>NC_081409.1:194661451-195261451 GCF_030272615.1 Cryptomeria japonica | reverse complement strand
CATTTAATGTTTTCTTACCTAACTGCACAAAGCCTGATAAGGTAAAATGTGTACTTAAATTTCTTCGTGAGGTCATTTTACAATTACCAGTTATCAAAAGAGCAGAGCTAAGTGATTCAAAGGCGATCAAACAACTCCCGAGCGAATTTCAAGGTATTTATATAGCAATCTCAAACGCATTTTCAAGCCAGTTAATTGATCAATATCAGTTCTGAGCATCTGCATTATATTTACTAGGTCAAAAGCATTTTTTGGTTAGTTAAAACCCTAAGCTCTTTCGTTAGTAGAAATCGAAGTTTAAAATGGCTCCTAAGTTGCATAAACCTATTGTAGTTGAGAATATTGAGAAGCCCTCACTGAAGTATTCCTTACCTCCCAAAGTTGAATCTGAACCCGATGAGAAAACTGCATTTTCTCTTATTCCGGATAGGGTTCTATTGGTTGAAGATGTCAGATTCTACACTAAGTGCTGTGTTGAAGAGCTAGGTCATACCAAGATCAAAGACATGTATGATGAGTTATGCACCGATGGAATCCTAGATAGCAAGTATGAGCATATCAAAGTCAAGGGATTGACCAAAGCCCTAACCTACCCTCGAGTCTTTAAACCCCAATGGGTTAAATTTGTTTTGAGTAGAGTTCATGATGACTTTATGTGGTTAGAGGAGAAACCGTTCAAAATCACCAAGGAGATCATTCACATAATAACCGGATACCCTATCTATGACCATGCCTGAGCACAAAAAATGATTTCACATAAGGAATTGATAACTTTAACCGGAGTTGATTCTGATTGTAGAGGTCTTGAATTGAGTAATGTTACTAATGCAGAGCTAAACTTTGCAATTAGAGTCATCGGTTATTGTTTCTTTCAATCGGCAAGAGAAAACAATGTACCTTGTGTAGGTGTAGATCTGGCCTACAAGATTGTGAAAAAGGGTATGAAGATTGATCTATGTGAAGTGTTGTTGAAAACCCTATTTGAAAATCTCAACACTATAAGGAAACCTAAGAAGAATAACTCGGAAAACACACTAAAGTTTGGGTCACTCTTAGTGTGCATGTTTTTCTATTTTCAAAAATTCTTCCCATGAGTCCCTAACATAGTTTGGGAGTTACACCGACCAATCACCCATCAAATAAATGACTTTATCAATCAGTTAGGTGATAATTTCAATGAGATAATGGATGACTACTTCAACAAATTTCAAGAAAAGATGCATAATAGGTACAGAATCCCACCTCAGTTAGTGGAAAAATATAAGGATGATATATGTTTTGAAGTGGACACTGATTACTGTTATGTCAATGCAGTAGATCCTAGAACTCAATCTCTACCGTCCATGGGTTATGAGATGGATCTTGATATTTCTCAATAGCAGATAGATGCCTTTCTATCACTTCCAAGGCATGCTACCGAGATCAGGTATGGTACCTATGAAGAGGTCAAAGAAAAAGTAAAAATGAGCATAGTTGTACCGAAGGCTACAAGGAAAGCCACAAAAATGATCAAAGTGCTAACTGAGAAATTTGGAGAAGGTTCTACCTCCACTCCTATAAAGAGTGATCAACTCACAATTGAGGAAGAATCTGAGGCTCAAGAAGCAGCAATTACTTTGAGCACCGAGTTGCCAAAGAGTAAAATATTGAAAAGGAAGAAACAAGATACAACAAAGATATCACTGACTCCTCCAGTGAAGCACCCCAACACTAGATCATCTACAGTGTCACTCGGTAAGAAACAGAAAAAGGTTGAATTGCCTAAAGTTACAAAGACTTATAGAAAGTCGACTAGGAGACTCATTTTGAATAAGGAGTCAAGTGACACAGAATCTAAAGACAAAAATAAATTTTAGATTGTTAAAAGCACCAAGGAAGATGTACACAGTGTTGACAACTTTTGTGCCAAATTGAAACAATATGGTGGATTTGGGTCATTCAGGTATGTAAAATATGACTCCCGGAGAGAAGAAGAAAAGAGACAAATAGAAGAGTCAGTTGTATGTACACTTCTTAAATTCCGAGTAGTTCCATTGGAAGTAAGTAATTTTCTTCCAAATGCATTATATTCTCACATTGACAATAGATGGAAATATACTATGGACTCGGAGAAGCATATAAGAGAAAGAGTTTTAGTACATCTCTTTCCAGACATGTCGGTAGATGATATTAGAAATCATTTGAAAAACTACCAGACAAACTTTCAAGTCAAGCATAGAGCCTTGAAAATGATGAATGGACTTTATCTTGAAGTCGAAAAGGAAACAAAAGAAAAATGGCAAGAAATCTTCAGAATTCAGACTGAAGAAACTCAAGGTGAAGTTGAAATAGTTGACATTACCGAGCAAGACCCTGCTTCAACTATTCAACAAGATGAGGATGTCATGGACACTGAGGCACCAGAACAAGAGATGATAGAAGGAAATGCCTATGCCAAATTGGTATCTAGTGAATCAGTTTTGGAACAAGTCAAGTCCTATCCTCATGTAACTTAGCAAGTTTCAACCGAGAAACCTCAGGACACTGATCAAGGCAAAGAGGGTCAATAGTCTACAAAAGGAGAATCTACTTCTCAGGCCACTGGAGAACAGACTTCTCAAGCACCTGCATGCACTGAAACTATTGCTACTGAGACCCCAAGCAAAGAATCACTGAAGGACACATCAGAGGCTAAGGAAATCGACAAAAGTGTTGCCTCTACCGAGCAACCTACCGAGGGTGAACAAGAAAGACAAATGGCTATTCAGAAGAACTATGTAAAGCCAAAGTAGAACAAGAAAGACAAATGGCTATTCAGAAGAAGAACCAAGTGCTTCAGAAGGTTAAAGCATTATTGACAGACATGCTACCTGAAGCTACCATGAATAAAGATGCTGCCATCCATATGCAACTGGATGAGCTACTCACTAGATTAGACGCATCGGGAGTAGACGCATCAGAATACCTAAGCAAGTTTAAGGACAAAGAGCTGACTACCAAAATGATTGAAGAAGTGCAGAAAGCAATTGCCATATGTAAAGTCAAGCTTGTTAGACTCATTGCTGAGTTGTCCCCTCAACTCAAACATATTCTTTATTTATTTCAAAAGCTCTGTACATTTTCATTATTTATTAAGGATATCAAGCATAAGACCAAATTTATTGAACAAGAGATCACAATCTCTCCAATACATTGACCACCGAGCCAAATTCTATTAAGAATTTCTATACCAAGTTGCAAACTCTTATGGCTCAACAGTTAGAACTTCGGAATGAAGAGCACAAAATAAGGATGGAATCATGACTCTTTAGACCTTATTTATTCCCCACTTATCATTAGTCCAAGAGCAGATCAACTGAGCTACCCACTTATCCACTCAATAAGAGGGAAGCACTTTAGATGGTTTGATTTCACTATTAGCTGATATTACAGCTTAGAATTCCTTAATGGACAGTGTCAAAGATGCACTCTCCACTGCTCTCACCGACGCTAGTAAAAAGTATAAATCTATTTTTGACCAGTTGCCTCCACCTAATGGTAACTAGTTTTGATGTTTGTCAAAAAGGGGGAGTATACCGAGTATAAGAGTGTACAATATACCGAGCAGAACAGAGTAGATTCTGAATGTATAGTTGAATTTGACATGGGAAGCATAGAACACAGAGCAGTGAACATCGAGCATTGATCACAAGAGCATTACAGTATATTGATAAGGGGAGTATATATTTGAATATGTTACTATTCATTGACAATTGTATATACTGTCATTCTAGTCAAATTTTGTAAGTATATAGATTTTGAGTTATGACTTTGAAAGGAGTTTTGTTAAACATACCAAACTAATGTCAAAAGGGGAGATTGTTATTATTTACTAAGTTGTCATTAGTTTTATGTCCAAAGTCATCCTATATACTCTAGTCGGTTAATACTACCGAAATATTCAGTCGGTAAGCACTAACGCAGTCGGTTATAGAAGAAATAAGTCAAAGAGTTAAGTATACACTGAGCTGTCTACCGAGTAACGTTTTATGTCTACCGAGCAGTAAAGAAGGTATACCGAGTAATCTGAACCAAGTAGAAACATGTTACCAGATTCAATGAACCTGGACACATATGTGGAAACGTGTTACAAGAATCGAGGAACAGGGAACTGTTATCACATAGGAAATTGCACTTCAAGATTTTGCATGATTTTGAGGAAGTTTATCTAATGAAATAATTTTTATGATTATACATTCGATGAATCTTGTTTGTAAGATCGAAGCATGAACTAGATCACCGTCCTAGAGATCTATTTATACAGAGTGATTTAAGAATCAAAAAGAGAGAGACATGTGTGAGAGAAGAAGTTAAAAGGAAAATCATAAGAGGACAGATTGAGTTGTGACTGCTACGACTGACAACAATATTCAGAGGTCACCGAGAAAGTCTTCAGAGAACAGTTTAAGGGACAAAGTAAACAAAAGGGTTTACCGAGTTGATTTATCTATTACCGAGGTATGCTATGAGAAAGGTAATTTCATATTGAGCACATAGAATCTGCTATAACATTTTAGATGTAAAGTTGCAGATATTTGTAAAGATCTTATTGAATCATTTGAGTTGTAATAGAAACCTTTAACATGGTAAAAGACTCTAACAAAGTCTATAAATTGTAAAGCCTTTAACCAAGTGCAACATTTTGTATAAGTGTTGTAAAATCCTTTAGCAAGGTAGATCTAAAGATCTTGATACTTCTAACAGGGTAAGCTATCAGAAATAGCTAAACATGTAGCTCTAACTGAGCAACCTTTATTATTGTAGTAGTGAAGTTGTGGGTGCCATCCCCACTGTAGTTTTTCTCTCTAACAAAGAGTTTCTGCATAACCAAAATATTTGTGTTATGGAGTGAAATGTGTATGAATGTTATTTCTATAATTACGTGTTAGTTTTATATTATGAGATCAGCAGTTTACAATTTATGTTTATCAGTAAGATTATTTTTGGAGAAAAGTTTTGAAGTACTGATTCACCCCTCCCCTCTCAGTACATTAGCTTTCCTAGTTGGACCTAACAGTATATATTTTTGATCTAATATTACTTGTAAAAATATATGATTGGGTTATTATGTTAGTGTTGGATGAATGTTCAATAAGGAAGATCTGCTAATGTATTCATGTTCAGTGCTAGCACCATGTTCTTTGATCCTTGTATTAATGAAACACCATATTTAAATAAAATTGAGTGTTCCACAAGAGAATTCAATATTAAATATCTGTAAGTTGTAAGTTTTTCAGTATCTCAATTGTCTTTGGTGGAAGGGATAAAACTTATCTAATGGGACTTAAAAGAAAATTTGAGGCTTCTTCTACAAAATTTTAGAAATTTTGATGGATATGCCTTTAACATAAGGAAGGGTGGAAACATAGATGTTAGGTGGTCTTCATAATTATTATAAAACCCACTTTATTTCTGGTTTATTTAATCCCTCTAGAAGCACAACTTTTTTCTTGTACGCATTCATTTAAAAACTCAAGGGTCAATTGAGATTTTTTTTGCTCAATTAGTTCTTTATCATAGATTTTGAAGGATCTAGTGGCTAGATATTTTTACAAACCTATTTTTGGTAGGATGACAATAGGAAGACATGGGAAGGTAAAGGCGTGTGTGGATTTTCTATATAGAATTGTTGAATAAAAGACTTGACATGTTTTCTCTGAAGGATAATCTCAAGGAAATGTAGTTCGTTATTGTGTTTCAATTCCTTCGTAAAGTTAATTCTCTCTAAATTATTGTTTTGATTCAAATGAGAATCCTCTAACTTATTTAGAAAATATAACCTTGATGGATTGGTATATTCTATGTATAAATTCCACCATATTAGTCTAAGAGGGAAGGAATTAAGGGTTCTCTCTTGAAAAAATTTCATGCAAACATTAGCTGTTACAAGGGATAGAATTGGCCCATGGATGCATTAGAGTTTAAATTAATATGCATAAGAACAAAACCATTTCTAGAGTGATTAAATGAAAAAAAAGAAGTAATTATTATATGAATGATGAGGGCCAACCTAATGCCCATGTTATTACCCTTTCGTATGTTGAAGACATATCTAGCAAGATTTACAAAATGTTATAGAAAAATACTTTAAATGTTCATTTAAGCCCCACTCTAAAGTGAGAAGTCTTATAACTTCCACCAAAGATCTTAAAGTGAATTACTACACAATTCAAAGGTCTCTAATATTTAATCCTCTTGTGAAGCACCTTAAATTAGTAAAATGTGTCATTCCAAATCAACATGTAGATCAAAGAGTGTCATTCCAAATCAGCATGTAGATCAAAGAACATAGTGCTAACATTAGACATCATCACTAATGAAAATCCACTCTATAGAAAATGCATCATTACTGAACATCATATATGTTCGTTGGCCACTCAAATGCTAACTAAAGAAGAAAATTAAAGAAAGTTGAGATAGATGGTAGAAATAACAAGCATCCATATAACCTCAACTAAAATAAAGTTAGAATTCAATCTTCTCTTATAAATCTCTATTACACATTTTTAGATATAATCATAACACACCCTCTTGGAATCCTTATTCTTTTTTCACCTCTCCTTTTTGTCAAACTTTATTGCCTATTTTCAAAATTAAGGAGATCTATTTGTTTCATCATATCCTTTTTCCTCTTTCATTCTACCAATCATGTTTTTTTAAATTTTTTTATCATTAATATTGTAGGCCTTTTGATCCTATATTCTTTGTTTCTTATTAACCAATATTTTTATGTCTCTTGAGTTGTTATCTTTATTAATTAGACTACCATCTATTATATTACATTCATCACTTTTACTTTAATATTATTATTTTGATATATTTATATTATATATTTTAACATTTTAGTCTTTGTTCTTATTTCTATCTTCAAACTCTTGAATTCCTTACACACTCTCCTCAAACTCTTCTCTATCTTAAATTAGTATTTATTTAACTTTTTATTCAACGTATTTATCATATTTTGTCATCTTAATAGTGATTCATTAAATGCGATCTAAAATATTGATGATAAAAGAATTTAAAAATTAATTTTTAAAAAAAACACAATTCATAATTCATATATAAGGATTGCAAAACAAATGATTACTATTGCAGGTGTGCTATGTGAATACAAAATATATTTTTTGTATGCTAATTCAATGTTTTTGAATAGACTAATATATAAGTTATTAAACATGAAAATTGTGTATAATTAATACTAAGGTAGCAATACATTTTATACAAAGAATGTAGAATAGTGAATTCTGAACAAAATTAGTGGAAGAATAAGTTTAAGTAATAGAATTTGTAATTTTTTCAATATATAATACTGTCTCATATTATTTGATCTATAGACTTGCACTATATTGGTTGATTTTTTTTAATAGGATGTATTGACTTTGATTGTATTGAATATTCAATAGATGAATTTAAATTTTGTGTACTTGGTTTGTATCTAACAAGAGTTTATTTAATTATTTTCAACCTTTTATTTA
Source organism: Cryptomeria japonica (assembly GCF_030272615.1). Taxonomy (NCBI): domain Eukaryota; kingdom Viridiplantae; phylum Streptophyta; class Pinopsida; order Cupressales; family Cupressaceae; genus Cryptomeria; species Cryptomeria japonica. The sequence goes on along the minus strand of NC_081409.1, from coordinate 195,253,958 downwards.
TTTATTTAGGGAAGCCTCACACATTGTCTACATCATGTTGGTAGAAGGGTGTACATCTATTTAAAAAATAAAAACAAATTTAGTAGTTGTGAATCAATTAGATTTAAAAGGTGAATTAAAATGTTGACCAATATTTAGATAATTATATAAGAACTTTTAATATTTTTCATTTATTTCATTATGTATGTAAGCATTTTTTTTTATAATTGTTGGATGTCAAGCACATATGATGAAGTATTGTAGTAATTTTTTGATAAGCACACACATAATATTGAGTTGTACTTGATTGTTATAGTATTATTTGTACACATGAAAATAGATGTTTGTATCTCAATCCCAAATGCAATATTTTAATATATAATTTTACTCACATGGTCTTAAATATAAGGCACATAATTTTATTATAGAACTGAACCTATATCAATTGGCTATCATATTTTATGTAGAATAAAATACTCTTTCATTTTGTAATTACACATTTATTATTTTTCACTTGACATTAACAAGTTCTTAAGTGTTCATATAAGTGTCTTTTTGTACAAATATATATTCATTGGATTGAATATCAAGATGATATAGACTAAATTTGTTTTAAAAATAGACCCCATAACCATGCAACTACACTCCAACTATTGGTCCCTATCTTATGTGATAAATATTTTAATTATGCTTCAAACAACTTTGTCTTCCTTAGTTTTTTATTTTCATCAAATTTTCTTTCTTCCTCATTGTATATATAGTTCCATGTAGATGTGTCTTATAATTGAAAAAAGAAAAATAGCCATTCATCATCCTAAAAAGATAATATGTAAGAAAAATAAGAATATTAAAATACAATATTGTTTCATTTATAATGTTTATATTTATAATTTATTAATATATCACAAATGTCTTTGATTTTATAATTTTTTTTTAGTTTATGAGTCTTAATAAGGATGAGTAGATCTATATCTTAGTCAAAATTGATGAGTTTGTTTATTAATTAGACAAGCTCCATTGTCAAGACTTGTTAGTCAAGAACAAATCCTAATTTAGATGTATTCTTACACCTAATACTATATATAATCCACTTAAATTCAAATTTCTACCAATGTTTATATAATCCAATTATGTCCAATTAAATTTTGTGAAAGATAAAACTATTGAGTACGTCCTTCCATAACTCCAAGCCTTATAAAGTCAAGATAGCAAGTTGGTAAAGCATTAAGTCATTGAAATGAGATAAAATCATTTAAATTACATTAATGAGACCAAAACAGTCTATGGAACCACCAATTACACTAACCGCTATAACCACTCGATGATTCCTCAGATATATAGTTTTTTTTTGGAAGGTTGCTCCTTATCTTGTTTATTTTTGGTTACCAGTTCTTCGAAATGTTTGTATTTGTTTTCATTGTAAAGTTCTATCATAAAGCTGAGTTTTAATGTTTCCTTATATATGTAGTTTGGATGTCCTTGTACTTTAGGCAATCAATAATAAAATATTTTCCTATTTCTACTACTTTACGATACAAAAATACAAATCTTTTCTTCCTATTTTTATTCTAATGCCGTCCAAATCTTTTCTTCCTATTCTTATTCTAGTGTCGTCCATCTGCCTATCTCACATCTGAATCTATGATAATAGATTTTTCCTTCCAGTGAATGACCCCCAATATAATTACATATCATCATTCTAAAAAGACAGCCAACACCCAAGTTGCCACAAGAATTCACAAAATATCTTGCAAAAAGTTCTGATTCACATAAGACTTGGTAAGACTCGATAATTGCTTTGGGAATTAAATTTGATATTTTATATTGAGTGAAAGAGTATTGGTTTTGTATTGTAATGGTGACATGGTCCATCCGTAATAATGGACAGTGGATTATGTTTCTCACGTTTCCACGACAATCTTCACTGTTTTCTGTACTGTCTCACAAACAGAGAGCGACTGTAAGTATGGAAGCAAATGTGGCAATAGATCTTATTAGGATGGAAGAAGCAAATAGGGATTTGGAGGCAATTTTTCAGTGAAGACCTTCCCAAGTAATAAATCAAGCATGGGAACTTGTTGTGGCCTTTTAAATTATTGAACTAAGCTTAATACTTCCATAGTTTGGGAGAATACATTCCCACTTCACTACAAAGAGGTGGTGATCAATCTATCTATAATTTTTAGAGGAAACATATTAAGTTTCTATTTAGTTAGTTGTGTTTGGTTCTTGAGAAGATTATAAACACAAAAGGTCAACATCTTGAGTTGTAGGTTAATAGGTACTAAAGGTGAAATAAGTGTAATGGTTTGATTACTGGTAACTTAGGGAGGTGAACTTTCAAAAAGAGTATCCTATGATGAAAGAGATCTTATATGTTTCTAAGAAGTTTAATTCACTTTTTAAATATATTTTTTCCTAAGAAACATTGCTTAAATATAACAATGCGTTGTTTATCAAGTTGAATCAACAAGTGGAAACTAAGCTCATGTTGAAGATACTAATAATATCATTACAAGAAATGAGAAATTTCTTACTAGACCCTTTAAATAATTTTGAGTTTAGGTGAAGCATAAAATTTAAAGAAATGAGCTAGGAGAACCTTATCTTTTCCAACTTATGTCAATCTATAATCAATTAGTTAAAGAACTATTCCCATTTTGTGTCTAGTAAGAATATTCAAACCTAATATTGGACAATCCATTTAGTTTTGAAAATTGTGTCACTTGTGTGTAGGGGTTGATGAGACCAAGATCGGCCCATCTCATTAGCTTCAAATATCCAAACTTCAACAACTTACTATTACATTACACACACAATACTTGAACTCATTAAAAATCTACTAATCCTTAAATTTTAATTTATTTATAAATTCACTTCCAAAGATCCTCAATTCAAGTTATAATCCCCTAAGGTTCTAATTATAACTATTTTTAATCTTGTGAGTAGAGATCAATCACAAAAAAGAGGCTAGCTACAACAGATCAAGATCATTATCTTTATTAATTTTTCCTAACATATCATCACTATTATTATTATATTAACCATTTAACAAACATTAGGGAAACACCAACTAATCAACTATGTAATAACATTCAAAATTGTATAAGGATTTAAACGCTTGTGGTTCAAATGGAGAGGACGATGGCACGTTTTTAAAATTATGTAATTTATCAAGGTTTAAATTCTCAAAGGGTGTGATTGGATTAGATTTGACCTAAGGGCAATTTTGAATAATGATTCTTCATACCTATAACACCTTAACTAAAGAAAGAATTCTAATTTAGATGTATTCTTACACATTGTATTAGAATATACTTGAAATCAAAGTTCTACCTCTATATAACCCAGTTATGTCCAATAAAATTTTGTGAAAGACATACACATTAATGTCTTTCCAATAACTCCAAGCCTTACAAAGGCAATGTAGCAAGTTAATAAAGCATTAAAGACATTGAAATGAATTAAAATCATTTAAATTACATTAACGAGACCAAAATATTCCATGGAACCACCAACTACACTTTGGTTTGAAGTGTTGCCCAAACCTCTTCTTTCACATTTGGACCTCCAAATTTGCAGTGCCCTATTGTAAGGAAAAGTGTGGACATCATACCTAGATGTATAGAGCCTCAAGCAATTTTCCAAATTTTTGTCTATGTTTCTTAGCTTTGTATTTAGGAACCCCAAAGCACTAAAAACCCTCTCATCTTCCATCGAACCCAATATCATGGTAAGACATAAATCAACAAGCTTCACATATTCTGGCATTGAATCACGCAAGGTTGCGTTCTCAGCTATATATTTCCAAAGCCTTGTTACTGATCCCTCTTCGCGGGGGTTCTCCATTTTGGCATATTGTTCTTTCATAGTGTATGCAAAACGAGATGATTGCTCTCAAAGATGAGTTTCATCTAATATTCCATTTATAGTTACTCCATTCAATTCTCTGGATATGCAAAATTGTTTTATCAAAGTCAGTAGCTTACTTCGAAAATCAGATGCACTATTGAGGCTCCAATAATGAGGAAACACAATAGACATGGCTTCGAGTAGGTTGTCACGAGGGAATCTACTTCTAATTTGTGAGGAAAGATCATATGCAATTTTCTTCACAAAAGTAGTTACAGTCTCAACAATCTTGTCGAAATCTTCCTTTGTAACTCTTGCTAGTTTCTTCCTGGGGCGCTTTCCTGGTTCCTTGGGGTCAACTGTGGCATAGAAGTGCATTGGTATCTCAACTCCCCATACATTGGCACATACCTCCCCGTCTGCACCGATTTGTAAAAAGTTATCAGGATTGTTCAAATCTGTGAGTGTCCGCCACTTAACAAATTTTTCATCAGATAGTGTTGGTTGATTTTGATAGAGATTGTCGAGGTTCATGCATGTCATCTTACGTAGCGTAGCATATTCTGCAATATACAGAGCTCTTTTTTGGGCAATCTTCATAATATTCCTCATTTCCTCTAGCATGGGCAAAAGAGCTGCTAAAGTTAAGAGTGTCTCTAAATTACTTAACCTGCCAAGAAGTTCAAGAAATTTCGGTTGATCTGATTCATCGCGAGTTGTGTGAAATAGTCCAATCAAGGATGGATATTCTGAAAACACTTGATGCGCTGGACCATCCAAAGAGATCCATTTGGTATCATTATCCTTGAGAAGCCTGTTTCCATTAGTTAATCCATCAGCAAAGTGTTGAAATTCCATAAATCGCTTGGGACTTCGACAAAAGTGTGAGTAGAGCTCTTTGATTAAAATTTCAATTTTTTAAACCGAAGCAAACTTGCTCACAATTCCAAAAGCTAGATTCATTCTGTGAGCTATGCAGTGAATTGCAATAATGTATGGTGCAAATGAAGTTTCAATCTTTGTACAAAGACCATTCCTGTGACCTTGTATTATTGAAGCTCCATCTGCTCCAACACAAACCAATTTTTGGCTACCGTCATGTCATCCATACCTCCATATTCAATTAAACTTCTCTTTACTAGTTGAAATAAATTTTTCGCTATCGCACTCTCCTTCATTTTAGCAACAGCTAGTAGATAAGGTTGGCAGGTATGATTCTCTACAGTATAAACATGCATGCATGCCCATGAAGTATTGTCTACTACCATAACTTCATCTAAAGAAAATGCAATGAAGTTTGAATCTCTTATTTTTTCCTGTACATCTTTTTCAACCTCAGCAAGACAACTTGCCCATTCCCATCCACTGTTTATTGACCAGAGTCTATTAGGATAGTTAGGAACTTTCAAAAAGTGTAATAAACCACTAATTGATGGGAAATTTGTCATAGCACGCCCTCTGCTCAAAATATGAAAAACAACGCTTAATTGAACAACTTTTCCTAGTTGTTCTATTTGCATTGCTTTTCCAAAAATAACTTCAAGAGAACCTTTAACTTCAGTAGGCTTCATCTGTAATTTCTCATGAAAATAATACTCTTCGACATTCCTCACATGCTTACATTGCTCCTTTGTTTTCCATCTTATCACCGATTTTTCAACCTCGTCTATCATTTATTTTTCATAAACTTTACCCATATGCTTTTCTATGGTGTCAAATTTTAGCTGCAACCTAATTTCCTTGTTACGTTTCCAAGTGCAAATCTTACACTTGCATTCTATTGGAGGCTCGCCTTCAATTGGATTCTCCACTGGTTCAATGAATGGATACTTTGATACCCAATAAATTTGAAAATTCCTCACTGACATATCCCACTCCCGATCCTTTTTTGATTGTTGTTCACCCTTTTTTGATATGGCTTTTCTTTTCCCCTTCTCATCAATGGAATTATCACCCAAGTCGATTATATCATTCCAGCTAACTTGGGTATCTACCAGATAATCTTCTTCAAGATCATCCTGATCTGAGATATCAGGTTCGCCGCCGTCTTCAACATGCGGTGCAGGTGGTGAATTTTGTACTTGTATTTGTGATGATGTACCTTCCTGATTTTCACCACAATCTTTTCCAATGCCAAAGTATGAAGACAACGTTCTACTTTTTGTTGGCCTCTCCTGGCCTTCCCCACATTCAGGTTTCCTATCCCTCTTCCTGTTTGACATCTCCAGCGAAATAAAGGTTGCCAAAAAAATATCAATTTGTTGAAGAAGCAATAATAGAGTCATAGACTATAATGTCTAATATACCACTTCAAAAATATGTTCGCTCACCTTTAGGCTTGAGGTCACTAGCAATCGTCAATGCAGTCAACAACAATGATTTTCCTTGGTATGAAACTTTGCTATTGATCAGAACTCAGAGCCTAGAACCCACCAGATTGTGTTGAGATAGATCTGATCTTTGCATGTATTTATACCAATCCTTATATGGTGAATTCCGTGGGAATTTTATATGGTATACAAATATTTGGCGAATCCCGCGTAACTATAATATGACTTATGTAATTTTCGAGGCAATTATAGGTCATCCAAATAATAGGCGAATATAATATAGTTGGCAAAAGTTGGGGTGAATGGAGACACACGTCGACAAGATGTCGGGTGAATTGGGTCCCCCTGGCTAACAAATCTTCACATGTCTAAGGCGAATTAAGGTAATCTATTAAGGCAACATCGGAGAGTGTAGGCAAAACAATTAAATTTACCGTGTGTCCACCATATATTGTATTGGTGAAATCATCGCATAGAAACATTTAATTACATAAAACATATGGCGATCGGGCTGTGACTTTGACGGAAATTGATAATGTTTTGGCGACATGGCCACCCCCAGTCAGTACAAAATATTCACCATTTCCGACATGGCCGACGTGAAAAATTCGCCATTGGCGAATATTCGCCACTAAAGTAAACTCTGCACTACAACCACTCAATGATACCTGGGATATGTAGTGTTTTTTAAGAAGGGTGTTGCTTCTCTTGTTTATTTTGGTTAGCAATTCTTTCAAACCTTTGAATTTGTTTTCATTGAAACTTTTAATGCTTTCTTATATTTGACTTGGATGTCTTTGTACTTTAAACATTCAATAATAAAATGTTCCGCTATTTCTACTACTCTATGATATAAAAATACAAATCTTTTCTTCCTATTCTTCTTTTAGTGTTGTCCATCTTTCCATCTCACATCTGAATTTATGATAACGGATCCTGAATTAGACCATAAGAATATTTTCTCTCCATTGAATGGCCCCAATATAATTGCATATCACTATTCTTAAAAAGACAGCGAACAGACAAATTGCAATAAGAATTTACAAAATATCTTGCAAAAAGTTCTAATTCACAATAGACTTGGTAAGATTCGATGATTGCTTTGGGAATTAAATTTGATATTTTTATTGACTGAGAGAGTGTTGGTTTTGTATTGTAATGCTGACATGCCCCATCCGTAATAATTGACAGTGGGTTATGTTTCTCACGTTTCCACGACAATCTTCACTCTTTTTTACTGCCTTGCAAACAGACAGCGACTGCAAATATGCTGTTGGAAGCACAGATTCGAAGCAAAGGGGATGAACTCATGTCATTTCAACAATCTCAATCATAACAATACCTACATATCGTCTTATTTTTATCTTTCCTCTTTATTCATCATCATATACTTTTTTCAATTATAAGTTTCAGAACGGACATCTTAAATCACACACATTAAATTTTGATTTTTAAGCTTAAAAATGTTAAGCATTTAGAGTTGACTGACATTCTCTAAGCTTAATATGTTGCTTAATGTGTGATTTAAGACTGACCGTTACAGAATACGTACTAACAGTCTATATAAACTCAAGAAGGCGTGCAAGTACCAATTCCTATCCCACAAAGAAAGAATACATTTGAGATAAGCACCTCCACCCCAATTTGAACACGGAATTTTGAAAAAAGCTTATACTAGTCGCTAAGTTTCAAGTTTCAACAAGCAATGTAGGTGAACAAAATCGAAGATCAATCATATTGCAAATTCAACTACCATTTGAATTCTTTGTAAAACAGAGAGGGAATGCAATATTTATTGGAATATTTTAAGTTGTTGGTATGCTCTAGTTAAACATGTTGGCTCTTTATATTCAATGTTGGCTTTTATAAACAATTAGTATATGGACTACAACATGTTGGCAATTTGTATGGAGTGACATTCAGTTGTTGAATTATTCTATTAGAGCATAATGAATATTGTAGAAATGTTAAGAAGTTATTTCAATTGGGTCTACCATCATTGTGCAATATGAATCATTATCAAACTCTCATGACGAGTTCCTCTATTTCCTTCAACAAAATTTCTTAATTCTTCTACAAAATTAGAAATTGTTCTTGAAGAGCAATAACTTCTTTCCCATGACTTACATTATTGATCTTACCAAGCATGAGAAAGACTTGTCATATGCAACATTATGTTAGTCTAGAGTGCTTGAGGAAAAACTTCTACAACATAAATTAGATGGGAAATGTATAGTCAAACATATTTATAAACATAAATGCTTAAGAATACTCTTCATCCAAGCTTCAAATACTAGGTTGCCAGAGACATTGATACCAAGTAGAGTAGATTTCCAAGCTAGGGGCTGGTCATAAGTAGAAAGAAGGTACTACAATACTAAATGCCAAGTTTCAACAACTATGAAATGATACCAAAAAAAGTGTGCTTAATTGTCTCTTTTCTATTGTAAATGTGTCAATGGATATGACTAGGTTGGAAGAAGCAAATAGGACTCTACTGGCAATTTTTGAATGGAGGGATTTCCAAGTAATAAATAGAGCTTGGGAATTTGTTATGCCTTCTAAATTGTTGAGTTAATCTTAATACTTCCATAGTTTGGGGAACACATTTCCACTCAGTATTCAAATTCTAGTCATACTGCAAACTAGAGAAAGTTAAAATCTATATTGAATTCTATAAATAATTTTGTCTAAATCCTATATATAATTTAGTATAGATTGTAATGTGATAGCCTATATATAATTTTGAGAAGGAAAACATTAAGTTTGTATTTAGTTAGTCATAATAGATCCTTGAGAAAGTTACAAGCACACAAGGTTGACATCTTGAGTTGTAGATTGAGAGGCACTAAGAATAGAATAAGTGTAATGGCTTGAGCATTGATAACTTAAGGAGGTGAACTTTTAATAAGAGTATTTTATGGGTATTCCAATAGAGATGAAGGAGATATTACATGTATCTAGCAAGTATCTTTTAAATATATTTTTTTCCCAAGCAACATTTCTTGAATATATCAATGGGTTGTTTATCAAGTTGAATAAACGAGTTCCACCAAACTGATGAGGTGGGAAAACTAAGCTCATGTTGAAGATACTAATCATATCATTACAAGAAATGGGAAATTTCTTACTCAACCCTTTATATGTTGCTGAGTTCAATCTTATCTTTCAAATTTATGTCAATCCATGATCACTTAGTTAAAGTTATTCCTATTTTTGTGTTTAGTAAGAATATTCAAATTATGCAACCTAGTAAGATATTGAACAATGTATTTGGTTTTGAAAAATGTGTCACTTGTGTGTAGGGGTTGATGAGACTAAGAATGTCCATCTCATTATCTTGAATTTAGGGGGACCAAGAGGATACATGCATGCACTTTTTGTTGCCTCATTTGGATAAGAGGGTGTTGTGGACGAGCTTAAATGATTTCTTATAATTTTTTTTAAAGGAAACTAATGGTAGGATATGTAAGCATGGATAAAAATGAAATCTTGTTTGAAATTAAAGAGGCATTAACACCCTTTAATTCCATACAAACAACTTGCACATAGGAAATTTGCATGACCACCTTTAATCAATCAAGGACTAGCATAATACTTTCCCAATTCCTACCATATATCAACATGCAAAATATACTTAAAGTCGAGATAGGGTCTTGAACTACATCTACATAACTAAATAATCTATAGCCCCAGTTTCTAATCTTTAATAGCATTTTGAACTTATGCCCTTAAAATTCTTTTTCAAACCTTGAAATTCTTCTACAAAACATTGAAAATTCCAAGTCAATCAAGAGCCTTTGGAGAGGATATTTATAATCATAGAGGAATCTCCTTCTACAATTATCTTCTTATTTTGATAATCTCCTATCCATATCCTACCATTGATGCCTCCTGATTCAATTATTTAATTTTAGATAAAAAATCAATGATCCCCAGTACAAAAATCTACCTTGTGAATCCCTAAAGAGTAGGCCTAGATATAACTTTACCTAGGCTGTCTTTTTTATTCACCTTAAAAATTGAGTTGTATAAAACCACATGGTACATCGTGGAGTTCAACTTTCTTTATTCTCTTGTTATGCTTATTTAGAATATCATCTATTTTCTCTAAAGCTTGCCTCTTAATCCTTGAATAGGGGATCTTGAAAATTGTTATTTGATAATTATATGTTCTATAATTCTTATCTCATGAACATTAATAATATCATAAATACATCTTAATTTTGAGGAAACACATCCTTTTAAAAAAGGAAAACTAAACACAATATTTCAAATATCCAAACTTTAACAACTTACCATTATATTTTACACACACATAACAAAATACTCGAACTTGATAAAAATCCACAAATCCTTAAATTCTAATTTTATCTATAAAATCACTTTAGTGCTAAATTCATTATAAAATCACAAGGTTCTAATTATAGCTATTTTTGATGTTGTGAGTTGAAACAGATCAAGAGGCTACCTCTAATAGATCAAGATCATTATCTTTATAAAATTATTCTAACATATCATCAATATTATCATTGTATAAATCATTTAACAAACATTAAGGGAAGACCAATTAATCAATAGTATAATAACATTCAAAATTGTATAAGCATTAAAGATTTGTAGTTCAACTTGAGAGGATGATGATATTTTTTCCAAATTATGCATTTCATCAAGGTTTAAATCCGCAAAGGGTGCAATTCTATGGTTAGTTTGACATATGGGTAATCATAAATGACAGTTCTTCATACCCATAGTACCTTAAAAAAGAACGCCTTATGATTTAAATTTATGCTTACACATTAATATTGTAATGTACTTAAAAATAAAAACTACCAATGTCTGTATAACCCAATTATGCCCATTAAAAATTTTTGAAAGATATATTGAGTACGTCTTTTCATAACTAGAATCCTTATAATGGAAAGATAGCAAGTTGGCCTAGCATTAAAGACATTGAAATGAAATAAAATAGTTTTATTGCATCCACAAGACCAAAACAGTCTACGGAACCACCAATTACATTGACCACTGCAAGCACTCAATGATTCCTAGGATATGTACTACTTTTGGAAGGTTGCTCCTTCTATAGTTTATTTTATTCGCCCAAACCTTTAAATTTGCTTTTATTGAAAAGTCCTATCGCAGGACTGACTTTTAATGTTTCCTTATATGTGGCTTGGATGTCTTTGTACTTTAGACATTCAATGATAAAATGTTCTCCCATTTATACTATTCTATTGTACACAAATGCAAATCCTTTCTTCTCATTCTTATTTTAATATCTTCTATCTATTTATCTCACATAATAACCAATCCTTAATTAAAAAATAAGATTTTTTTATTTACATTGAATGGCCCCAATATAATTACATATCATTATTCTAAAAAGACAGCCAACACCCAAGTTAGCATAAGATTTTACGAAACATCTTGCAAAAAGTTCCGATTCACATAAGACTTGGTAACAATGTAAAGTTCTGATTTCCACGACAATCTTCACTGTTTTACTGTCTTACAAACTGTGAGCGACTGCAAAGTCGGTGAAAAAATTCGAAGCAAAGGGGATGAACTCGTGTCATTTCAACAACGTGCTATTGAATGATTTTGGTCGAGGTAAAAAAATGTCTCTATTACAAGATTAGCTTACACGAATAATAGTGGAAACACCCTAAAATCATATGGACCAAAATAATATTTTATTTTATGGTATATTGAGAGTGTTTATTAAATTGATTTTATTTTAAAATTGATATGCTTTTGTATGGTTAGGGGGATGGACATATCTTAATTAAACAAATGATTCATAGTCTATTATATAATGGTGACTTGTAAGGTCATAATTAGAAGTAAGTTCATCATTATGGTATCTTATCGAGAGCTGGAAGCTTTCTTGTAAAGGAAAATATACCATCCTTGTTGCATAATAATGAGACATAATCGAGGCTATATGAGCGACTACACTTGTGGGTATCTGAAGAAGGCATGGTGTGAGCAACTCCATCAAGAGGAACCTGAATCATGATGCAAAACAAAATCTTGCAATAGTTGAGTTGATGTTGTAAGTGTTGAACTCAAGAGCCTCATGAATGCTTTGTAGATCAATCTAAGATTATAGTTTCTAACTTGATTGCATCATGATTCTATTGTCAGACTTTCCACCAAGCATGCAAGAGCTAAAGCCCTTGTTTATGCAAATATGTTATAAAGGGCGAGTTTATGAATTCGTAGAATATATGTCAAATCTAAATTAGAAATCTTAAAATTTTGTTACAAGATTGATTAAGATGGTAGCATTTTTAGGATATGCTCGTAAGTCATGAACCACTTACAATTAATGTGGGTTAAAAATAAATGCCCACCTTCTAAAATTAGAAGGTACACTCAACTAAAATTATTAAATGCAAGTTACCTTTGTTGTGTATGCCTACCTATATTAAAGCTTATCCTATTGTACACATAATTATGCTAAGAAAATAATTTAATTGCAAATAACTTAAAATACATAATTAACACTCATCTTAGTTGAGGTTATGTGGGTGCAATTTCTATCTACTTCAAAATTCTCTTAAGTAGTTTTCTCCTTTATCTAGGATTTGAGTGGCTTCCAAATGTGTATGGTGTTTATTTGTAATGTCTCCTTTCAAATAATTTAATACGGATTAAAAAATGCATTCCTTTTCTTTAGGCCAAGGGAAAGTGTTAGGAAAATATTTTAAAATTAATATTTAATTTTGGTCTCAAGTTATTAATATTTGAAAAACTTGGCAAAATAAACTAATTAAATACTAACATATTATTTAATATTGGCAATTCAAAATGGGTTGTGAGATTCTTCATGGGGCTTGTGTAACTCTTGTCATTTTTAACATATTCTATTACAAGTTTTTATGGAAGATTTATTGATAATTTTTAGTTAGAAATCAATTAGAGATTATGAAAATATTTTGAATGGGTGTTTTATATGGTGAAAATGGATAACAATAATAACAACATTGAAAGGCTAAATGAATTCAACCACCAAACCCTAGCCTAACAACAACAAAGATCCACCATAACATATGAAGATTACCTAAGACAATGTAAATAAAACAAAATCACAAAGATGATACCATCACATGTCCAATAGGGTTTTGATCTCCATTCTTCCTATCTCTATTGATCTTGCTTGATATATTTGCTCTCAGATTTTATGTGCACAAGAGCTCAATAAAGAACGGAATGTGGTTGCAAGTAGGATCGTAGTGTAGTCAATTGATCAAGTTGTTAGGGTTTGATAATGAAGAAAGCATCTCCTTAAATAGAAGACACAATATGAAATGGAGGGATAAGATTGAGAGGTGTAAAAAGGAGGTCGGCTAGGATTAGAGGGTAGGTAGAAGAAATAATAAAATAATGAAAGAGGTAGGTAGTGTAGGAATTAAGAGATGAATGACATGTGTCATGGGTAGAAAAAGGCTAATGAATTAATTAAATAAATAAAGATTTATTTAATTAATAGAGGAAATGAGATAATTAAATAAATAAAATATTTATTTAATTTAGGAAAAGGATAATTTAAATAAATAAATGTATTTATTTAAATGAGAAATAAGGCTAGAAGAGGATAAATGAATTAATTAAATAAATAAAGATTTATTTAATTAATAGAAGAATTAGGCTTAGATAATTAAATAAATAAAATATTTATTTAATTAGACTGGACAATTTTGGGTGTCTACAGGTGTCATTAGAAAGATTCTATTTAAAAATAATATTATTTTATTATTTTTCATGAAGAAGGGCATTAAATTTTAGCTGCCCAAGTTGGGATTTCAAGATCTATAAAATGCAAAAAGTTTTTTAATTTCAACTTCTCATTTTTATCATACTAAAACACTGAAAAAAATTGAACACTTAATTCGTTTATCAATCAAAGGATGAAAACCTTTTGGTTTGTTGGAGGAATCTCATTAGATTGTAATTTATATTTCAAAGTTTGTTTGGATTCTGGTATAGGTTTTAGTCATTTGTTTATAGGATTTGTGAATAAAGGTCTCTAGCATAAAGAGTTTTGTTTGCAAATTTAAATATCACTTATATCATTGTTGTTTTTTTTATGTATGATATTATTTTAGTATACATTCTACCAATATAAATCAAATATGGTGTTTTCATGAAGTTTTTTTGTGTGTACAAATATTGAGTGCTTCTATGATAGTTTATTCTAAAATCAAAATTTTATATTTCAATATACATGTAAATTAGATTTAGGATTTCTTAGCATATTTCATGTGATACTTGTAGTGTATACTTTTGATTTAATATTACTTGTAACAATATATGATTGGGTTATTACGAACTAGTGTTGGATGAATGTTCAACAAGGAAGATCCGCTAATGTATTCATGTTTAGTGCTAGCACCATGTTCTTTGATCCTTGTATTAATGAAATGCCATATTTAAATAAAGTCGGGTGTTCCACAAGAGAATTCAATATTAAATATCTATAAGTTTTTGAGTATCTCATGGGTCTTTGATGGAAGGGATAAAACTTATCTAATGGGGCTTAAAAGAAAATTTGAGGCTTCTTGTACAAAATTTTGGATATTTTGATGGATATGCCTTTAACATAAGGAAGGGTGGAAACATAGTTGTTAGGTGGTCTTCATCATTATTATGAAAACCACTTTATTCTGGTTTATTTAATCCCTCTAGAAGCAAATTTTTTTCTTGTACGCATTCATTTAAAAACTCAAGGGTGAATTGAGAATTTTTTTGCTCAATTAGTTCTTTATCATAGATTTTGAAGGATCTATTGGCTAGAGTTTTTTAAAAACCTATTTTTGGTAGGATGACAATGGGAAGACATGAGAAGGTACAGGTGTGTGTGGATTTTCTATATAGACTTGTTGAATGAAAGACTTGGTATGTTTTCTCTGAAGAATAATCTCAAGGAAATGTAGTTTGTTATTGTGTTTCAATTCCTTAGTAAAATTAATTCTCTCTAAATTACCATTTTGATGCAAATGAGAATCCTCTAACTTATTTAGAAATATAACCTTGATGGATTGGTATATTCTATGTATAAATTCCACCATATTAGTCCGAGAGGGAAGGAATTAAGGGTTCTCTCTTCAAAAAATTTCATACAAACATTAGCTATTACAAAGGATATAATTGGCCCATGGATGCATTAGAGTTTAAATTAATAGGTATAAGAACAAAAACATTTCTAGAGTGATAAAATGAGAGAAAAAAGAAGTAATTATTATATGAATGATGAGGACCAACCTAATGCCCATGTTGTTACCCTTTCTTATGTTGAAGGAATATCCAACAAGATTTACAAAATATTATAGAAAAATACTTTAAATGCTATTTTAAGCCCCACTCTAAAGTGAGAAGTCTTATACCTTCCACCAAATATCTTAAAGTGAATTACTACACAATTCAAAGGTCTCTAATATTTAATTCTCTTGTGAAACACCTTAAATTAGTAAAATGTGACATTCCAAATCAACATGTGGATCAAAGAACATAGTGCTAACATTAGACATGATCACTGATGAAAATCCACTCCTATAGAAAATGCATCATTGGTTAACATCATATATGTTTGTTTGGCAACTCAAATGCTAACTAAAGAAGAAAATTAGAGAAAGTTGAGATAGATGGTAGAAATAACAAGCATCCATATAACCTCAACTAAAATAAAGTTAGAATTTAATCTTCTCTTATAAATCTATATTATACATTTTTAGATATAATCATAACACACCCTCTTGGAATCCTTATGAACTTTTTTCACCTCTCCTTTTTCTCAAACTTTAAACTTTATTGCATGTTTTTGAAATTAAAGAGATATATCAAATCGTTTTTCCTCTTTCATTCTACCAATCATGATTTTTTTTTTATCATTAATATTGTGGGCCTTGCGATCCTATATTCTTTGTTTTCTTATTAACCAATATTTGTATGTCTCTTGAGTTGTTATTTTTATTAATTCTACCATCTATTATATTACATTCATCACTTTTACTTTAATATTATTATTTTGATATATTTATATTATATATTTTAACATTTTAGTCTTTGTTATAATTTATGTCTTCAAACTCTTGAATTCCTTACATGCTCTCCTCAAACTCTTCTTTATCTTAAATTAGTATTTATTTAACTTTTTCTTTAACCTATTTATCATATTTTGTCATGTTAATAGTGATTCACTAAGTGTGATCTAAAATATTGATGATAAAAGAACTTAAGAATTAATTTGAAAAAACATAATTCATAATTCATATTTATGGATTGCAAAACAAATGATTACTATTGCAAACGTGCTATGTGAAATCTTTAATGTGAATACAAAATATATTTTTTAAACAAATAAACTAGGTATGCCACCTCGATGTTTTTGAATAGACTAATATATAAGTTATTAATGAGATTAATTATTAAACATGAAAATTGTGTATAATTAATACTAAGGTAGCAATATATTTTATACAGAGAATGTAGAATAGTAAATTCTGAACAAAATTAGTGCAAGAATAAGTTTAAGTAATAGAATTTGTAGTTTTTTCAATATATAATACTTTCTCATATTATTTGATCTGTAGACTTGCACTACATTGGTTGATTTTTTTATTTTTTATTAGGATGTATTGACTTTGATTGTATTCAATATTCAATAGACGGATTTAAATTTTGTCTATTGGGTTTGTATCTAAGAAGAGTTTATTTAATTATTTTTAACCTTTTATTTATTTATTTAGGGAAGCCTCACACATTGTCTACATCATGTTGGTAGAAGGGTATACATCTATTTAAAAAATAAAACTATATTCACTACTGGTGAATCAATTAGATTTAAAAGTTGAATTAAAATGTTGACCAATATTTAGATAATTATATAAGAACTTTTAATATTTTTCATTTATTTCATTATGTATGTAGTCATTTTTTTTTATAATAGTTGGATGTCAAACACATATGACGAAGTATTGTAGTAATTTTTTGATAAGCACACACATATTATATTGAGTTGTACTTGATTGTTATAGTATTATTTGTACACTTGAGAATAGATGTTTGTATCTCTATCCCAAATGTAATATTTTAATACATAATTTTACTCACATGGTCTTAAATATAAGGCACATAATTTTATTATAGAACTGAAACACCTATATCAATTGGTTATCATATTCACCGGCCCTATTGAACCCCCAGGCTGCTAGCTATTATTCTTAGTGGGGTCCTTCCTTCCAAAGCCATCCTCACGAAGTACAAGGGTTTAGCAACTAGAGTGGGGAACTGAAGAATCGAATCCTCCTTTCCTGCTAGTAAAATAGTTCTAGAATCGCCCCATAGAATTGTAGGGGAATAAGGAGCCCTACTATTCTAATGGGGTTAGGGGTATCTCGCCCAGGGGTGGGTGGGAGGAGGAGTCACTTGACATTAGCAAGTTCTTAAGTGTTCATATAAGTGTCTTTTTGTACAAATATATATTCATAGCTTGATCTATACGTGGATTGAATATCAAGATGATATAGAATAAATTTGTTCTAAAAATAGACCCTATAACCATGCAACTACCCTCCAGCTATTGGTCCCTATCTCATCTGATAAATATTTTAATTATGCTTCTAACTACTTCATCTTCCTTAGTTTTTTATTTTCATCAAATTCTCTTTCTTCCTCATTGTATATATAGTTCCATGTAGTTGTGTCTTATAATTGAAAAAAGAAAAATAGCCATTCATCATCCTAAAAAGATAATATGTAAGAAAAATAAGAATATTGAAATACAACATTGTTTCATTTATAATGTCTATATTTATAATTTATTAATATATTACAAATGTCTTTGATTTTATAAATGAGTAAATCTATATCTTAGTCAAAATTGATGAGTTTGTAGCCTCAGTTTATTAATTAGACAAGCTCCATTGTCAAGACTTGTTAGTCAAGAACAAATTCTAATTTAGATGTATGCTTACACATAATATTATATATAATCCACTTAAAAAACAAATTTCTACCAATGTCTATATAATCCAATTATGTCCAATCAAATTTTGTGAAAGGGGCTTCGGGCCTAGCTTGCCCGGTCATGGATCGCAACTTAAGGCGTGGGTATGCTCCCCATGGTCCTGAGTTCGAGTCCCCAGCTGTGTTAACTCTGTGTGTGTTGCTACCTTGTGAGCGGGTCGTACACACTGGGGGATTAGTCTCGCTTCGGCGAGGACACCTCCAGATTCCACGATAGTGAATATATAAATTTTTTTTGTGAAAGATAAAATTATCGAATACGTCCTTCCATAACTCCAAGCCTTACAAAGTCAAGATAGCAAGTTGGTAAAGCATTAAAGTTATTGAAATGAAATAAAATCATTTAAATTACATTAATGAGACCAAAACAGTCTATGAAACCACCAATTACACTGACCACTATAACCACTTGATGATTCCTTGGAGATGTGTGTTTTGGAAGGTTGCTCCTTATCTTGTACTTTATTTTGGTTAGCAGTTCTTCGAAACCTTTGTATTTGTTTTCATTGTAAAGTCCTATCATAGAACGACTTTTAATATTTTCTTTAATGTAGTTTGGATGTCTTTGTACTTTAGACAATCAATAATAAAATATTTCCCTATTTCTACTACTCTACAGTACAAAAATACGAATCTTTTCTTCCTATTTTTATTCTAATATTATCCAAATCTTTTCTTCCTATTCTTATTCTAGTGTTGTCCATCTGCCTATCTCACATCTCAAATCTGAATCTATGATAATGGATTTTTCCTTCCATTGAATGACCCCAATATAATTACAAATCATCATTCTAAAAAGACAGCCAACACACAAGCTGCCACAAGAATTCACAAAATATCTTGCACAAAGTTCTGATTCACGTTAGACTTGTTAAGACTCGATAATTGCTTTGGGAATTAAATTTGATATTTTATATTGACTGAAAGAGTATTGGTTTTGTATTGTAATGGTGACATGGTCCATCTCTAATAATGTAAAGTGGATTATGTTTTTCACGTTTCCACGACAATCTTCACTGTTTTTTGTACTGTCTCACAAACAGAGAGGGACTGTAAGTATGTAAGCAAAGGGGATGAACTCATGTCATTTCAACAATCTCAATCTAATAATGTAAAGTGGATTATGTTTTTCACGTTTCCACGATAAAGAGAATTCTTCCAAAGAATTTCTCTTTATTCATCATCATTTACTTTTCCCAACTACAGGTTGCAGAATACGTACCAATTGTCTATATAAACCAGAAAGAAAGAGAACATTTGAGATAAGCACCTCCATCCCAAAATTTCTTGATTCTTTTACAAAATTAGAAATTGTTCTTGAAGATCAATCACTTCTTTCCAAAGATTTACATTATTTAATCCTATAAAGCATGAAAAAGACTTGTCATATGCAACATTATGTTAGTCTAGAGTGCTTGAATAACAAATTAGATAAGGATAAATTAGATGGGGAAACACAGGCAATCAAATTAATCAGCATAAATGTTCTATAATACTCTTCATATAAGCCTCAAATGATACCAAAAAAAGTGTGCTTGATTGTCTCTTTTATTGTAAATGTGACAATAGATCTTATTAGGATGGAAGAAGCAAATAGGGATTTGGAGGCAATTTTTGAGTGAAGGCCTTCCCAAGTAATAAATCAAGCTTGAGGACTTGTTGTGGCCTTTTAAATTGTCGAACTAAGATTAATACTTTCATAGTTTGGAAGAATACATTCCCATTTTATATTCAAATTCTAGTCACACTACAGAGAGGTAGTGACCAATCTATTCATAATTTTGAGAGGAAACACATCAAGTTTGTATTTAGTTAGTCACATTTGGTCCTTGATAAGGTTATAAACACAAAAGGCCCACATCTTGAGTTGTAGGTTAACAGGCACTAAGAGTGGAATACGTGTAATGACTTGAATATTGGCAACTTAGGGAGGTGGACTTTCAAAAAGAGTATCTTATGATGAAAGAGATCTTATATGTTTCGAAGAAGTTTAATTCACTTTTTAAATATATTTTTTCCTAAGAAACGTTGCTTTAATATAGCAATGCGTTGTTTATCAAGTTTAATCAACAAGTGGAAACTAAGCTCATGTTGAAGATACTAATAATATCATTACAAGAAATGAGAAACTTCTTACTAGACCCTTTAAATATTTTTGAGTTTAGGTGTAGCATAAAATTTAAAGAAATGAGCTAGGAGAGCCTTATCTTTTCCAACTTATGTCAATCTATGATCACTTAGTTAAAGTTATTCCCATTTTGTGTCTAGTAAGAATATTCAAAGGATGAAACCTAGTAAGATATTGGACAATCCAATTAGTTTTGAAAATTGTGCCACTTGTGTGTAGGGGTTGATGAGACCAAGATCGGCCCATCTCATTAGCTTCAAATATCCAAACTTCAACAAGTTACTATTACATTACACACACAATACTTGAACTCATTAAAAATCTACTAATCCTTAAATTTTAATTTATTTATAAATTCACTTCCAGAGATCATCAATTCAAGTTATAAACCCCTAAGGTTCTAATTATAACTATTTTTAATCTTGTGAGTAGAGATCAATCACAAAAAAGAGGCTAGCTACAACAGATCAAGATCATTATCTTTATTAACTTTTCCTAACATATCATCACTACTATTATTATATTAACCATTTAACAAACATTAGGGAAACACCAAGTAATCAACTGTGTAATAACATTCGAAATTGTATAAGGATTTAAAGGCTTGTGGTTCAAATGGGGAGGACGATGACACGTTTTTTAAATTATGTAATTCATCAAGGTTTAAATTCTCAAAGGGTGTGATTGGATTAGATTTGACCTAAGGGTAATTTTGAATGATGATTCTTCATATCTATAACACCTTAACTAAAGAATGAATTCTAATTTAGATGTATGCTTACACATTATATTATGATCTACTTGAAATCAAAGTTCTACCTCTATAAAAACCTAGTTATGTCCAATATTTTTTTGTGAAAGACAAACATAGTGTATGTCTTTCCAATAACTCCAAGCCTTACGAAGGCAATATAACAAGTTAATAAAGCATTAAAGACATTGAAATGAAATGAAATTATCTAAATTACATTAACGAGACCAAAATATTCCATGGAACCACCAACTACTCTGACCACTACAACTACTCAACGATTCCTCGGAAATGTAGTGTTTTTTAGAAGGTTGCTGCTTCTCTTGTTTATTTTGGTTAGCAATTCTTCCAAACCTTTGAATTTGTTTTCATTGAAACTTTAAATGCTCTCTTATATTTGACTTGGATGTCCTTATACTTTAGACATTCAATAATGAAACGTTCCACTATTTCTACTACTCTATGATATAAAAATACAAATCTTTTCTTCCTATTCTTCTTTTTAGTATTGTCCATCTTTCCATCTCACATCTGAATTTATATAACGGATCCTGAATTAGATCACAATAAGAATCTTTTCTCTCCATTGAATGGACCCCAATATAATTACATATCACTGTTCTTATAAAGACAGCGAACAGACAAATTGCAATAAGAATTTACAAAATATCTTGCAAAAAGTTCTGATTCACAATAGACTTGGTAAGATTCGATGATTGCTTTGAGAATTAAATTGGATATTTTTATTGACTGAGAGAGTGTTGGTTTTGTATTGTAATGCTGACATGCCCCATCCGTAATAATTGACAGTGGGTTATGTTTCTCACGTTTCCACGACAATCTTGACTCTTTTTTACTGCCTTACAAACAGAGAGCGACTGCAAATATGCTGTTGGAAGCACAGATTCGAAGCAAAGGGGATGAACTCATGTCATTTCAACAATCTCAATCATAACAATACTTACAATAATTTTTTCAATTATAAGTTTCAGAACGGATATCTTAAATCATACACATTAAATTTTGATTTTTAAGCTTAAACACTTAGAATTGACTGACATTCTCTAAGCTTAATATGTTGTTTAATGCGTGGTTTAAGACTGACCGTTAAAGAATACGTACTAACAGTCTATATAAATTCGAGAAGACATGCAAGTACCGATTCCTATCCCACAAAGAAAGAAAGCATTTGAGATAAGCACCTCCATCCCAATTTGAACATGAAATTTTGAAAAAAGCTTATGTTAATCACTAAGTTTCAAGCGTTGACAAGCAATATAGGTGAACAAAATTGAAGATCAATCATATTGCAAATTCAACTACCATTTGAATTCTTTGTAAATCAGAGAGGGAATGCAATATTTATTGGAATAATTTAAGTTGTTGGTATGCTCTAGTTAAACATGTTGGCTCTTTATATTCAATGTTGCCTTTTATAAACAATTAGTATATGGACTACAACATGTTGGCAATTTGTATGGAGTGGCATTCAGTTGTTGAATTATTGTATTAGAGCATAATGAATATTGTAGAAATGTTAAGAAGTTATTTCAATTGGGTCTATCATCATTGTGCAATATGAATCTAAATGAAAAAGCATTATCAAATTCTCATGACGAGTTCCTCTATTTCCTTCAACAAAATTTCTTAATTCTTCTACAAAATTAGAAATTGTTCTTGAAGAGCAATAACATCTTTCCCATGACTTACATTATTGATCTTACCAAGCATGAGAAAGACTTGTCATATGCAACATTATGTTAGACTAGAGTGCTTGAGCAAACACTTCTACAACATAAATTAGATGGGAAATGCATAGTCAATCATATTAATATGCATAAATGCTTAAGAATACTCTTCATCCAAGCTTCAAATACTAGGTTGCCAGAGATATTGATACCAAGTAGAGTAGATTTCCAAGCTAGGGGCTGGTCAGAAGTAGAAAGAAGGTACTACAATACTAAATGCCAAGTTTCAATAATTATGAAATGATACCAAAAAAAGTGTGCTTAATTGTCTCTTTTCTATTGTAATGTGTCAATGAATATGACTAGGTTGGAAGAAGCAAATAGGACTCTACTGGCAATTTTTGAATGGAGGGATTTCCAAGTAATAAATAGAGCTTAGGAATTTGTTATTGCCTTTTAAATTGTTGAGTTAATATTAATACTTCCATAGTTTGGGGAACACATTTCCACTTAGTATTCAAATTCTAGTCATACTGCAAACTTGAGAAAGTTACAATCTATAATAAATTGTATAAATAATTTTGTCTAAAACCTATATATGATTTAGTATAGATTGTAATGTGATAACCTATATATAATTTTGAGAAGGAACACATTAAGTTTGTATTTAGTTAGTCATAATAGATCCTTGAGAAAGTTACAAGCACAAAAGGTTGACATCTTGAGTTGTAGATTGAGAGGCACTAAGAATAGAATAAGTGTAATGGCTTGAGTATTGATAACTTAAGGAGGTGAACTTTTAATAAGAATACATGTTTTATGGGTATTCCAATAGAGATGAAGGAGATATTACATGTATCTAACAAGTATAATTGACTTTTTAAATTTATTTTTTTCCCAAGTAACATTTCTTGAATATAGCAACGGGTTATTTATCAAGTTGAATAAACAAGTTCCACCAAACTCATGAGGTGGGAAAACTAAGCTCATGCTGAAGATACTAATAATATCATTACAAGAAATGGGAAATTTCTTACTCAACCCTTTAAATGTTGTTGAGTTCAACCTTATCTTTCTAATTTATGTCAATCCATGATCACTTAGTTCAAGTTATTCCCATTTTGTGTTTAGTAAAAATATTCAAATTATGCAACCTGGTAAGATATTGAACAATGTATTTGGTTTTGACAAATATGTCACTTGTGTGTAGGGGTTGATGCAACCAAGAATGTACGTCTCATTAGCTTGAATTTAGGGGGACCAAGAGGATACATGCATGCACTTTTTGTTGCCTCATTTGGATAAGAGGGAGTTGTGGATGAGCTTAAATGATTTCTTATAATTTGTTTTAAAGGAAACCAATAGTAGGATATGTAAGCATGGATAACAATGAAATCTTGTTTGAAATTAAAGAGGCATTAACACCCTTTAATTCCAAACAAACAACTTGCACATAGGAAATTCACATGACCACCTTTAATCAATCAATGACTAGCATAATACTTTCCCAATTCCTACCATGTATCAACATGTGAAATATACTTAGTCAAGATAGGGTCTTGAAGTACATCTATATAACTAAATAACCTATAGCTCCAATTTCTAATCTTTAATAGTATTTTGAACTTATGCCCTTAAAATTCTTTTTCAAACCTTGAAATTCTTCTACAAAACATTAAAAATTCCAAGTCAAACAAGAGCCTTTGGAGAGGATATTTATAATCATATAGGAATCTCCTTCTACAATTATCCTCTTTTGATAATCTCCTATCCATATCCTACCATTGATTCCTCCTAATTCAATTATTTCATTTTAGAACATCAATGATCCCTAGTACAAAAATCTACCTTGTGAATCCCTAAAGAGTAGGCCTAGATCTAACTTTACCTAGGTTATCTTTTTTATTCACCTTAAAAATTGAGCTGTACAAAACCACATGGCGGAGTTCAACTTTCGTTATTCTCTTGTTATGCTTATTTAGAGTATCATCTATTTTCTCTAAAAGCTTGCCTCTTAATCCTTGAATAGGGGATCTAATTGTTATTTGATAATTATATTTTCTATAATTCTTATCTCATGAACATTAATAACAATCATAAAATACATCTTAATTATGAGGAAATTACAATTGAGGAAACACATCCTTTTAAAAAAGGAAAACTAAACACAATATTTCAAATATCCAAACTTCAACAACTTACCATTACATTTTACACACACATAACAAAATACTTGAACTCAATAAAAATCCACAAATCCTTAAATTCTAATTTTATCTATAAAATTACTTCTAGTGCTAAATTCATTCTAAAATCATAAGGTTCTAATTATAGCTATTTTTGATGTTGTGAGTTGAAACAGATCAAGAGGCTACCTCTAATAGATCAAGTTCATTATCTTTATAAAATTATTCTAACATATCATCAATATTATCATTGTATAAATCATTTAACAAACATTAAGGGAACACCAATTAATCAAAATTGTATAAGCATTAAAGATTTGTAGTTCAACTTGAGAGGATGATGATATTTTTTCCAAATTATGCAATTCATCAAGGTTTAAATCCGTAAAGGGTGTGATTCTATGGTTAGTTTGACATATGGTAAATCATAAACGACGGTTCTTCATACCCATAATAGCTTAAAAAAATAATGACTTATGATTTAAATTTATGCTTACACATTATACTACAATGTACTTACAAATGTAAGCTACCAATGTTTGTGTAACCCAATTACGCCCATTAAAAAGTTGTGAAAGATATATTGAGTACATCTTTTCATAACTCCAAGCCTTATAATGGAAAGATAGCAAGTTGGCCTAGCATTAAAGACATTGAAATGAATTCAAATAGTTTCTTTGCATGGACACAAGACCAAAACAGTCTATGAAACCACCAATTACGTTGACCACTGCAACCAAACAATGATTCCTAGGATATGTACTACTTTTGAAAGGTTGCTCCTTCTCTTGTTTATTTTATTCTCCCAAACCTTTAAATTTGGTTTTATTGAAAAGTCTTATCGCAAGGCTGACTTTTAGTATTCCCTTATATGTGGCTTGGATGTCCTTATACTTTAGACATTCAATGATGAAATGTTCTCCTATTTCTACTATTCTATAGTACACACATGCAAATCTTTTCTTCCCATTCTTATTTTAATATCATCTATCTATTTATCTCAAATAATAACCAATCCTTAATTAAAAAAAGAGATTTTTTTATTTACATTGAATGGTCCCAATATAATTACATATCATTATTCTAAAAAGATAGCCAACACACAAGTTGGCATAAGATTTTATGAAACATCTTGCAAAAAGTTCTGATTTACATAAGACTTGGTAACACTCGATAATTACAAGAGGGAAATGCAAATGCATTGAGGCACACTGCCTAGAGCTCACTGCTCAATTACAAAGAAGGATACAACCTAGAGGAAGGCTCACTGCCATAGAAAGGATAACAATAATGTCTTCAAACTAAATAGTAGTATCTACATATGCCAAAAATAGTTTTGGTTAATTTCCATTAGTCTTCTTTCTATCTCTTTGCTTTGTTATGTTGCTCTGTCACATATCAGAGCATAAAGACTTCCAAACATACACACAAAACTTCGCACAATCGCTCATACGATCATCCACACACATATCATATCACAAAACTCTCAAATGAATCAGTCTTATATATCCACATCAACAAATTAAATCAATTCCCATGTCGGCTTCCAAAAACCGCATAACATGCAACATGAAACATGTAACCATAAATCGGCTCAATCCAATTACCAACCCATATGCAGACCCAAGCAAATTGATAAAAAAAGTTCACACATGTTAGCTCAATCACCTCGAACTCGAAACCAAACACCAAAATCATCCCAAAGATTCTGCATAACACATTACACCAAAATAGCTCTGTTCTTCCCGAATTACCAGTTACAGGATCTTCTATCTTGTACGAGAATCAATACTGGAGGCTAGGACTGCAAAATAAACTGCCTCGAATGACCAATCAACTACCTCTTCTACTACAACCAAAACTATGCAACAAAAATGGATATCTGCACAATGTATCCATACTTTGTATTCCACCTTCCCGATTGAAGCATAAATAAATAACAAGCTTCTCAAACTTCCTGTAGATCAATTTTACATATATTGGATAGAATATCTGATCTGAGTTGCCATCAATGACAACCCAAAAACAATCCTTATGCACTAATCTCTACCAGTATAGTGTCTCTTGCCAACAATCTCCCCCTTTGGCATTGATGGCAACACTTCATGAAAAATGACACTGTAGCTGCAAAACTTCAAAAATGAAACAATTCAATAACTCAATAAGCTCCCTCTGAGAATATACATCATTTTTCATTCCATTCTCTCCCACTTTCAAAACAATGCCAAAGATAGGTATCGACCAAAATTTATATACACGGGTATACTCAATTTCTTACATGAATTTAAAGATATCTGCAAAAATGGTCTTCAAGGACTACAGGTGGTCATCCCAATCTTTCTTCAAATTCTCCAAAATGTTGATCAGAGCACTAAAAAGATAGGCATGCATCTTTGCTCCTCTGAAATTTTCCAGAACACTCTTATTCAAAGCATTCATGGCATCCTGTTGACTACTCAACAAGGTATCCAACTGGGGAGTTACCAAATTCTAGAGTTCTCCCACTTTGCCAACTATTCTATCCTTTTCCTGATTGAGGCTCTTAATTTTGTCTAGTAGAGCCATCACTTGAGCTTCATAGTTACTAGCAAAAATTGATTGAGGGGCATACCCTTGAGAAATATCGGCTGATTTTCCCTCACATTGTTTTGACTTATATATCTTACCACCTTCATCTAATGCCTCATATATAGTCTTCAAACCGGAGATCAAACTAAATCTATCACCTTCAACCATTTTCAAAACTATCCTTAGCTACATGGCATTGAATTGTTTAAGGACCTTTGCATCAGCTACTTTCTCCAAAGATACAATATGAGAATCAACTTCTTTCAGCATATTCAACTTACCAAAGGGTGATTCACCCGAATCTTACTTGAAGGAGGGAAAAATATTCTGCAACACATCTGCAGCCATATATATCATCTCTTTGTCTTCAGAGTGATACATCAATGTCTTCACTCGCCTTGGCTTGTGCAAGAGCTGCAAGTTTTAGTGCTTGAACCAAAGATAGAGAATTGAGATCAATAGGTCCTTGGGTGGGATCAACCATGTCAGTGATTATTTGTTTGCCTTTGTCTATAGTCACAATGTCTCTTGCTATTGGTACTTGTTCAATTGCATCTCTATCTTTCTCCTTCTCTGCCTTCTCTGCTTCTTCACCTTCCTCTACATCTATACCCTTTTCATCTCCAACCTCCTCAACTTCCTTCTCAGATTCAACATTTATCACTGGAGGATTCTTATCAGCTTCACCGGAGTCATTAACCTTCTCATTATCAGTAGTATCATCTCCAACTATATCTTGAACATTTGTCTACACATTCAGAGTAGTGGTATCATCATGTACATGCACTTATGGAGGGGTGTCAACTTTTGTTGGATTTAATTCATACCTATTCTCTTCCAAAAATTGTTTCAAAATTGTTTGTCTCCTTGGCCACTTCATCTATTTTTCTGAGCATGATCTTGTTAACTCTCTTTTGGCTTCTAAATATGTCCTTTGCAATATTAAGTAACTTGTCAACTTTTGTCTTAGATATTATAGAGCACAAGTTAACTAACACATACTCTCTTATTATCTCATCTTCCAAACTAGCCCTATGTTGAACTGGCATCCAAAATTTCATATAAACCCTTCAGATTCATAGATGAAAATTCTATCATGGATTTTCTATATACATTTATATATTGTACAATGACTTCCTCTATTTTCCTTTGATCATTTTCATCATAGTTCTCATAATACTCACATATATTCTTCACATTTCTTTCCTTTACTACTTCATCAACAATTTGACTAAGAGAAATGGGGGACACAACAATATAGGTACCTTCTATTTTACTAGACTTCAGAGCTTCATCAAGCTCAAACTTAGGCTTCCTATCGGGACGAGCTCTTCTAGATTGTTCAACTATAACTTTAGGCTTTTTGCTTGGTTGATCCTCACCGAATTGTGGCTTCTTTACTACCTTGGCAGAGGTAGAAGTCTTCTTCACTTCCCACACTGCTTCATCATATTATGTCTCTTCCTCAATAGTAGCCGCCAGATAAACTCTATCAGGCTTCCCTTTCTTCCTCTTCTTTGCTCCACCAGATGATTTGGTTTGAGGTTTAGGTGGAGGGATAGGGTTCTATGCATCAGAAGAAGGTGCTAACTTTGTTTGCCTTGTCTTTGAAGGAGTAGAGGAAGGTTTAGTCTTCTTTGGTTGAACCGTGTCCTCTTTTAGGATGTTTTGCTCTCTAGCCCCGCATACAACTTCCTTTGTTATACCCATGTTTTCAATGAGTTGTTCTACTTCTTTCCTTACCCTATTATGCATCCTGAGATTAGTTAATTGAGAATTCAAGCTTAAAATTTTCTCCTTATAAGTACCAAATCTCTCTTCCTTCTCAGCCATCAGCTTGCTTAAAAGATGTTGAGCATGCATGTCAAGAGTATTACCATCAACTTCATACCCCATGGGAATTGATCCATACTATTCTAGGCTCAACAACTTCCATTAGGCATTGATCAATCTCCAGCATGAAGCATATGGTATCCTTATATTTCTTGACAATCTCCTTCAGGATCCTTTGGTTGGCATTGTATTATCATTGATGTTAACTGGTAAGTATGGCAACCACTATGCAAGATGTTGTTACCTGCCTTGGATTTTTTTGGCCTGTCAATGTCAACCGGTATGGGATTTAAACCAATAAGTTTGTCAATTGATAAGAAAGAAAACCTGATAAGTAAGTGTAGTCTGATATAACATGACATAATCGACAGAACAAAGAAGTGAACGATATGAAGGTTAACTGGTTAGTGTATATGGGTAGCATGTTCGGTTGGTGACTGAGTTTGAATCGACACAATCAAGTGAGATGGATACTGACAAAGATGTCATGTGCATTCCAGGTGGAAAACATGTAGTGGTAGGTGAATGGTGCATCGACGAGGTAGTTTCCAACTAGGTTGGTATTAAATGTCGACTGCAAAAAACACCGATCAGTTGTGAAGGATTGCGACTCAAAGGAGATCGAAGGGCATAGATTTTATTCTTTGACATCATGATCGAAGTAGGATATTTGATTGTCTTGTTGATGTGGAGGAACGAAACTGCTAGTAAATGTTCATAGGAAGATAAAAATAGGACAAAGCTTTTTGCTGAACTATTGTAGGTTGTTAATACAAGAAGATGAGATCTAATTTGATATGGATCGATGTCAGTGAAGAAAACCATAAGCATGTGAAGTTTAATTTTTGTTTTGGTGGGAAAGAAAGAGTACAAATGTGTAGATTGTAGATCTAAGAAGTGAAATGCTTGATGAGAGATTTATGATAAAGTGAATCTCTATGAGGCAAGAGTTGATCAGTTTGAGTGTGATAGAATAATATTGAAACGACTGAGTGTTGGAGAAGAATTGGTAAGATAGGTGTTACTGGCAAGGGTTAAGGTAACTGGTAAACTAATACAGAGTATAATAGTCTATTAAACCGACAGTGTCTGAACCGATAAGATAGCAATAGAGAGTGAAGGAGAGTAGATAGAGTGTGAGAGGAGATTCAACAAGGAAGAAATAAAGTTGCAAAGGATTGAGAGGATCGATAGAGAAAAGAAGTAGTGTGAGAGATAAGAGTTTAACTGACAAAGATAATTGTTTCCAAGTGCTACAAAACTCATTTGTAACCAAGTGTGTATCATTTTATTGATTTTATATCTCATTGATTTCACTAAGTGGGTGCTCAGTGCAGGGGTTGGCGCTCCTTGAGCTGGTTCTCAGAATAGAATAGGGGTTGGTGCTCCTTTGGGTAGATGCCCATAAATTTCTAGGGGTTGGTACCCTAAACATTGTAAACTGTTATTTCATTGTGAGGCTGGAGTGGAGCAGTAGATCTCCAGCAACATTTCTCACTGGGGTTTTTCCCACATTGGGTTTTCCTTGTATATCTAGTGCTATGTGATGTGCTCATGTGTGTGGTTGCTTGTTAGTGCTTTCATTATCCTACCAGTTGATGCTAAGAAGGAACATGAAAACAATACCAAGGCCAAGCATGCTATTCTCAGTGGACTGTCTGATAATGAGTTTGTTAAGGTTATGCACTTCTCATCCACCAAGGAAACTTGGGATAAGTTGAAAATATTATTTGAAGAAGATGTCAAGGTCAAGGAGGATAATTTGAAAACATTGAGAGGTCAACTTGAAGGCTCAAAGATGAAAGATAAAGAGAAGATTGTTGATTATCTTCAAAGAATTGATTAAACAGTGAACACTATTAGAGGACTTGGAGAGGATATAGATGGTGAACTCATTGTAAAAAAGGTGCTTAGATATCTCACATCTAAGTATGATATAAAGGTATCTGCAATAGAAGAAGCCAAGGATCTGAAAACCTTTTCAATGGATGAGTTATTTGGGTCCCTAACCACTTATGAGATGAGAACAACCGGTGAAGGAACTTCAAAGAAAGAGGCTCCTTTCAACTCCATCAAAAAGGGTAAGGAAGAAATTAATCATGGAGAATATAGTGAAGACTCGGACACAATGGTAGAAAAATTTGTAAGGAAGCTTAAAAGAGGATCTAATAAGTACAAAGGAAAATTACCTCTCAAATGTTTTAACTGTAGTAAAATAG
Organism: Cryptomeria japonica; assembly: GCF_030272615.1. Lineage (NCBI taxonomy): Eukaryota > Viridiplantae > Streptophyta > Pinopsida > Cupressales > Cupressaceae > Cryptomeria > Cryptomeria japonica. The sequence goes on along the minus strand of NC_081409.1, from coordinate 195,222,391 downwards.
GACACTTTGCTACAAAATGTCCCTATGGTGAGAATGCTGGAGAGGAGAAACAAAGCACTAGTAGACCTTTGGGTAAAGATAAAAATAAGAATGCCTCCCGACAAGATAGAAGAAGCTACTAGAAGTAGAAAAACCTGTATAATATTGAAGATGATGCCACAGATGAAGAAAGTGCCTCAGAAAATGACTGTTGTGAGGATGAAAGAGAAAGCAATCTCTTTATGGCACTAGATGATCTGGTTGACGAAGCTAATGAAGATGAAGATATTGAAGTTGAAGTGGAATTAGAAGGTGAGCTCATATGTTCTCTTGAGGAGTTGAGTAAAACAAGAAAGGAAATCAAGAAGGTTAAGTGTGTTGCTGCTGAAGAACAAGACCATTTGAAGCAATCCCTAGATGAGTCCAAGAAAATAATTTTTGATTTGGAACTCTAGTTGGAAGAGGCCAAGATGATATGTGAAGTTACATCCTCCAATTTAATAAAGAAAGAGAAGGAGCATCAGAATCTGGAAGAATAAATTGTAAGGCTCAAAAAGGAGCTTGAAAAGAGCAAAGATGAATTGAAGATGAGAAGTAAGTATGGGGGCAACACTGAAGCCTTGGACAAGATGTTGAGTAATTAGAAGCACTCAAAAGATAGTAGAGGTTTATGTTTTGAGAAGGACAAAGTTCAAATAGGAAAGACATATCTGATAGGGAAATACAATTTACTTCTTCAAGTGAGAGTAAAGAAAAACAAACCTTTACTAGTCAACAAAGCTACTAAGAAGAAAACCTATGTTGAAGTTGTAAGAAATTCACGTATGAACTAGAATGCTCTAAACTGGAAGGGTCACACATCATACTATAATGCAAACCATAAAGGAAATTTCAAAATTGATTAAGAGAAGCTCACTAAAGTTAATAGCATGAGAGGAAAACATCCAGTGAGACAAAGGTTTGCCAGTCCAATGCAACAAGATTGGTATGTACCCAAATTCCATGGTTACTATTACCAGTGTAATAAGTTTGGTCATAGAATTTCTAATTGTAGTTTGTTGCGTAAGCCTCCTACTAGTTTTGAAAGTACAAATTAATTTTCTACACTCTGAGAGATGAATGCCATTTGTTATCAATGTGATGGTTTTGGTCATAAGAGTTATGAATGTAGGAGAAGTCGGTTAGTATCCTACATAGTTTTTCAAGTTCATCTTTTAATATCAATGTGAAATGCTATCATTGTCAAAATGTTGGCCAAATTGCAAAGCATTGTAAAGTCAGGACTTCTAAGCAAAAAAAGTTAGTACCAGATCAGAAACTAAAAGAAAAACCGGAGAAGAAAATTGCAACTAACAAGAAGAAGGAAGCCAACCCGATTTGGGTTGAGAAGGGTAAGAATAAAGTAGAATCAAGTCCGATTATCTAGACTGCCCTACATGCAGAAAGAAGAAATTTATGGGTTGTAGACAGTGGATGTTCCAATCACATGATTGGAGACAAAAAGAAGTTCATCAGGTTTGATGATTGGAATGGAGGTTCAGTGAGATTTGGAGACAACTCTTCCATCAAGATAAAAGGAAAAGGTACTCTGAACATAGATGGGAAATTAAAAGCCCATGATGTATACTATGGAAGGACTAAAGCATAATTTCTAAGTGTGACTCAGATGTGTGATAAAGGATATAAATTCACATTTAACTCTACCAATTGTTAGATAAGAAAGGATAGTACCAGGCAGAAGATAAAATGACAAATGGAAATGTGTACAATCTGAAGGAATTCTTTGAGTCCCAATGCATGATGGGACAAGTAGATGAGTGTTGGCTATGGCACAAATGATTGGGCCATATAAATTTTGATAATTTGGTCAAATTAAGCAAGAAAGGATATGTGAGACATATACCACCAATTATGAAACCAACAAGTACTTTTTGTGATGAATGTATAAGAGGCAAGAAGACTAAGGTAACCTTCAAGAGAAAAGAACATAATACCTCAAGGCCATTAGAACTTGTGCACACAGATCTGTGTGGTCCAACTAGAACAAGAGCTTTATCCGATGAGAGATACTTCATGTAGTTCATTGATGATTTCTCAAGAATGACATGGGTCACTTTCCTACATGACAAATCACAAGCATATGAGAGATTCAAATTATTCCAAAAGATGGTTGAGAGGGAAATTAGATGCAAGCTGAAGTGTTTAAGATCAAACCAGGGTGGTGAGTTCACATAAAATGAGCTTGTATACTACTGTGAGAGACATGGAATTAGAAGACAATATTCAATCCCAAGAACACCACAACAAAATCATGTTGTAGAAAGGGAAAAATGGACTGTCAAGGAGATGGCAAGAACAATGTTGAATGTGGGAAAAATACTAGATACGTATTGGAAGGAATAAGTACATACTATTGTATATAAATTGAACCGGGTTCAACTGAGAACAAATAGAAAAATTACACCTTATGAACTATGGTATGAACGAAAGCCATCAGTTAAATATTTCAAATGTTTTGGAATTAAATGCTCCATCAAGAGAGACGAAGATAGTTTAGGTGGTTTTGATTCTAGGAGTGATGAAGATATCTTCTTAGGTTACTCTACTCACATCAAAGCCTACAAATGGTACAATAAAATATTGAGAAGAGTCATTGAAAGTGTGCATGTAAGAGTTGATGAAGATCTACATAAAGGAAAACAAGCACATTTAAACCGGTATGATGATTCATGTGATGAAGTTGTGTTGGCATATGTGCTGAGCATGATGACATGATGATATTGTATATTGTCATTGATGTCAATATGTTGAAGTATGAACAAGTATGAACCAGTATGTTGTAGAAAGAAAACTGGCAAAGAGAACTGATATGATGATGTAAACCGGTATTTGTGAAAAAGTGAAGCGGTATGTTTGATCAAGGTGAACTAGTACATTGGAATGAGAACCAATGAATGGAAGTTTTGTATCGGGGTTTCATTTTGCATGACTATTAGTTGGTAGTCTCAGCTTTAGGGTTCCTGGTTGATTCATTCCAAGATTGTGCGATTTAACCGATGACATCCTATGATGATTTAACATTGTATTGAAGACCAGATAAGTGTTGCCACACTAGCCTTATGCGCGTGAAGGATTTCCTTGAGGATCTTGCATGGATATTGATCCTATCTACCTCGGGAATGTGCAAAGTCTTTGTAAATGGTGGAGAGTGTGTGATGAGTTATCAACTTCCTGAAGTGGCAAAGAATGAACGTTGGAGAACGTCTTGAGATCTATTCAAGATTGTTGTATTCGATGCAGTGTGATTAATGGTAAGGATTGAACCGACTGGATTGTAAAACCTAAATGTTTAGGGTTTGGGGTTTATGCTACCAACCTATCTATTTCCTATAAGGTCGATGATGTTTTTCATTTTGAAGTTGTTGGCAAATGTTATGTGTGTATCCTAGTGAGTGATACTTGATTCTTGCCAAACTAGAGAAATGTACTGATACCTGCAGAGTGTGATTGCAGAAGAAAAGGAGCTAAAGTGGATCTGCCTTGGCATTGAGTGTTGTTATCAGATCAGTGTATTACCTATTGACTTTTAACCATTCAAGCAGTTCAAAAATCCCTTAACCGGGTAGCTTTAATTTCAGCAGTTTGAAAATCCCTTAACCGGGTAGCTTTAATAGGATTTTGTGTAAATCCTTTAACAGGGTGACTCAATTCAATGAGTTCTTCAAATCCTCTTGTGAGGTAACCTTTAATAGGGTTCTAACCTTTAATCGGGTATTTGGTCATCCCTTAACCAGGTGATGCCTAGCAGGATTGGTTCTTAGTAGAACCTATTGTAATAGTCTTTAACTGGACTAGGCTCCTAACATAGAGGACTTCAGAAGAGTTCAAAGAGAAGCTTGTGGGTATTCATCCCCACTGTGGTTTTTCCCAGTTGGGTTTCCACATGAAAAAGATCAGTGTGACATGTGTGATGCCTTTCATGTGATGGTTTAGTGTTTTATGTCAAAATGGTAAAACATGTTGAACTAGTAGTCATTATATTTCTGATGATAGATTACTTGTTTATGCATAAGGGTGAAGTGGAAATGAGGTATTAGATTTTGTGAAAAGCTAAGAGTTATTGGTTTATGTCTTTCACATTCTCACTATGTTTTATCAGTAGTAATCTGATTTAGATCAGTGTTATTGCTTGCCAGCCAAGTGCAGTGTTTGTAGTCAAACTAGTGTAGGGAAAGTGTTTTTGTCTGTACTGATTCACCCCCCCTTCTCAGTACTGGTTTGGTACTAACTGTTTATCATTTATTCATCAAGATGAAGTTCAGTTAGAAAATGAACTGGAAGAAGCATCCAACAAGACCCCTAATAGACATGTGTAGAAAAATCATCCAAAAGAGCAGATTATGGGTAGTAAAAATGACGATGTACATACAAGAAGATGATTTGCCTGAAATAATGAACAAGTGAATTTCTACCTCATGACTGAAATGAAATGCAAGACATTCAATGAGGCCAACAAAAGTGGCAAAAGGATGAATTTTATGGAAGAAGAGCTGCATCAGATTGAAAAGAACAAGACTTGGGAATTATTTCCTAGATCAACAAATAACTATGTCATTGGTACTAAATGGGTCTACCGGAACAAGATGATTGAAGAAGGTAAGATTGTCAGGCATAAAGCAAGGTTATTGTGCAAAGGGTTTTCTCAAGTAGAAGGAATTGATTTTGAAGAAACATTTGTGCTGGTTGCAAGACTTGATGCCATTAGAATGTTCTTAGCATTCTCTGCCTTCAAAGGAAACAAGGTATATCAAATGGATGTCAAGTCTGTTTTCTTGAATGGTAATTTGGAAGAAGAAGTCTACATAGAACAACCGAAAGGTTTTCTACTACATGATGATGGTGTTGGCATTTGGCATTATAATAGACAATGGGAGATTGTTGGCATTTCAATAAGGATATTGAGAAGGTTGTTGATGATTATGGATATAATTGATTAAGGATGTTTACTGTCTTGATATTATTATTTTGTCATTGATGTCAAGAAATTGATTTTCTAATTCTGTATGATGTTGCCATATCTTGAGAAGTATGATTTGAAGAGTATAAAGATGTTGGTAAAAGACACAGAAAGAATATGATGAATAAGGGGATGAATAAGGTATTTAATGGGCAACTATTACCGAGTCAGACAATGATGAGATCATGATGTTTAGATTGTTTTAACATCATACATATGTTGTAAATTGTAAGGTTAATACTATACTATGTTATCGAGCAAAGAACCTAGTCAGTAAACCCTAAGGTTATCGCTATCGGTTAATGAAGGCAGAATGTCTACTGAGTGAAGTTTAGTATTTACTGAGTTGTTACTAAGTTGTAACCGAGTTGTAACAGAATACATTAAATGGTTACATGCATTATTTAATGAAGCTGATTAAATGATTGGTATGTCGTGCATGAAGTTTGTTAATGAATCTATGGCAAAGGAAAATCAACATGAAGATCTACAGCTTAGATTGAACCACAATACCCTAGCACAAGTTCCAAGAAATGTATGCAAGTTCCAAGGTAGGGTAAAACATTTTCAAATTGAAGGATACATTGAACTTGGTCAAATTTTGAAGATCTGATGGCTATGATTGATCATGGGGAATGTGATCAAGGAGATTAAGCGGTTGGCAAATTGTTTATAAATAGGGAACTATTGATAAACAATGTATGTGGGCAAATGTATGCACAGGGATGCTACATAGTGATTACCGAGCACAAAAGCTTGAAGACCTGTTTGAATAATAGAGTATAGAAGCCCAACAGATGGACAAGATTAGTTCTATGTCTAGATTGTATTGAGCAAATAAGAATCTGCTTTAGCATTTTAGATGTGAAGTTGCAGATAGATTTTTATTACTGTTATTTTGTGAAAGTGACAAAAAATCTCTTAACCGAGTGGACTTAACAGTCTTATTTGTAAAACCCTCTAGCAAGGTGACATTTTGATTGAGTGTTTGAAATCCTTTAACAAGGTCACTTCTAACAAGGTGAAGATCCTAACAGATCTGAGGGAAATCCCTTAACCGGGTCACATCTAGCAATGTGTTTGTAATCTTTAATAGGATTTGCTTTTAACCGAGCATACTCTGGAAGAGTATATTTCTTAGTGGGTCCGAAATCCCATAGTGGTTTTTTCCTATTTGGGTTTCCACGTTAAATCTGGTGTTATGAGGTTTATGATGTACTTTATATGCTTTTGAGTTTGCATGTTTAGCAGTTTTGGTTATATTACTGAAGTATATGTTACCGAGGTTGAATCTGATGTTTTTATGGAAGATTAAGTTTGTATGATTCACCCCCCCCCCCCCCCCTCATCTTGTTGGCTATTGGATCTGTAATTACATTAAGTATCAGAACTATTAGATGGAACTTTTGTATGCCGGTTGAAGAAAGCATTGTATGGATTAAAGCAGGCTCCAAGAGCATGGTATTTAAGGTTGGATAAGTATCTTAAGGAGAAAGGTTTTAGAAAGGGAAGTGCAGATAGTAATCTATACATCAAAGCAGATGGAAATCACTAGATTATTGTTGTTGTATATGTGGATTACATAATATTTGGAGGCAACAAGGATATCTTGTGTAAAGAGTTTGTTGATTAGATGCAATCAGAGTTTGAGATGTCAATGCTTGGAGAGCTGTCATATTTTCTTGGTTTGCAAATTTCACAGCAAGATAAAGGAATATTTATCTCTCAAACCAAGTATGCTAGAGATATGTTGAAGAGGTTTCAAATGGAAGACAATAAACCAGTAAGTACCCCCATGGTGACCAGATGCAAGTTGAGCAAGGTTGATGAGCCACTGAAAGTGGATGAAACCCTATATAGATCTATGATTTGTAGTCTGTTATACCTTACTACCTCAAGACCAGATATAGTTCAGACAATATGTATGGTGGCAATATTTCAAGCTACACCTAAACAGTCACATGAGAATGCAGTTAGAAGAATCTTCAGGTACTACAAGGAAAACTTAATTATGGCTCTTGGTATCCAAAGCAAGGAGATTTCACTTTACCTACACTAATGTTGATTGGGCAGATTGCATTGATGACCTGAAAAGAACAAGCAGTGGTGCATTCTTTTTAAGTGACCAATTAGTTTCATGGCACAACAAGAAGTAGGATTTAGTCTCCTTATCTACTGTTGAGGCAGAATGTATTGTTGTTGCTACATGTTGTTCTCAGGTTTTATGGATGAAGCAGACCCTCAAGGACATTCAAATAGAAATATCTAACCCTATTTCAATCCGATGTGATAACTCAAGTGCAATCAACATTTCAAAGAATTTGGCTATGCAGTCAAGGGAAAAGCACATTGCTATCACACACCACTTTCTCAGAGAGAAGGTTGGAGAGCAAGAAGTGAAGGTAGAATATGATCCTACAAGTGAACAAGTTGCTAATATCTTCACAAAACCTCTACCGGTAAACACATTTAAATATCTAGGACACAAGTTAGGATTTTTCTCACCAACTTTATGCACTTAAATGTGTATGGAGATTTGTGGTTTAGGGGGAGTTCATAGCCATATTTTTTTGACTCTTGGACCATATGCTGCACTCAGGGGGAGAGCACGCATCACCAACTTGTTTGCGATTTTCATAGTTGTGTAAGTTGTCTCTTCAATTCACAGGACTGGCAGAATTTTTAGTATCAAAAGGAAAATCGGGTTTTTTATGCTGCAATACCGATAGATTTGGGACTTTGGAAAGTTGTTTATTCAATTTGTCTATCTACCAAAGTCACAATCAACTTTATCAGGAAAGTAACTTCATCGGGGAAGAATGTGCTCATCAGTTCATGTTTGTGGTTGTTTTCAGTGTCTATTCAATTTGTACTTAATACATATCACAAATTGGACCGCAGGGTGAAAGGGAAAAGTAGTTTGGGCTATCAGGAGATAAAGTATAGTAGTTCATGAATTACCTACAAAAGGGAGAGAACTCATAAATTTATCCTGAACCTTTGTTATTGTTGTCAAAGGGGGAGAAAAAAGCCCCAAATTTATGACCCTTTGTCATTGTTGTCAAAGGGGGAGACAAAGCCCAAATTTATGAAGCCCACATTGGGGAAGAAATGATTTGGTTGAGAAAATGCAGTGTGTTGACATCAATGCCAAAGGGGGATATTTTTGGCATTGTATTGTCATTGATGTCAATCGGTAATTATGGCAACCGGTATGTAAGATGTTGTTACCTACCTTGGATTTTTTTGGCATGTTGATGTCAATTGATATGGGATGTAAACCGGTAAGTTTGTCAACAGATAAGTGAGAAAAATCGGTAAGTAAGTGTGGTCTGATATAACATGACCTAACCAACAAAACATAGAAGTGCATGATATGAAGGTTAACCGGTTAGTGTATACCAGTGGCATGTTCAGTCGGTGACTGAGTTTGAACCGACACAATCAAGTGAGTTGGATGCTGACAGAGATGTCACAAGGATTCTAGGTGGCGAACATGTAGTGGTAGGTGAATGGTGCATCGACGAGGTAGTTGCCGACTAGGACGATATTAAATGTTGACTATGAAAAACATAGATCAGTTGCAAAGGATTAGGGCTCAAAGTAGATTGAAGGGCATAGATTTTATTCTTTGACATCATGATCGAAGCAATATATTTGATCATCTTGTTGATTAGGAGGAAGGAAACTACTAGATCATTTATTGTGATCGACAAAATCAAGACTCATGAACAAAGTCTAGTTTACTAAATATAGTAAACGTTCATAGGAACAATAAAATAGGACAGATCTTTTTGTTGAACTGCTATAGGTTGTTGATTCAAGAAGATGAGATCCGATTTGATATGGATCGATGTCGGTGAAGAAAAACCTAAGCGCGTGAAGTTTGATTTTTGTTTTGGCGGGAAAGTAAGAGTATAAATGTGCAGATCGCATATCTAAGAATTGAGATGCTTGATGAGAGATTTATGATAAAGTGAATGTCTTTGAGGCAAGAGTTGATCAGTCTGAGTGTGATAGAAGAATATTGAAACAAATAAGTGTTGGAGAAGAACCAGTAAGATAGGTGTTGCCGACAAGGGCTAAGGTAACCGATAAACTGTTATAGAGTATAACAGTCTATTAAACTGACAATGTTTGAACTGGTAAGCTAGCAATAAAGAGTGAAGGAGAGAAGATAGAGTGTGATATGAGATTTGGTAAGGCAGAAACATAGTTGCTAAGGATTGAGAGGACCAGTAGAGAAAAGAAGCAGTGTGACAGATAAGAGTTTAACTGATAGAGAGAATTGTTTTTCAGGTATTACAAAACTCATTTGTAACCAAGTGTGTATCATTGTATTGATTTTATATCTCATTGTATTTTACTGAGTAGGTGTTCGGTGTAGGGGTTGGTGCTCCTTGAGCTGGTGCTCAGAATAGAATAGGGGTTGGTGCTCCTTTGGGTAGGTGCCCATAAATTTTTAGGGGTTGGTGTTCCTTGGGTTGGTGCCCTAAACATTGTAGAACTGTTATTTCATTGTGAGGCTAGATTGGAGCAGTAGATATCCAACAACATTTCTCGCCGAGGTTTTTCCCACATTGGGTTTTTCTCGTATATTTGGTGTTATGTGATGTGCTCATGTGTGTGGTTTCTTGTTAGTACTTTCATTATCCTACCGATTGCACACATTGTTTGAAATTGTTTGAAATTGTTTATAATCACTGATTCACCCCCCTTCTTAGTGATATCTTGTGTTCTACACCTTTTCCTACTCTGCATCATTCTTTGGAATGATTTTAAATAACCCCATAAAATAGCTTTTTGTGCATTTCCATCACCCAATCCTTTGAAAGATGCTTTAATCTACATAGCCATCAGTTTATCATATGCTCACTGTACCTTGCCTACACCGGGGATCTCATTCATGAAGTAAAGTTCCAAACAAACAATCAAAGTGCCAAACTTAAAGACACACTTCTTATAATGCTTAATATTATTCAAATTGCTCATCAATTCACTCATTATTACTTTGCACAAGTCATATAACTTGTTCTCCTTTAGGATTTGATATGTTGCATAAATTGCAGTACTGAAGACTAAGTTAGCTTTGCTAGATTGATATACCTTATAGCCAATCACCATGGAGGGAAATCTCACATCATACTCAACAATATCACTAATTGTCAAAGATCCATTGTCATGCTATGAACTGGTTATCATCGTTGTTGTTTTATTCTTTACATTTGTCAAACTGAGGACCTCACTGGTTGCATTCAAACATGTTACCCCTTGGATAGCACTCTTAGTAATATTGTGTGGTTTGTCTAGCCATATGAATTCGTCATGTATCCTACTCAGAATATATCTAACCCATTTGGATTCATTGAAAACTAGAAAGTTCACAAATTGAATGAAACCCTTATCTTGCAAAGATTTGAAATCTGGCTTGAGATTTCCCATACCGTCAATCATGTGCTTGGTATAAAGTGATAGCATTTCTAGATTTCTAATCTCATCAATATTGCTGTGGATATATGCCATAATGTATTCAATATGCAATACCCCATATGGAACATATGAGAATGCACCATTCGGGTCATTTTCCATTGATTTGTATGGATGCTTCTTAAATTGAGGCCTTGCCTTGTCAGTTATCTCGACAACAAGTGGAATCGACACACCAAAACTAGAAGATGTTATTATCACAATCTAGTTTATGAACAAATAGCTTTGAACTCAGAGAATAACTTTTTGACTTCAACCAGATGCAAGAAATATTTGCCGAATCTTTACAAGCTCTATTTTCGCCGCACCAACTTCTTTGCCACTCTTATGCTCTTTCATTTTGCATGCAATGTGAAAAATGAATGTTAAAATGCCTTTTTATCCATCAAATACCTAACTTTAAGGTACAATAAATGCTCAACCCTAAAGTCCTTCTGGATGACCCAAAACTCATGAACATTGTACTGGAGCATCAAATCTTTTGAATATCTCTCAAGATCATTTGCATAACTAGTTGCAATCATCTACAACCATCTGTAGCTGGTTATAGATCTCAGAAGGGGGTTTTAAGGATCTGTATTAAAAACTCCCCCCTAAGGCCAAAATGCCTTAGTTACCAGATGAAGATCCAACACTGGAATCGGGTGTGAGCCCATCTGTTGCATTTGAATCTTCCTTTTTAACCCACATTTTCTTGTGTTGATCTTTGATCTCTTCAAATTTTTCTTTACCCTTATTATCTGCTTTGTTCTTGTCTACCAGAGCATTCTTGCTCACATTCTTGCTTCTACAATATTTTGCAATATGAATAGATTTGTTGCAAGCATAGCAAACAATGTTGTTCCTATAATTAGGCCTAAAATTCCTTTGATTTCCCTTTTATCTGCATTGGTTAGAAATATGTCCAAATATTCCACAAGCATATCATCTTACATTTCTCCCATTTACCATACTTCTGCATTCAACTGACTTATGACCATATTTATTGCAATTGAAGCATTGACCGAAGAATGATGTAGTATTATAATTATCTCTCTTTCTGCATTGACTTGCCATATGACCAAATTTATTGCAAAAAAAACATTTACCATTGAATTTATAAGCATTAGGTTGTCTTACTGGACGTCTCTTGTTCTTCTGATGATTGCTTTGACCAAATCCAAAACTTTCTCCTTTTTCAAATCCAAGTCCTCCCATATTACCTTTGTTTTTTTGATTTTTCAGCATCTCATCCAGCTTAGTTGAGCTAGCATTGAATTTTTATTTGTACTCATTAGCAGTGGTAAGTTCATCTCTTTGAATTATGATCTATCTTTCAATATCTTGCTCATTATTCTGGGATTGTATCACTTCAAGCTTTAGTAGGTCATTTTCATGATTGAATATGCAACATTCATCTGATCTTTCCTTCAATGACTAAGTCATACTTTCTTCACTCCACTTCTTATCTTCAATCTCCTTTGTCAACTTCATCATAATGGATTGCATTTCATTCTTTAGGACTGCATTATCTCTAGCAAGTTTTTCACATTCATCTGTCTTGTCTTCATTATCAATGAATTGTTCTTCTTTTTCCTTAAGTTTGTCCATCAACTCCTTTCTCTTCTCTCATGATGTGTTTACTTGATCTTTCAATGACAATAATTTTTTTGCATCACTCAAATTTCTTCTCAGGTCACTTGCTTCTTTCCTTGCTACATCTAGGTCTTCAAGTGCTACAATAAGTCATCTCTGCAAACCAAAGTTCATTGATTCAATCTTCCGGAAGACCCACAATATTATAATATTGTGATCAAGAGTATAATAATATTACAAGAGGGGAATGCACATGCATTCAAGCATATTGCCTAGACCTCACTGCTCAATTAGAAAGAGGGCTACAACCCGGAGGAAGGCTCACTGCCTTACCGAATTTTCTCTTGCACAAGAATTAATACTAGAGGCCAGGATTGCAAAATAAGCTGCCTCAAATGACCAATCAACTACCTCTTTTTCTGTGACCTAAATGGAGATTTGCACAATGTATCCATACTCTATATTCCACCTTCTATAATTAAGCATAAATAAATAACAAGCTTCTCAAACTTCCAGTAGATCAATTCTACATATATCGGATGCAATATATGATCTGAGTTTCCATCAATGACAACCCAAAAAAATCCTTATGCACTAATGTCTACCAATACAGCGTCTCTTGCCAACATTCTACTTATAATTTTAGTTCTAGTGATACTACAAAGAGGTTGTGACCTATCTATGTATAAGTTAGATGCAGGAGAATCCTTGGTTCATTGGCAATCTTGCATCAACCAAAAACATTTTCTTTCTGTTTTGTTTCTTTTTCAGTTCCGTTCTATGTTTCTGGACCCCTTTGAGTTGCTCATTTTTTGTGGGGAGTTGGATTTGGCTTGGAGACATGTTCTTGAATGTTGATCCTAAATCTTAGCTCGTTTGGATCTATTTCTAAGAGGATTTTGCTTCTGGATTATTTGCTAGTTCTCAATTATTGGACCAATTCCTTAACGACTAGATGGTGTTTCCTTATCTTGCAAAGCATTTCCTTGAATTGTGGAGTCAATTGACACTTCATACGATGTTCCCATATGCTTGGTCGACCTTCCTTTTGGTCTGCATCTCATTTCAATTCTTTTTTGAAGGATTTTCTTAATTCTTAGGGCCAACCTATTTGCACGTTACATTTTCCCGCCTTGGGCATTGTAATCCTTCTTTGGCCTACTTGGATGTGTTTCAAATAATATATATTGATGTATTAGATCTTAGATGGGTAGTAGGAGGTATTAGATGATGATCAGATAGATATAGATTGAATTTGAACATCTCTTTGGTTTCAAATTGATTGTATATTTTGTATCAGGATTGTTAGCCTATTTTTTTGTCTAGATATTGTCCGCCAATTTATTTGAATTCATGATATAATTTAAGTCTGATTTGGCATTCTCTCTATTCTGTGTTGTTGTTTATGTTGTGTTAATCTAGCTACATGGTTCGAACAATTCTCTTTTAGGACCCTCTTGTCGTGGCTATGTCAAAGTTTGAGAGGAAACACATTAATTTTTTATTTATTTAGTTAGTCACCATCAATCCTTGAGAAAGTTACAAGTAGAAAAGGTCAACATCTTGAGTTGTAGGTTGGGAGACATTAAGGATTGAATGAGTGTAGTGGATTAAGTATTAGTACAACTTAGGGAGGTGAAATTTTAATTATAATGTCCTAGGTTTTTTCCATTAGAGATTAAGGATCTATCCTATAGTCTCTAAAGAGATTATAATTCTACTATAATTCACCTTTTAAACATATTTTTACCCATGCAACATTGTTCAAATAGAGAAAGAGGTTTTTTAATAAGTGAATTAGCAATTTCCACAAAATTTATGAAGTGGAAAAACTAAGAGCATGTTGAAGATACTAATAGTATCATTACAAGTAATGGTAAATCTCTTACTAGATGTTCTAAAAATTGTTGGGTTGAGGTGAATCATAAAAAAGAAAGAAATGAGCTAGGAGAACACTATCTTTCCAAATTATGTCAATCCATGATCACTTAGTTGAAATTATTTCTATTTTGCATATACTAAAAATGTTTGAAGGATGTAACCTAGTAAGAGCTTGAACAATATATTTCATTTTGAGGGATTTGTAGCATATGAATAAGGGTCAACATGACCAAGATAGCCCATCTCATTAGCTTGAATTTAGGGGGACCAAGAGGATACGCGCATGCAATTTTTGTTGCACCATTTAGATAAGAGGAAGTTGTAGATGAGCTTAAATAAATGTTTGTAGCGGGATTTTAATGACATCCAATAGTAGAATATATAAGCATGGAAAACAATGAGTATTTTGTTAACCTAAATACACTCTAAAATAGAAAGGAATCAATAGATCTAAAATAGACGTTTAGATTTTTATTTTCTCAAGAACCACTTCCACATATTAGTAAGATATTATATTGAGCCAAATGGGATCCCTAGTCTAATGCCAAAAATTATAAATATAAGAGGGTTTAGGTCATTTTATAACTTTGATTGGGGTTTTAATTTTCCTCTTTTTGTATTAATGAACTCATTTAGTCATTGGTATTTTAGAGGGAAATCCTCAAATTCCTAGCAATACTTGTAATCCTTACATATGCCTTCAAATATCTTTCTACGACAACTTGCTTTTTTACCATTTCAAACAAACTCTAATTCATAAAGTTGAGCACTTGGATTCATTTTTTAGATATGAGGATGAAAACCCTTTTGGTTCTAGAGATTAGTAGATAAAATCCATTGATTTCCTAGAGATTGAAGGATGAAATTCCTTTAGTTTCATTAGAGTAGCTTCAGATATGGAGGAAGCATCTACACTTCAATCTTGGAGTATTTTATTATGTTGGATATTTTTAGAAAATATTTGTATTATCATAATACTTATTACTAGTAATAGTTCAAAAAAATTGCAAATATTAAAAAATAATACATTTGAATAAAACATCTAGTTTCAATGTTTGCATGGGTGTCTCAATTTTTTTTAAGACAATGTATGGCCAAATTATATTTTGGGTATTTCAGTTTTGAGAATCTAATATGAATACTTTTTGTGGGTATCTTAGATTTGGGTATTTTATGAATATTTGGATAAGGATCATTACACCTAGGTATGTAAAGATTCCCCTATGGTTAATTAACGATCATTTATAAATAATCTAAGAAAGAGGGTTTCAAATTGCATAAAGTGTTTGGTTTATGCATTGAAAGTTGGGAACTATGGATAGAGCAATATATACATAAAGAATATCAAGAGTACACAAAATACATCCTTGGTGGTGTTCTAAACAAATAAAATTCTATCATTTGTGAACTAGGAGTTGAGGATAGAGGATTCATCAAGAAGGGACATTCCATGAAAAGGTTTTGTAGATTACCAATTGTGTTTGGATTCTAGTTCTTGATGGGAGGGTGTTAGGTTGCTTGCATTGCTAGGGGCTTTAGGGGGTGATGATATAAATGAATTGCATTGTAAAATATTATAGATTTTGTATTAAATCTAGACCATCCTACACTAGGCCATAAAGGTTATGTAAATTGACCTTTTTTCATTAAAAGGTAAAAAACTCTTTTATGATATTATATTATGATTGCGTATTGTGACAAATCAAAGTGGAAGTTTCAATATATGTGTTATAGGTTGCATCCCTTTGTTTTGTTAGACAACATAATTGAAATACTGATTGTTTGTTCATAGATGTAGCCCATATTGGGCAAATCACACATATCTCTATCTCTTGCATATTTTTTTTGTATTAATTTTTTATTATTTATTATTTTGTGATCATATTCCTAACATGTTTTGGGTTTGATCATGTGGAAGAAAATAGTTAAGGAAATCAATAATAAGAAGGTGGAAACTAGTGGGCATCCTTATTGGGTACATATTTAAAGGAAGAAGGATGAGGATTTAAGTAGCCACTAACAACTAGGCGAGAAGTGTTGGCATTTTTAATGATTATGTTGTGATTGTCATTGATGGACACACACTTGCTATGAGATCACTTTTTGTATGTATGAGTTATGCTCAACTGGTATTTGTTTCAAACCGGTATTATGTTATAGTCTTTAGACTATCAGTGTCGTGCAAAAAGTGTTTACTGATCTCAAGCGACATGAGGACCTCAAGCAATTCGAGGATCTCAAGCAAAACAAAGCAAAGGAACTAGAAGTGACAGTTATCATTTTCCCAGTCTTCATTTCTATCAAACCGGTAATCTATTTAAAAGTTAAACCGGTATTACTCTGAGTTACCAACTAGTAATCGATAAAGTTGTACAATCCAGTAATACTCTATGATGAGTTACCAACTGGTATATCTTTGTGATGAGTTACCATCCACTGACACTTTGAAGGTGATTTTATGTCATGTTACCAAATGTGTCTAGATACAATGAACCTAGGAACTTACAATGTAATCCTATTGGACCGACATGAAATCAGATTCCTATTAAGGACATCATGTCTAGGGTTTTAGCATGTATGTATGTGTGTAGTTGTTAGGGTTTGTGGTGGTTGAAGAGTTCTTGTATGTGCAATCTTAACAAAAAGATCAAGTTTGTATGTTGTAACAGAGTGTAGATTTACTGAAGACTGAAGTAGTGCTGAAATGCATTAGCAATGAGCTATCATGGATCTAACCAAGCAAACTATGTTATTTGCTAGATCATTCACTTGTTGATTACTCACATCTTTGACAAGTTAGAAACCCTTAACCGGGTAGGCCCAGAAAAGCCTTTGTAAATCCTCTAACAAGGTGATTCACATCTGTGGATCTAAAATCCTCTCACAAGGTAGTCTTTAATTGGACTTATCTCCTAATAGAGATTGAGATTCCTAATAGGATCTGTTCTGGTAAAGAACATTGTATGACCTTAACCGATCTAGTTACTATTCCAGCAGATAGTTACTTGTGAGTTTCATCTCACCGGGGTTTATCTCATTTGGGTTTCCACATCAAAATATATTGTGTTATGGTGATTGTGCTTCTGTGGGTGAATACCTTACTTGCTGTTGGTTTGCATTTGTGTTAACTGGTTTGTTAGTTAAACTGCTATACCGGTTTACTGCTAGACTAATAAAGTGTTTGAGTTCAGTATCTTTTGGTATACTAATTCACCCCCCCTCATAGTATTCATCAAGAAGAAACATCTTTTTTTTATTACAAGATAGGGGCCAAATTATAGCCATATTAGCATGTTGTAAATAAAATTTCATTTGATGATGTTAAATAATATTTTTGAAAATATGTAGCTTGACAAAAAAGCATCTTAAGAAGTCTATTGGTTCCATTCCATTAACTTTCAAGAAAGAAGAATGCTATATAGTATGAACATGCCTCTTGAAATCCTCTTCTTCTAAGGTCAAACAATATATTCAGTGATTCAAGACTTCAGGCTATACCTTTGGTTGGTATTTTATAAATATTTAGAAGGATAATACACCATGACCTATGAATTATATAGTCATTTAACTTAAAGAAGAATCTTAATCATTACTTGATTGGTAAAATAACTAAGGGATCCATTCTCAAAATAATTACTTGATAAAATTATTATGTCCTCTACTATATGAGGCCCCACATTCCTTTAAGAATGTAATGAGGATATTGTCCATACCAAGGGTTTTTTTCCTTAGCTATAAAGTAGAAGAATTGCCCAAAATATTTTATTAAAAATAGTTTGTAAGTTGTTAGTAGTTCTTGGGAGCTTTGGTGGAGATGCAACTCCCAACACATCTAACATATGGGGTTTCAAAATATATTCTAGAAGTATATAGGAAGATTTTCTTGATTGCTTCATCACTAGTATAAAGTAATTCTTTTATATCTAATAGAGACGACGAATAAGACTATTTGAATCTAATGAATACCCTATATATCTCCCCTCAATAGATATAATTGAATAAACCTCTACACTAACCGCCTGGTACCAAGCATGTGAAGAAAGCACACTAAGAATCTGATTCCTCAAATCCATGTTGAGAGTCAATACTGAAACCACATGACTTTTGTAGCTCAAAGCATCTACCACCACATTCTCCTTGCCTTGAATATACTTCATCTCAAAATCGTAATCACAAGGAAACTCCATCCATTGTGATTGCCTAGCATTCAAGTTTTTTTGTGTGAAAATATCCTGCAAACTGTGATGATCACTATGCAAATCAAACTGATGCCCAAGAAGAAAATGCCTCCATCTCACCAAAGCATGCACAATTTCTGCTAATTCTAAATCATGAGTAGGATAGTTCAACTCATGATCTTTAACTTAACGCAACTCATAAGCTACCACATGACCATCCTGCATAAGAACTGCTCCTAATCCCTCCAAAGAAGCATTTGTGCACACCACAAAATCACCCAAAGGATCTGGCACTACTAGAATAGGTGCAATAGTCAAATGCTCCTTGAGGATCTGAAAAGTTGTCTCATACTGATCTAACCACACAAACTTCTTCCCTTTCCTCCGAAGAGAAGTGATAGGATGAGTAATCTTTGAAAACCCTTGAACAAAATGACGATAATAACTTGCAAACCTCACCCATATTAGTGGGTGTTTCCCATTCCACAATAGCTTGGATCTTAGAAGGATCCACTGCTATACCCTCACCTAAAATAAAATATCCAAGATACTTAACCTCTGACTGGAAGACTTCACACTTAGCCATATTGGCATACAACTGATTCTCATGAAGACATTGCAAAACCTGCCTCATGTGCTCCTCATGATCATCTATACTCCTTGAATACACCAATATATCATCAAGGAACACAAGCACAAATCTATCAAGATAAGTCCCGAAAAATCTATTCATCAAACTCATGAACACTAAAGGCACATTGGTAAGCCTAAATGGCACTATTGTAAAATCATAATGATCATATCGAGTACAAAATGTTGTACGATTAATATCTACCTCATGAATCTATAACTGGAGATACCCTGACTTAAGATCTATCTTAGAGAAGACCTTAATATCCTTAATCTGATCAAAGAGGTCATCAATCGTCAACAAAAGATAATGATTGCTCACTGTCACCTTATTCAACTGCTTGTAATCAATACATAAGTGAAGAGATTTGTCCTTCTTCTTAACAAACAACACAGGTCCTCCCCAAGGAGAGACACTAGGACAAATGAATCTCTTAGCTATCAACTCCTCCAACTGCAACCTCAACTCACTCAACTCCTGATAGTCATTTAATAGAGAACCTTAGATATAGGCTTTGCTCTGAGAACCAAATCAATCCAAAAATCAATGTCATTCTTAGGTGGAATACTTGGAATCTCAATAGTAAATACATCTAAAAACTCTCGAAGGATGCAATGATGATAAAATAGATCATCACAATTCACTCCCTCCTCCAAGTCATTCACCCTCATTGCAAATAGCTCACAACTTTGGTGCACACAATGCTTCTACACAAATAAAATCATTTGAAGAGAAATAGGTTTCTACACACCCACATCTCCACATTCTTCCCGCTGTCATCAAGACACTACACCCTCTTACCATGAAAATCAATCTTAGCTTGATGAGCCTCAAGCCAATCCATAACCAACACAACACCATAGAGCCCAAAAGAGAGAACACAAAGATTTAGTGAGGTGGCAAAAACTCCCAAATCCAACACACAACCATGCACAAAGGAATCCATTGCCACCTTGGACCCTATGACCAACTCAACCTACACCTATCATCTTGCTTTCCTACAACAAGCCCACATCACTCTACTACAAATGGAGAAATGAAATAATCTAAAGCACTTGAATCAAATAACACTAAGAAAGAGATACCACCTATCTCACATGTGATCTCAACAACTGTAGCCTAGTGCTTAACTTGATGGTTATAAACCACTGCAAATACTTGATGAGATCTCCCCACATCACCTGCTGTGGGCCCTAAAGCAATTGACTTTTGTCCTAAAATCTATGTAGATTTATGAGGATAATGTATCAAAATATGGTCTGGTTGACCACAAGAGAATAAATCTCTCCAACTGAAACCTCTGCTAATTGGAAGTGCACAAGGTTGTTGAACCCTACCTTTGCTAGAGTTTTGTTGAGAACTCTATGCTAGCTGAGAAGGAAAGGGTTGTCTATCATTCTTCATGTTATGATTCCTATTAGCTTATGATCTAGCTCCACTCACAAAACTCTAAGGATACTTCTTCCGATACCACTGACCACTCCAAAAAGAAGAGGGATAACTCCTAGCAAGTCTTGAATCCTTTTAATAGTCTTGGGCTCAAAGACATGAACTCCTCCACTGATATGGTCTCTAAGACCTCTAAAAAAATGTTGTACCAGCATAGCCTCATCATCCACTATCCCAATGTGCTACTTAAGTTAAAATAACTTATGCTTGTATTTCTCAACTATCATATTCTTCTACCTAAAATCATGAAACTCATCTGCTCTATTCTACCTCCAAAGATTTGGCAAGAAACGAGCACAAAACCACTCAAGAAATAACTCCCATGAAATTGTCGCAATGTCTAAATGTAACTTCTTCTCCTCCATACGCCACCAAGTAGAAGCAAAGTCATGAAGATGAATAATCACACACCTAGCTTTGGTGTTTTTTCTATAGAAATGCATAGAAAAAAACCTACCCATATCCAATAGCCAAGTCTTTTCCTCCATACCATTTCTAGAACCATCAAAGGTGGTAGGACAAGACCCAAGAAGATCTCTCATGTGACTCGTCGCAATCACATCCTGATTTGGAACTGCATCAACTCTCCTCCAAGGTGAAGATGAACACTCCCTCTCATGACAACCAGAATGGTGTGACTCCTCCTCTTGATTCTCCTCATGTCTCAATCCTAAACAACCAAAAAGTTCCTAAAGCACATTAATCAATTACAAAACTGCATTACCCTAGGCTCCTTCCTCTTGCTAGTCATGCTGCTACTCCTCATGGCATGACTCTTCAAAAACCTCAGGATGAGGATTCCATCGAGTACCCGTATGACCATCACGTCCATGACCTCTACCTCTATCAGGCATCTTATCTAACCAAGATGTAAGGGAACTATGAGATAAAATCTAGGGAAACTAATGGAAGAAAACAACTAGCAAGGATAACCACATGACTAACCCAAGCTATAGTGTTATTATGGACAATGGGCTCATGTGAAACTAGAGTACCCAATATATGAACATGGGATCTGATACTAGATGTAATGCTTGCCAAAAAACCATAAAGAAATATAACTAACTAACATGCAACAGAGATAAGCTTTTTTAAAACATCATCCAATACATCACATGTCCCTAAAATACACATAAAAATTAATTCACCATTTACTAAATATGCATATTTCAACTTAAACATAATCATAAGAGCACAATCATATGAACTCAATATGCAAGCAAAAATAAACACATCTCATTAATTTTCATTCCCTAGGGTATCTCAACGTCATTACTTAACTAACATAAGAACATAACTACATCAAGCCTACTATCACAATAGAAAACAATCTAAGATTTCCTTTCATCATTAAATCCTTACATTCATATAGATAACATCTACTAATTCAACTATAATAAATACAAATTATGCTTAGTGAATTCCCAAATTATTCCTTAGATACATTTTAAGGGCACAAATACCAAATGTACCTAATTCCCTTTTTCTCTTTTACCAATATCATCATTAAATCATCATTGAACATCACCTACCAAATAACTAATCCATTACCATCAAGAGTATGATCATAATCTCTAATACATATACACATCCAAGAGACAAACGTGATAATGAATTAACTTCTTTCAACCGAGAACATAAATTCCATCTTGTATGTTAGGAAATAGGAAATCATCACAAACAATTCAAAATATTAATAATAGCTCAATCACAAAAGCTCATTGCCATGATCTATCCTAAAACACACTCAATAGAGACATAAAAACAAAGCATTCAATACTAAAGATTAAGCAAACCAGATGTAGATTTGAATGCTCCTTCATGCGGCTCCATTGTTCTTCTTTCTTCTCCAAATAGCCTTTGTTTGTGGATCTCACCTTCAAGTGCATACACCTAATGCGAAAGCAAGATGGATATTGGCACAAGATTACTCGAAGCGTGATTGATTAGAAATTCGATAACCTGATTATTCTCATTCTCATTTTGTGATTATGTGATTAGATTGGGATTGAAGAAATTCATCCAATTTATAGAGAAATTGGAGAAAAATACCAAATTAGCATGATTCAATTCAAATGGAAATTGCAAATCAATTGTGTCAATTATGACAAATTATGACAAATTATGCACTTTCTATGCAAAATTTGATTGATTGATAATTCATGACAATTTATGACAAATTTCTATGTCAAAATTGATTGATTGTCAATTATGACAAATTATGACAAATTGAAATGTCATTCCCATGAAATTAGGAGAAAAATAGGAGAGAATTGAAATTAGGAATTTAGAAAATAGAAAATTAGAAAATTGATGAAAATTAGGTAAATTAATTAATAATTTGTCATTTATTAATTAATTCACAAAAGAGGAATAATTAGCCAATTAAATGAACATTTAATTGTAATAAGAAGACTTAGGATAAATAAATAATTTATTAATCCTAGAGGAAGAAATGACACATTAGGTTAAATGATTAAATCATGAAACCCTAGAAGATAAATTAGCAATGTGAGAATGACAATTAGGTCTTGATTGAAGATAATTAATGTCGATCATGATTTTGAACTAATAAATGACCAATGTGATAAATGATTTGATTGATTGACAAACTAACTGAGATTGATAAGGAGACCAAATTGATAGGCGCCAATTGATGAGGAACAATGACTAATTGATCCAAATTGACATGATTGAGAAGAACGATGACGATTGATAACAAATTGATCACAAAATGACAAAATTGAGAAGAGGACAAGAATCGATGACAAAATGGATTGCAAAATGACAAGATTGAAAACGACCACGATCGATGACAAATCGATCGCAAAAATGACAAGATCGAACTGTAGACACCTAAAAATGGTCAACGCTTGTGGAATCGTACTTTAACATTTGCACATTGCCTTATTTTAGGTTTTTGCGTAGCATTAACATTTCTCCTATGTCACGCACTTGGTCTTTATCATTTGCGAGCATCGAGTCTTTCTTCTGCATTCTTCATTTGTCTTGCTTTCAAATTTGGTCTTGTCGACAACACTATTCAGTCATGATTTTGATCGATCTTATCCTATCGCGTCAATGTGCGTGCTCTTTTGTCATTATTTTGGACATCGTCAATCCTAATTAGGGTTTTGTCCTCTTTTCAATCTTGTCATCATGTGATCGATTTGTCATCGATCGTTGTCATTGTTCGATCTTGTCATTTTGCGATCGATTTGTCATCGATCGTGGTCATTTTCAATCTTGTCGTCTTGCAATCTATTTTGTCATCGATTCTTGTCCTCTTGTCGATTTTGTCATTTTGCGATCATATCATTATCGATCATTTTCTGTCTCAATTATGTCAATTTGGATCAATTTGTCATTGTCCCTCATCAATTGGCGCATTTATCAAATCAAATCATTTATCGCATTGGTCATTTATCAATCCAAAATCAAATCAAATCGAGTCAATTATCTTTCAAGACCTAATTCGTCTTCCAGGGTTTTTTGATTTAATCATTTAACCTTGTGTGTCATTTCTTCCTCTAGGATTAAATAATTTATTTATTTATCCTAGGTATTCATGTCGCAATTAAATGTTTCATTTGATTGGCTAATTAATTATTCCTCTTTTTGTGAATTAATTAATAAATGAAAATTTATTAATTGATTTACCTAATTTCTCCTAACTCCTAATTTTCTAATTTTTCATTCCCTCTTTGTGAATTAATTGATAAATGAGAAATTATTAATTAATTCACTAAGTTCCTATTTTCCTCATTTCTAATTTTCTAATTTCCTATAATTTCATTATTTTCCTAATTCCTAATTTCCACCTATTTTCTAATTTTCTAATTCAAATTCCACCTAATTAACTTGTCTCTAGTTCTCCCTATTTTTGTGCTTCATGCGTCATACTCTTGACATAGAAATTTGTCATAGAACTTGTCTTGACATAGAAATTTGTCATAGAACTTGTCTTGACATAGAAATTTGTCATAGAATTTGTCTTGACATAGCAATTTGTCATAGAATCTATCATAAAATTGTCATAAGCCTTTTTGCATAGCAACATGTCATAACTTTGCTATTCTTGATTTGAATTTCTATTCGAATCACTATCATGCTAATTTGTCCATTTCTCTAATTTCTCTATAAATTGGATGATCTTCATCAATCAAATCCCTAATTCCTATCAGACTAATGAACTTATGCTTCTAGTACTCTTGAGCTTTTCATCAATCTTGCTTTCAATTGTATGTGCACTTGTAGTTGAGATCCACAAATCCATTGAAGAGGAAAGAAGAACAATGGAGCCGCATGGAAGGAGCATTCAATTCTGCATTTGGTTTGCATAATCTTTCATTTTGAATGCTTTGTTTTCATATCTCTATTGAGTGTGCTTATGATTAGGTTCATTTGCAATAAGTGCTCTCGTGATTGAGTTATCATGTCTAGTGTTTTGTTTCTATTGTTTTGATGATTCCTAATTCCTATGCTACATTAATTGGTGAACCCGACGTGAATACTAACCTTCTAACCCCTTTGCTATGTTTTGGAGTGCTTCTAAGTTGATTTTGTAGGTCAAAAACCCAAAAACAGGGCCGTGCAGGGTATTCTGGAGACTTCTGCACTTGTGTGAAGCATCTTGCGCCTGTGTCATGCATCTTGCACCTGTGTATGCAACATTCTGCACTTGTGTCAGACATCTTGCACCTGTGTCATGATTTCTGCACTTGTGTAAAGTCCAGAACAAAGGTGAAAAATGCAGTGTTTACTTGAAATTTTTGGTGTTTTTGCATTCTGTTTTCTGTGCTTTGGATTTTGGTACTAATTATTTGTGCAGAATCATGGCATACACATGGAAAAGACTATAAATCAAACTACTAACATGTGTTATGCAGATTCGATGGTCAAAGACAACAAATCAAACCTCTAACTCGGGTTTTGCAGGTCGCCTTGGAGAAACAACCAAATTGTGTGTTTGAGATTTTTAATTAGGCACTTAGTGTTTTATAAATAGGTGGGAATGAACATTTGCTCGCTTTTATTGTTAAGTATGATATTGGAGTAGGAGAGTATGCTCTCATCCTTCATAGGGTGATCAGAAATCCAGATCTTCGATACCATGCTTGTGTTGATTGTTTGTCACCCTTAGAGGGCCTGCCTTCCCGACCACTTTGCTTTTGCAAGCAAGTGATAATCGTGAGAAGGGAATGACCCAAAGTGAGTATGGCTAGAATTCCTTGGCATTCTAACTCACTATAAAAAAATACCTGATGAGCGAAAGCTTTGAAGGAAGCGTTACGTGGGAATTGTAGTTACTTGGGAAGTGATGACCCTTGGACTCTTTCTCATATCAACATCTAAGTAGGGCCTCTTGGTCTAAATCGTGCTTGCACGACTACATTTGTTTGGTATCTTGATGGGCTTAATGTCTCAATCACGCTTGCGTGACATCAAGGAGTAACGCTTAACGGAAATCCTTACTACATACCTTGTTTTTAGAGGCCAAAAACCCTTCTAGTTGCTTGAGAAGGACAAATTCAGATACTTGGAAGAAATACTAAGTTCGCCATGGGGAGATTCCATGGGGACTGATGCTTGGCTGCCCTGAGAAGTGAGTGTCGTGGAGGGGAGCCCGTGGGGTCAAGCATCTATGTATTCTCCTTGAATCCCATAATGAGTCTACCTCTCAAGTACCTAATGTCTTTGCCTACCATAAGGAATGTGGAAATGAGCATGATTGTCTTGAGTCTAAGTTGCAATATCTTGTATTCTTTGATTGTCAAAAATTGAATCCCATTTCAAGAACAAACACATTGATATAACATAAGATTAAACACAAGAGACATTCATCCAACAAACATTCAACAAGGTTCAAAGCACATCTTCCAACATGGTTATCCAAAATTGTTCAAAAGCTTGTCTCAACTCTTATGTCACTTACATTTAGATTCATCTTAGGTTGCATTTTTCAAAGTCATTATAAAGTATCAAGGTTAGGTTTCACCTAAGTTATACTTCTTTTGCATATCAATAAAAGTCATCCATTTACATGTGTCCTCTTGCATTAAAGTCATACCATTGTCATACATTTGCATTTGCATATCCCAAGTCTCTTCATTAAGCCTAAGTCATTGTCATATCATATTAAGATCATTTGCATATTAATTGTCCTCTTGCATATAGTGTCAAACCTAGGTTTTGTCACACTTGAGTAATCCAAATCTTTGATAAACCCTAAGTCATTGTTAAGAAGTCTAGACCTTATCAAGTCTTTTGTCCTTTTGTCATCAATATCATTTCGTCAAACCTAGCTTAGTATCCAAGCATATAGGGGAGACATTGTCACCTTATCCTTTGTCAATTAAGTCCTTTTGTCCTTTGAGGTCTAGACATCATTTCATTTTCCTAAGGGTCTCTTTTAGATTTGCATGCAAAAGTTTGTCAAAATCTTCAAAAAACAAACAAAAACATAGGTTGCATTTGCATCTATTTAGTTTGCATTTAGTTGCATATCATATATTTTCCTTGAAGAATTCCAAAAAACATTGCATTTGCATAAGTGACATGCTTGTTGAAACAAGATCACAATCTAGGAAGATGGGAGAACCAATGTATCAACCCATGGACAATATAGCAAATTCGCAGTTTCAAACTAGCCAAATAGTGCAAGTTGAAGGTTCATCAAACACATCTCTACCACCATATGGAACAGTACAACTTGGACCACCACCATTATATGAACCAATGTTTGTACCTATGAAACCAGGACAGGGGAGTGTCCCACCAACTCCAAGAGGAAGTGCACCTTTCAATTGGAATCAACCAAACTTGCAACATGATATTCAAACTCAAACATTATATGAAGAACAAACTCTTTCGCAAGGATTTGGTTCAGATCAAGGCATCCAACAAGAAGTAAATCAAAATATCCAACCAGACTCTTCATCTGATTCTGATGATTCAGATGATATTGACATGTTCCTTCAAGATCCAAAGGTAACAAAAAAAATGGATAAGTTCTTGAATAAGGTCTTTAAGATGTTTCCACAAAAGTATCTTAACATGATGAGTAATGTGGCTTCCTCAAATGATCAAATTAATGTGCAAACACAACAAGGCAGTGAGTTGTTAAGTTTCTCCTCACATCCAAATGAAGAAAATGTACAACAAGCAACTCAACCTACCTTGATGAGTAAACGTGCTTTAAAGGAATTAACAGTGACTATTCCTCAAAAGTCGCCGTTTGAGACGATAAATAATCCATTATTCAATACAACGCCTATAATACAAGATCAAATGAAGACCAAGCAAATATCAACAATGGTTCCTCAACAAGAAGTGGTTCCTCACATGCATAAAATTGGATCAACATCTAAGATATAAGAACATTTCACAACTGGAATGCCTAATGTCAATAATGTCCAAAGCAATTCCATGATGCAACAAAGTTCTTATATATCTTTGTCAAACACTATTGCAACAGATCCTTCAATAATGGCGACACAAAGAACTATGGATAGTGGTTTGCACCACCAGCAATTGTTGCAACAATTGAGTAATACGCAAAAGGTACGATCGAATGTGCAAACAAATGATGTGCAACAACAACAATATGGCATTCGACAACAAATTGCAGCGCCTTCACTACCATTACAAGTTAATGCAAACTTGCAACCATCACAATGGGTTGGACAAACAACACAACAAGTTAATGCAAGTGCTATACCCCATCCTAAGGAGAAGCAATGAAAACCATCTAAACAAAGTTTTTTACAAATGATGGGATATACACCGCGACAACAATTGGCACAAAGTCAACAAATTCCGATTCGTCAGAACCAACAACATGTGCCACAATATGTGCCAAGGCAAACAAGTTATCCTACTTCACAACTGCAATTGGTGCCTATGCAATATCAACCTAGGCTCCAAGAAGCACAACAACAAGGTCAGTATCAAGGCATAGCACAACCGCAACAACAAGAGAAGTACCAAGAACTTTATATGCAGGAGACACCAAAAACAACCATTGCAGAGTATCAACAACTGATCGGAAATGCGATATATCAACAAAGAATACCAACTGGGATGGACCTCTACAATCTGATACAATAGCGCAACAACTTGAGAAGTTGCAACGAAAAGTTGACGCATTAGAAACTAAAGGAACAAAGAAGTTGTATACAGATCAAGATTTATGTCCTAATCCATTTGACAAGAGTGTATACATGCCTCCATTCCCTAAGCATTTTGAGGCACCCAACTTTGAGAAATATAGAGGGAATGGCAATCCAAAAGATCATATTCAAGCATTTTACGCGGCATGCATGGAAGTAAGCTATGAGGAGACATATTTAATGCGAATATTTGCATGAAGTCTCACTGGACAAGCTATGGATTGGTATTCACATCTGCCAGGAAATATAAAGACTTGGTCAGAACTGGCGCAAAAGTTTATATCTCATTTCGCGTTCAACATCGATAGTGATGTGACTATGTTGGATTTATGCAATACCAAACAAAAGCAAGGTGAACCATTAGTGACCATTTTGCAATGATGGCGAAGCTTGTATAGTCGTTCTTCTCTCGATATACCTGAAGAATAGCAAGTGAATATGTTTATCCAGAATCTGGTCCCAAAAATGATGTATGAGCTAAAATTGAAAAGTCCTAGTACTATAGAAAAACTCATTAAGAAAGGAATGAGTATTGAAACAACTCTTGTAGCTAAAGGAATTATCAAGCTCAATAAGGACAATGACAACACAAATTATTCAGGGGACAGAAACAGATTTTGGTATAAGAATAAGAATGTCACTAATGATGGTGTTGTTGATGCGAGGGCGGTAAATGCAAATCAACCCCCATTCACAATTAAGAAAATGAGTGTTCCTAATATGTCCTCTATGGAACAAAATCAAGCACCAAGGAGCAATGTTACTCAACAGACGCAATATCAACAACATGCTCAACAGCCGCAATATCAGCAAAATGCTCAACAACAACATGCTCAACAATATAATCAACAACAAGGCCAACAACAAAATCAACAATGCAAACCCTTCCGATCGTGGGATGGGCCTCCTCGACAGTTTACGCCATTGGGAGAGCCTATTGAATCTGTAATGAAGCAATTAATACAAGCAAAATTTATCAAGCTACTAGATATTAAAGCAGAACCAGCGGTAAAGCCGCATTGGTGGAATGATAATGCGTACTGTGAGTATCATCAGTCCAAAGGACATAAAACTGCTTCATGTTTTCAACTAAAACATATGATTCAAGATTTATTGGAGAAAGGAGTAATTGAGATAGATCCACCCCACCCGACCTCTAACACCGATCATACCATTTTCAAAACTCCTTTGCTTGATCATGACAAGGGTAAAGCGTCTTCCAACTCTGCTCAAATGGCCAATTATGCAAATACCGGTTATCACAATGTTATTAATTGTTTTAATGCGTCAAATGAGTATGTTTCCACCTTGCGAATAAAAGAACAAGATCCTTCTTGTGCCGTCACCACTCGTCGGTCTAAAATCATCTTGAAAGGAGCTCCTGCGGCTCCTCCTAAACCAATTCCTGCAAGTCAGTATAATCTTTTGGATCATCTAGGAAAAACACATGCACAAATATCCATTCTAGAGTTGTTGAAAATGTCTCCCATGCATCGTGCAGTCCTAGATAAAGCTTTGACTGAGTCCACTGTCCCAACAGATATTGATGTTGACCAATTTCAAGCATGGATTGGACATTTAGCCATTTCCCAAAGTGTTGCATTTTCTAGTGATATCTCACCTGACAAGCTTCCCCATAATGACCCTTTGCACCTAGAAGTCTTTGTCCACAATTGCAAAATCTGGCGAGTCTTGATAGATGGTGGAGCAGGTCTTAATATCTGCACCTTGAGAGTGGTCATTGGCCTCGGATATACAGAAAATGACATTGATGCTTCCAAAAGAATAACAATCAAAGCCTATGATGACGTTGAGCGCCCATCCAAAGGCGTAATTGTATTGCCTATCAGAGTTGGTCCAGTGACGGAAAACACTTTCCTACAAGTCCTAGACCTTGAGCTCCCTTATAATATGATCCTTGGCCGTCCATGGATCCATGCCATGAAAGTAGTTCCATCCACTTATCATCAATGTCTAAAATATCCTTACAATGGAACTGAGATAACAATTCCAGGAGATCCTAATCCGTTCCAGTTCTGTGCTACCTTAAAGGATACTCCTCGGCAACAAGTCCCAGTCAATAGGGAGGCCAAATCAGACAGTTATGTGGATCCCAATGCATTGTTGGATGCTGTCAAAGGAAAACTAAAGATACAGGACCAGGGGTGTGGAGAATATTCAATGGACCAAACATTCCTCATTGGGAATTTGCCAATATCTCCAAAGTCATATGGAAAACCGCATTTATTGCAAAAGGAACCCAAGGTCATTATTCAATATCAGCCTCCTACTACATTTGCAAGATGGGGAGAACTTGACAAAGAAACTGTAGATGATGATGTCATAGGTTGGCTCTATAAAGATCCAATTGAAACCCCACCTATCAAGCTACCAGTGGAATTGTATGGCAAAGGATTTACTATGTTACAGAAGAAAGGATATGATGGCTGCAGTGGCTTAGGTTTGAACAAAAATGGAAGACTAGAACCCATCATACCTGAGAGGCGACCCCCAACTTTAGGGTTAGGTTTTGTACCGTTACGAATTGGATCCACATCTACCAAAAGGTCCACGTGTCGAAAAGGGCGTGATTCTGACGATGAAATAACACCTGAGGATACCCGACCCGAGACTGATTCTAATGAATGGGAGTGGAGTTCTTTTTCTTCCAGCTCCTATGCCCTTGACAATATCTTCATTGACCCTAATAACTTGCCTATGGAGGACAAACATGAAATAACTCATCTTCCTAAAACATGTCCTCATGCTTGGATAGAATCATTCTAGGATCCAAGCTCTGAATCCGACACAAGCAGTTCAGATAGTGACACCACAAATGTTCACATTTTTACCATATCAGCCCTCTCTATCCATACAACTGATGATGACATGCCCCTCATTTACCCCCAGCTTATCCAATATGACCAACAAGAACCACTCGCATTGGACCATTTTCAAAATGGCGAAGCAATTGCAGAGTTCCTGGGATTACGGGAAGGCATACCACAGGGCCATCATAAGGCAGGCTTTGTTATCGACTTAGATTCCACAACATATTTTGGGGAGTCAACTCCCTCTTCCAGTCATGAAAAAGAAAAAGAAATGAAAAAAATCAAAAGAATAGATCTTTGAGTGAAAACCGTAAGGCACTCTCTGATCATACAAAAGTAAAAATAAAAGATGTACCTGCAGGTGAAAACCTTTCTGAGGCACCCAAAGGTGGAAGAGTGGACATACCCCTATCAATTCAGGACAAATCAACATTGCTGGTGGAGATGACCGAGGAAATCAATCTGGGAACACCTTATAACCCTAAGGTCATTCACTTTGCTGCCTCCTTGTCAAAACATGAGAAAATAGATTTTATCAATTTCTTTCTGGAAAAGAAGATCAGCTTTGCGTGGTCCTATGCAGACATGCCTGGCCTTGATCCCGAGTTAGTCCTTCATCATTTGCCATTGAAAGCAGATGCTAAGCTCGTCAAACAAAAGCTTAGAAAGATGCATCCTCAAGTGGCTCTTTTGGTCAAAGTGGAAATTAAAAAATTACTAGATGTGGGCTTCATCAGACCTATTGATTATGCAGACTGGATTTCAAATCTAGTACCAGTTAGCAAAGTAACTGGGGGCATCAGAATCTGCACAGATTTCAGGGACCTGAATAAAACATGCCCTAAAGATGATTTTCCATTGCCAAACATAGACATCATAGTGGATATGACGGCTGGATATGAGATTCTTTCACTAATGGATGGTTTCTCTGGCTACAATCAAATCCGCATTGCACCCAAAGATCAACATAAGACCGCATTCACTTGTGCTTGGGGCACCTATTGTTGGAATGTGATGCCCTTCGGTCTCAAAAATGCCGGTGCCACATATCAAAGAGCAATGACGACAATTTTTCATGATTTCATGCACACTTTGATGGAGGATTATGTTGATGACTTGTTGTGCAAATCTGTCACCAGAGATAGTCATCTAGCCATCCTAGGCCCAATCTTTGACAGAATGGAGACCTACAAACTCAGGCTCAATCCAAAAAAGTGTGTCTTTGGTGTTACAGCTGGCAAATTACTTGGATACATTGTTTCCCACCGAGGCATTGAGGTCGACCCCGCCAAGGTCAAAGCAATAATGGATATGCCTCCACCTTCAAACCTCCGGCAATTAAGAAGTCTGCAAGGAAAGCTCCAGTCAATTCATCGCTTCATAGCTCAGTTGGCTGACAAATGTCATCCATTCCAGCATCTATTGCACAAAGGTGTCACTTTTAAATGGATTGAGCAATGCCAATCAGCCTTTCAAGATCTTAAAGAATATTTGCTGTCACCGCCTATCCTAATGCCTCCTATCGACGACAAGCCATTTTTATTGTATATCTCTGCAACTGACACAGCATTAGGAGTTCTCTTGGCTCAACAAGATGAGAATGGCAAAGAAAGAGCTATTTACTACATCAGCCGGACATTGGTAGGCTATGAGCTAAATTATTCCACTATTGAAAGGGCATGCTTAGCAGTGGTGTTTGCAACACAAAAGCTCCGACATTATATGTTAAGCCACCAAACATTGTTGGTTGCAAAAATTGATCCCTTAAAGTATTTGCTTAGCCGAGCAGCTTTGACGGGTCGCCTAGCAAAGTGGGTCATGATCCTCAGTGAATTTGATATTGTGTATACGGAGCGAAAGGCGATCAAAGGACAAGTCATAGCAGATCAACTTGCAGACGCTCCTATTTCTGACGATCATCCCATGTTGACCGATTTTCCAGATGAATCAGTCTTTGCTTTCACATCTTCTAATGAATGGAAATTATATTTTGACGGGTCCCATACTAAGTTTGGGTCCGGAGAAGGCATCTTGTTTGTCACCCCTCAAGGTGATGCTATTCCAAAGTCCTACAGAATAACTTTTCACTGTACCAATAACAGTGCAGAGTATGAAGCATTGGTTACACGACTCCGAGTAGCAGTCCACTGGAACATCAAGCATTTACAAGTCTATGGAGATTCTCAAGTAGTCATCCAACAAGTCAATGATGACTATGAAACAAAGGATGAAAATCTTATTCCTTATAAGAACATGGTAGATTTCTTCAAGACAAAATTCACAGCTATCCATTTCAGTCAAGTGCCAAGAATGCAAAACAAGTCGGCAGATGCAATGGCTACGATTGCTTCTATGATAAATATGCCTCATAATATGGACAAGTGTGAGTTCTTGGTTGAACAATTGCTGGTCCCTTCTTTTGACATTTCGATAGTTGATGTGATGTGCATTCTTGTTGGTCCCAATTCCCCGTGGTACAATGACATATATCAATATTTGAAATCTCAAACCTTACCACCTAACCTTTCCGCTAACCAACGCCGAGCCTTTATCCGACAAGCAGCCAAATATGTCATCATCGCTGACACCCTTTACCGCCGTTCCTTTGACCATACCCTCCTCAGGTGTTTGGATTTTGACAAAGCACAAACGGCTTTACACGAGGTTCATGATGGAATATGTGGGGGCCATTTCAATGGTCTTAGCTTAGCCAAAAAGTTGATTCGTGTTGGGTATTATTGGCCCACTTTGGAAAAAGATGTTCATGATTTTGTTAAAAAGTGCTACAAGTGCCAGATTCATGGAGATTATATTCATGCACCAGCTCAAGAGCTTCATTCTGTCATATCCCCGTGGCCCTTTTCTCAGTGGGGATTAGATCTTATCGGCAAGATTCAGCCCACATCCGCAAATGGACACAAGTTCATTATTACAGCTACAGAGTATTTTACAAAATGGATCAAAGCCATCCCCATGACCTATATAACTGGTGTCCAAATTTCAAAATTCTTGTTGAATTATATCATATGCAGATATGGGGTTCCCCTTGCCATAGTCACAGATAATGGTCGCCCTTTTAAGAATAAAGATGTCAAAGAACTCTATGACAAGTTTCATATTCAACATCATTTTTCTAGTCCGTATTATCCATAGCGTAATGGTCAAGCTGAAGCATCAAATAAAACCATTATCAAGATCCTGAAGAAAGTTGTCAATGATGCTGGTCGAGATTGGCACATACAGTTAAATCCAGCACTGTGGGCCTATCGCACTTCTATCCGCACCCCTACTGGTGGCACACCTTATTCCTTGGTGTATGGTGTGGAAGCCATTTTACCTTTGGAAGTCGAGATTCCTTCCTTGAGGGTTTCCTTGCAACACCTGATTGATGATGAGACACACAGAGTCTCTCGGCTGCATCAGCTAGAGATGTTAGATGAAAAGCGTCAGACCGCTCTGGCACATTTGCAAGCATACCAAAACTGTCTCCGTCGCTCTTATCATAAGAAGGTCAAAGGGCGACACTTTGAAGTGGGAGACCTAGTTTTAAAGGCAAATCCCAAGAATGCACAGTCTACTGACATCATCAAGGGCAAGTTTGAACCTAAATGGGTTGGGCCTTTCATAGTAACGGCCGCCTATGGCTCGGGGGCATATCAGCTGGCGACTCCAGAAGGTGAACCTCTGTTTGATCCTATCAATAGCATGCATCTTCGCAAATACTGGGCATAGTTTTCTGTCAGATATTTCTTCAAATATGATCCTGAAAAAATACAAAAAAAAATGAAAAAAGCAAAAACATGAAAAAAATGAAAAAAAGCAAAAAGGCAAAAAAATAAAAAAAGCAAATAAGTAAAAAAAGTAAAAAAAAAATGATTCGCCCTCTAGTGAAAACCTGGCAAACAGGCACTTTGGGCAAGTACCATGGTGAAAACCTGACAATCAGGTGCCATGAGTAATGACTTCTAGATATGCTTTCTCTCGACCAGTTTATCATGCCTATCTTGATCTCGACCTAATGTTCTATTCCAAGCCTGTTATTGGTCAACATCACTGTCTTGTCTCCTCTAGTTTCTTGTACATATGTGTTGGTCCTGGTCTATGTGTCTTTCAAATGTGCATTAGGTGACTTCCCCTTGTCATGATCAGTCACTGGAGCTTTTGACTCAAATAATGTCCTAAAAAAAGATCATAAAAATTGAAAAATGTCCTGAAAAAAGTCATAAAAATCGAATAATGTCCTAAAAAAAATCATAAAAATCAGATAAAGTCTTGAAAAAAATGAACAATTTTTTTTTTGTAAAACTCCAAAAGCAAACATTTTGCAAATAAATTCCCTTTTTGTATCGATAGCTCACTGAGTATACATCCAACGACAATCAATTCAAACGTTGTGCTTTAATGAAATCATGCTTTAACAAGATACACTTTTTCAATCAAAACCAAACATTCAACCTGATCAAAATTGTCATCTCAATCGAATATCAGTATCGATATCATTTGTCCTTGTCCCTATCATCATGGGTCTTATACAGGGTGTGGTATACTCGAAACCAGACTGTGTCATGTCTTAGACGGGGTACCGCATTTCCTGAAACCAGACAGCATGATCGTCCTATTAGCACTTTCAACTTTTGACAATGAAGATCAAGGTGTTTGTTTGATTTATTGGAAATTGCACATCTTATCTTTTTATTGATTTATTTTTGGCTTCGATCATGTTCCTATGTTGCTCGATGATGTTACTGAGTGATTTAGAGTGACCGGGATGGTTCATGATCCTTTTCTTTTTTGATTGTGATTGTTGCTTGTCTATGCTATGTCTGTCTTTCGCAAATCGGGTTGCATTTCAGCTCTGGCCTTCAATGCCACGATGCTACGCATCCATTTTGCTACATAAAAATAAAGGTTCTCACCTACAAAGTGCATTACTGAAAGCAAGATTTCATCATCTCTAACTGTCCTCTATCTCATTTCCTACTAACATTTCTTCCATCCGGTCGGATAGTCAGTTCGGTCTAGTGCTCCGATATCCACACACATATTGCATCCTGCATCCGTTTGGTTAGCACATTTGCATTCCATCACATATTACATCAAGAAAATTTATGCATTTCATTTCATAAATACATCAAAAAAATACATAAAAATGCATCCATACATGTTCATAAACCAGTGCATAAGTCATCCATACATGCAAAAAACATAAGTCATAACATATTGCATCCATCATATCGATGCATATCATATCACATATCATAATAATGTCGAAGTACAAAATCGGACTGTCTATCCTAAGTATGGCCCGCAGGCTGACTACAAAATGGCAAACTACATAATGTCCACTGTCTGTCATACGGAGCACGTGCCTATCACTGGGTGCTCCCTCTGTCCTCCTCATCCCTGCCATGTCTCACAGATGATGTCCCTCCTGGTCCTGGCTGTGGTGGTCTCATCGGTCCACTCACTCCTATGCTACTCAATGACCTCCGAGAGCGTGACCTGCTCTCTATCCTCGATCATGCCCGATATGAAGGTGCTCTCCGCTCCGATGGAACTGCACTCTCATATAGTGTCCTCCAATACAGTCTCTCCTCTCCGGTCTCTACCAGCATCTGTGCCATCTCCCGTGCACTGGCATCCCTAATCGACCCAATGAACTCAGTGACTCTCTATCCCTCTCGCTGTGCCTGAGCTATGGCTGTATCCCGAGCCTCTGTGAGTCTAGCTATCTCTGCTCTGAACTGCTCATGCTGTCTCTCCAATGTTGCAATATAATCCTGCTGTCTCGCTATGGTAGCCTTGCACATGTCCATCTCCTCTGTCCTATCTATCTCTGGCTCTATGGGAATATCCTGAAAAGTCTCCTGATCCACTGCGTCTGGCTCATCATCATCCTCCCCACCATCATCTCCCTCATCCTCCTCATCACCCCCATCAGCTCCATCCTCATCTCCACCCTCATCCTCCTCATCCTCCTCGTCATCCTCCTCGTCCTCATCATCTCCCTCATCTCCTGTGAGTGGGAAGTCCTCCTATCTCCTCGGTACTGGAATATCGGGATCAGTCAAAGGCACTGGTTGTCGTCATGCAAACCATGTCTCATACTCCTCTGTCGTCCCAGCATCTACCACATCTGACATCCAATCCCACTGTCTCTGTTGTAACTGTGCAAAGTCGGCA
Source organism: Cryptomeria japonica (assembly GCF_030272615.1). Classification (NCBI taxonomy): domain Eukaryota; kingdom Viridiplantae; phylum Streptophyta; class Pinopsida; order Cupressales; family Cupressaceae; genus Cryptomeria; species Cryptomeria japonica. The sequence continues at coordinate 195,185,009 of NC_081409.1, read as the reverse complement.
TATGCTATGTGTGGCTGAATCATACTCCCCCACTGACTCGTCTCTCGGTGAGATCGGGCAAAGCATGCAGTCCTCCAAGGTACATCTTGTGTCTCTCCAAATTGTCGTCTGACTCTCTCTGGCAGGTACAACTCAATCACTCTCTGGCGATTTACTGGTCATCCAATCAGGTACCTCTCCTGTCTGCAGTATGGTAACTCATCATGATCATCTGACCATCCAGGGCAATCTCGATATGGCCTCCATATGAAGTCTCTCAGTCTGTCTAACTCATGTCGCCAGCATAATATGTATCCAAAAGGACCCTGTCTCAGTGCTCCCCCATACCTATACACATATGGTCGGTGTGGTATCACCTGTCTATCTGTAATCGGTTGACATATGGCTATGTGCTCGAATGCCCATACCTGAAGCAATGTAACTCCACAGCTCAGAGTTTGCACTCCCTGATACGCTATATGATGCAGCTGAAAATACAACATAGCAAGTACACACGGTCCCCATGCGTACACTGTCCCCTCTATCACCATCCGCTCTAGTACTCTTCCCTAGCCAATAGGGAATCCATGTCCTTGTCTATCACCTGCTAGAAGACATGCTATCACAACTGCTATCACCACACATCGCTGATCATACTCTCCTGCCATAGTCTCCCAGCGGATCTCCCTCTCGACAATGTCCAGATCATCTATGTCACACTCAAATAGTCTACACAATGCATCTCTACCTATCACTGGGTCGTACTCGATCATCTCCCCATGTATCGGAATGCGGAGGATGCGCCATACATCCTCTAGAGTCACCGTCGCCTCGCCAGTTGCCAAATGGAATGAGGAGGTCTCTGAGTGCCATCGCTCTGCTAATGCGGTAAGCAATCCTGTGTTTGCCCTAATCTGGGGCATGTATGTGATTTAATATAACCCCAGTCCAGCTAATGTGTCTCTCTCTGTGCTCCTGAGTCTATATCATAGCATGAAACAGTCGGGTCGATTCTCCCGCGTGATCAATGGATACTGTCGACTCTGCATCACAATCGGGGCATCTTTTTGTCAGTTTTAGGGTTTACTCCTACGGGTTGCATATCCTCTTTTTCGTGTCCAAATCAGGGTGTTTTTCATCTACATTGGCCTATCCTACCCTTCTCCCCCCTTGCCAGGTTATTTGCATGCAGTTTCGAATCAAAAGTGAGTCATTTTTGGACTCTTGCACCTGTGTAAGAGAAACTGCGCTTGTGTCAGGTAAATTGCGCTTGTGTCTCCCTACACAAGCATAGAGCACCATACACAAGCGCAGGATTAGATGACACAAGCGCAGAAGTCATCATTTGCCTCCCCTGTGGGCCCCGCAATGTCCCGTAAGTCATCAAAATTCATGAAATTCAAAACATGGGTTTTCGAGATACATACCGCTGCTCCTACATCCTCCGGTCGTCTGAATGTGCGTACACATTCTCTAAGGTGATCTGCCCTTGGAATGTTCGCCATCTCTCTGCACGTGTCCTTGTCCAAAGTAACAAATCTTCCTCTTTAGCTAGTGCAAATGAGCAATTTTCACCCTCTTGGTCTCATTTATAGCTCTTTGTCATTGCATAGATGGACGTGCATCCTCTCCATCTTATGTTGGTCGCGGTCTTGTGCACCTTACATTGCTTGTCCTTCACGCATCCGATCTCTGATTGTCAGTCTGTTTGATCCTATCATTTTCTATCATTTTTATCGATCAATTGGCCTCTTTTCTGGATGTTTTCGGCCAATTCCTCAAGGGGGCATGCATATGTCATTATCGTTGTCTGGGGCATTTTCATTATTGTTCTTTGAAACAACGCTTAAAATCGCATTGTCTCAAAGAGGGCCAAAATGTAGACACCTAAAAATGGTCAACGCTTGCGGAATCGTACTTTAACATTTGCGCATTGCCTTATTTTAGGTTTTTACGTAGCATTAACATTTCTCCTATGTCACGCACTTGGTATTTATCATTTGCGAGCATCGAGTCTTTCTTCTGCATTCTTCATTTGTCTTGCTTTCAAATTTGGTCTTGTTGACAACACTATTCAATCATGATTTTGATCGATCTTATCCTATCGCGTCAATGTGCATGCTCTTTTGTCATTATTTTGGACATCGTCAATCCTAATTAGGGTTTTGTCCTCTTTTCAATCTTGTCATCATGTGATCGATTTGTCATCAATCATTGTCATTGTTCGATCTTGTCATTTTGCGATCGATTTGTCATTGATCGTGGTCATTTTCAATCTTGTCGTCTTGCAATCTATTTTGTCATCGATTCTTGTCCTCTTGTCGATTTTGTCATTTTGCGATCATATCGTTATCGATCATTGTTTGTCTCAATTATGTCAATTTGGATCAATTTGTCATTGTCCCTCGTCAATTGGCGCATTTATCAAATCAAATCATTTATCGCATTGGTCATTTATCAATCCAAAATCAAATCAAATCGAGTCAATTATCTTTCAAGACCTAATTCATCTTCCAGGGTTTCTTGATTTAATCATTTAACCTTGTGTGTCATTTCTTCCTCTAGGATTAAATAATTTATTTATTTATCCTAGGTATTCGTGTCGCAATTAAATGTTTCATTTGATTGGCTAATTAATTATTCCTCTTTTTGTGAATTAATTAATAAATGAAAATTTATTAATTGATTTACCTAATTTCTCCTAACTCCTAATTTTCTAATTTTTCATTCCCTCTTTGTGAATTAATTGATAAATGAGAAATTATTAATTAATTCACTAAGTTCCTATTTTCCTCATTTCTAATTTTCTAATTTCCTATAATTTCATTATTTTCCTAATTCCTAATTTCCACCTATTTTCTAATTTTCTAATTCAAATTCCACCTAATTAACTTGTCTCTAGTTCTCCCTATTTTTGTGCTTCATGCGTCATACTCTTGACATAGAAATTTGTCATAGAACTTGTCTTGACATAGAAATTTGTCATAGAACTTGTCTTGACATAGAAATTTGTCATAGAATTTGTCTTGACATAGCAATTTGTCATAGAATCTGTCATAAAATTGTCATAAGCCTTTTTGCATAGCAACATGTCATAACTTTGCTATTCTTGATTTGAATTTCTATTCGAATCACTATCATGCTAATTTGTCCATTTCTCCAATTTCTCTATAAATTGGATGATCTTCATCAATCAAATCCCTAATTCCTATCAGACTAATGAACTTATGCTTCTAGTACTCTTGAGCTTTTCATCAATCTTGCTTTCAATTGTATGTGCACTTGTAGGTGAGATCCACAAATCCATTGAAGAGGAAAGAAGAACAATGGAGCCGCATGGAAGGAGCATTCAATTCTGCATTTGGTTTGCATAATCTTTCATTTTGAATGCTTTGTTTTCATATCTCTATTGAGTGTGCTTAGGATTAGGTTCATTTGCAATAAGTGCTCTCGTGATTGAGTTATCATGTCTAGTTGTGCAGGCTATTTGATTGTGACGCAGATGATCTGGACATCGTCGAGAGGGAGATCGGCTGGGAGAGCATGGCTTCAGAGTATGATCAGCGATATGTGGTGATAGCATGTCTACTAGCAGGGGATAGATGAGGACATGGATTCCCTATTGGATGGGGAAGAGTGCTAGAGCGAATGGCGACAGAGGGTACGGTGTACGCATGGGGACCATGTGTACTTGCTATGCTATATTTTCAGCTACATCAGATAGCATATCAGGGAGTTCAGACATTGAGCTGTGGAGTCACATTGCTTCAGGTATGGGCATTTGAGCACGTAGCCATATGTCGACCGGTTATAGAGAGATAGGTTGTACCACACCAACCATATGTATACTGCTATGGGGGAGCACTGAGACAGGGTCCATTTGGGTACATATTGTACTGGCAACATGAGCTAGATAGACTGAGAGAGTTCACATGGAGGCCATATCTTGATTGCCCTGGATGGTTAGATGATCATGAGGAGCTACCATATTGCAGACAGGAGAGGTACCTGATTGGGCGACCAGTGAATCACCAGAGAGTGATTGAGATGTACCTACCAGAGAGAGTTAGACGACAGTTTGGAGAGAGGTAGGATGTACCTAGGAGGATGGCACGGTTTTCCCAATCACACAGAGAGACAAGTTAGTGGGGGAGTATGATTCAGCCACACATAGCATATACCAACTTTGCAGAGCTATAGCAGAGACAATGGGATTGGAGGTCAGATGTGGTGGATGCCAGGATGATAGAGGAGTATGAGAGATGGTTTGCACGACGACGGCGAGTGCCTTTGACTGATCCTGATATTCCAGTACCTAGGAGATAGGAGGACTTCCCACTCACAGGAGAGGAGGGAGATGAGGATGATGACGAGGATGACGAGGATGAGGGGGATGATGAGGATGGAGATGATGGTGGGGATGATGATGATGGGGACGGAGATGATGGGCCAGATTCAGGCGATCATGAGACATTGCAGGATATTCCCATAGAGCCGGAGATAGATAGGACAGAGGAGATGGAGATTTGCAGGGCTACCATAGCGAGTCAGCAGGATCACATTGCGACATTGGAGAGACAGCAGGATCAGTTTAGAGCGGAGATAGCCAGACTCACAGTGGCTCGAGATATAGCCATAGCTCAGGCACAGCGAGAGGAACAGAGAGTCACTGAGTTCATTGGGTCAATTAGGGATGCCAGTGCACAGGAGATGGCACAGATGCTGGTGGAGACCGGAGAGGAGATACACCATTAGAGGACACTATATGAGGGTGTCATTCCACCAGAGTAGAGAGAAGCTTCACATCGGGCATGATCGAGGACAGAGAGCAGGGCACGCTCTCGGAGGTCATTGAGCAGCATGGGGGTGAGTGGACCTATGAGACCACCACAGCCAGGACCTGGGATAGGAGGGACATCATCCATGAGACATGGCAAGGATGAGGAGGACAAAGGGAGCACCCAGTGATAGAGTCACGTGCTCCTTAGGACAGACAGTGGACATTATGTAGTTTGATATTATGTAGTCAGCCTGCGGGCCATACTTAGGACAGACAGTCCAATTTTGTACTCCGATATTATTATGATATGTGATATGATATGCATCGATATGATGGGATGCAATGTATTATGATTTGTAGTTATTTTTCTATGTATGGATGACTTATGCATTGTTGATGAACATGTATGGATATAATTTTATGTATTTTTTGATGCATTTATAATATGAAATGGATAAAATGCTTGATATGATACTCGATGTAATGCAAATGTACTAACCAATGAATGTAGGATGCAACATATGGAGTGGAGATCGGAGCACTAGATCGAACTGATTATCCAAACTAACGAAAGAAACATTAGTAAGAAGAAATGAGATAGAAGACAGTTAGAGATGAAGAAAAACTTGCTTTCAGTAATGCACTTTGTAGGTGAGAACTTTTATTTTTATGTAGCAAAATGGATGCATAGCATCATGGCATTGAAGGCTAGAGCTGAAATGAAACCCTTTTTGCAAAAGACAGACACATCATAGACAAACAACAAGCACAATGAAAAAAAGAAAGGGACCATGAACCATCCCGGTCACTCTAAATCACTCAGTGACATCATCGAGCAACATAGGAACATGATTGAAGATAAATCAATAAAAAGATAAGACTCACAAATTCAAACAAGTCAAACAAACATCTTGATCTTCATTGTCAAAAGTTGAAAGTGCTGATAGGATGATCATGTTGTCTGGTTTCAGGGAATGCGGTACCCCATCTAAGACAGGACATAGTCTGGTTTCGAGTATACCACACCCTGTATAAGACTCATGATAGGAGGCCAAGGATGAATGATATTGATGTTGATGTTCAATTGATAAGACAATTTTAATCATTTTGAATGTTTGATTTGAGAAAAATTCATCTATTAACACATGATTCCATTAAAGCTTAGTGTTGAATTGATTGTCGTTGGATGTATGCTCAGTGATCTGTCGATGCACAAAGGGAATACTTTATTGCAAAATGCTTGTTTTTGTTTTTGGAATTTTTAATGTTTTAAATTTTTTTTTTTGTTTTTCGAGGTTTTACAAATTTTTTGTGTTCATTTTTTTAGGACTTTATTTGATTTTTATGATTTTTTCAGGACATTATTTGATTTTTATGACTTTTTTCAAGACATTATTTGATTTTTATGATTTTTTCAAGACATTTTTCAATTTTTATGATTTTTTCAGGACATTTTAATTTTTTTTTGAATTTTTTCAGGACATTATTTGATTTTTATGATTTTTTTAGGACATTTTCAATTTTTTTTGGTTTATTTGCCCCCAATGTCTAGCAAGGCAAGGAATATGACAGGTAAATAAACAGGCTTTTTGAAATGATGGTGGATAGAGGGAAGACAAAGGCCTTTTATCATAGAGACAATACAGATGCAATTTTCAAGGGCTATTGTGTGATGGGACAAGAGACTGGATATGACAATGTAAAGCAGTGACATGGCATGAGGGACATGTCAAGAGGTTTTTGAAACCATGTTTAAATTTTGCATCCTTATGTCAGATCAAGATCAAGGGATAGAAAGAGTGTATGGATAGTGATAAGATATGGATAGGATAAGCAAGACCAAGAATGGATAAGGGACATGGACTGAAGGTCAGGATAGGATACAGGATAGTGGCATAAAGTTGCAATAAGACAGGGAATATGGATGAAAGGTTATAATAAGAAAATGGATAAAGACCAAAAGCTATGATGGACTAAAAGCTGCAAACAAGATGCATGATGCTCATGATGATCCTCAGCCTTGTCAAGATCAAAGGTGGAAAAGGAAACTGGACATGAGGGACAATAGGATATGAACAGGGGTTCAATAGGATAATGAAGGGCAATAAGATATGAAGGAGGAAACCTGCCCCCAAGTGTGGTGTGCAAGAAGTTCATAAATTACGCATGACGCCTGTTTGCCAGGTTTTCATCATGGTACTTGCCCAAGGCGCCTATTTGCCAGGTTTTCACCAGTGGAAGAATTATTTTTGCTTTACTTTTTTTCTTCTTCTTTTTTTTTTCACTTTTTTTTTTGTATTTTGACTTTTTCAAGAGAAGATGGACACATGATAGGGGATGGAAGAAGGACTCAAGCGTCTTTTTTGTTTGGATAGTAGCCTTGAAAAAAAATGGACCATGACCTTTAAAAGTATGCTCAAAGACGTTGGTAGGATAAGGACATGGAAAATGAGATGAAACTAAGGCAAGGATTTATGCAAAGGATTGGATCGAAGGGATCGAAGGATGGAAAATATGAATTGGATAATGGATAGGGTATTGGAAGAATTGTGCTTCAGTGGATGGAAATGAAGGCAAGATCAACATTGGCACACACCTTGAGGGGTGATGGACTGATGGAGGAAAAATGTATTTTGGATATTGAGATTTGGATGGAGGAATAGCTATGGATTTTGGGACATAAGGGCCCAAAACGGATGAAGAAGGTGATGGAGGAATAGACTTGGAAAGTTTAGATGGAGGAACAACCATTTTAGATGCAAATCTGGGTTGTTCTTTTTGTGCTTCAAGGAGCTTCTTGGGGATCCACATGGTTTTTGATTTTTCATGCTTTTGTGGTTCCTTGGAGTGCATTGCTTGCACAAGGGATTTAGGAACCCATATATATTTTGACATTGCTTTATTTTGCTCAGTGGGCCTTTCAGACCTTTTGGATATTTCTTTTTCTTTATAGATCATATTGTTCTTTGTTTTGACATGTCGATTATATTGGACATGTTGATCCTTGAATACATGTGGATTGCTAGACTTATGATGCTTATACTTGGCATCCAAATTGCTTGGAAGAGGGAAAGGAATGCATGGATGGATATGAATGAAATGGAGTTCTTTTGGATTGATGAAATTTACTCAAGGATGTGTGCCTTTGCTGACCTTGCATAGAGGATGAAGGGGCATAATGACCTAAGATGGATGGAAAGTATGATGGGGAAGGTGTATGTTTTGATTTTGATGGAGGGATACCAACATCTTGAGAGTGAGTTGTGTAGACATGACCCTTAATATTTTCTTTGATATTGAGGAGTTCTTTCTTGTGAAGATATACTCCTTTGCCTTTATGAATATCTTGACTAATAGGATACTCTTTTCTTTGGGAAGAAGACGCGAGTCCATTATGAGGTGGATATGATATGAGAGAAATAATGAGATCTTGAAGTGGATCGGATTGCACCAAAGTGGAAGAACCCATTATGCATGTCGAGGGTTCATGAACATCTTGCACTGACATGTTAGAATCATGAGGGGTATTAGGATCATGAGGGGTATTAGGATCATGAGGGGGACTAGGATTGTGTAGTGGACATGGTTCAATGACAGGCTCTTCAAGAGATGGAATGGGAGAAATAATGGGATCATCAAAAGAAATGCGATCTTGGAGTGTATATGGAGCTTTAAGACAAGGAGATGGACGAACAAGTGGATCTTGTGGAGGAACTGAAGGAATAATTTGATCTTGACAAGGAGGAAGATCATTGGAAACCTCTTTAAAGGTGCTTTGCTCTTGACTTTTAATGGGATCATCGGAAAGGATGGAAGGGATATCTTGATCTTGTTTAGGAAGTGGAATGTCAATGGGATTTGAAAGGACATTGTGTTCATGAAATGGAAGGGGATCATTTGGGATTGGATGGACTGGAATATCTTGATCTTACTCAAGGAATGGAGTGTCAATAGGACTTTGGATAGGATGGACAAGAATAGGGGAATCATCATGAGTTTCGGGGAACATGGGGTCCTGGTCAACAATTGGATGGGATGATAAGTTTTCAGGATCTTGATCTTGATTTTTTGTAGGACTCATTTCTTCATGCTCTAAATTATCCTCTTGACATGGGGTTGGACTTTGGATATGCATGGAGGATTCTAACAAGGGCTCAATGTTTTGGCATGAAGGAAATGCACTTTGAACATTTGTGATGGATTTTGACAAGGAATCAACACTTGAACATGAGGAAGAGGGACTTCAAATAGGGTCCTCTAAAACAGGTAATGGCAATAAAGTGCATGGTGGCATTGGGTCTTGTATTTCTGAAACATGACAAGGATGTGTATCATGAATTGGATTATCATGGCAATCAATTATGGATAGCTCTTGAATAATTGCATCCTTGGGTGTATTATTTGATGAGGACAATATGGAAGGTTCTTGGGAAACTTCTAGAGGTGTAGGGATAGATGCCACTGGAGAGTCAATCTGTTTGCGAGGGGATGAGGCATTGCTAGACATAAGTGTATTATCTTGATCTTCCTCAAAGAACTCACTTGGTAATTTCCTTAAGATCATTGCAATAAAGCCACCTTTCTTTCGAGGTTTTGACATAGTTGTATCTCGAATTTGTAGTTGTTTTTGATTTGATGTCATGTTTTGATATTGGTCTTGGTTCAATTGTTCTGACATGTTTGAAACTTGGCTTGGTGTGGGCTGCAACCTTTGTTTTTGAATGTTTGGTTGTAGTTGTTGACATTGATATGTTGATTGAACTTGTTGAAATTCCACCATTGGTTGAACTATTTTTTGACATTGTATAGTTGGTTGGACATATTGTTGAAATTGGACCATTGTTTGTATTGGTTGAAAATCTGATTGATAGTAAACACCTTCTTGTTCTTGTTGTGGAGGCACATAATGTTGAAATTGATGTTGTCTCTTTTCTTGAAATTGTTTCACCATCTCTATTTGGGAGAGGAGAGCTGGTATGTCTGATTGTTCAAGAAGAGATCTTACATCAATTGACTCAATCTTTAGATTTTGACTTGGAAATTTTTGAAACATTTTGGACATTTGTGATCTATTCTTCTCAATGTTTTTCACTCTTTGCTCCAATATCTCCTCTTCTTGAGCTAGTTTCTCCTCTAGTTTTTGTATTTGGACATTTACATCATCATGATAAGTTTGATCAATGTTGCTTTGTTGTTGGGTTGGATATAATTGTGATTGCCTTGGATTAAAATTCGATTGCATTGTCGGTTGATATGTCAAACTTTGTTGCGTCATTGGTGCTTGAAACCTTGTTTCAATAGACATGTCAGTATGCAAATGTAATATTTTTGGAATTTTTCAAGGATAGTATATGATATGCAACTAAATGCAAACTAAATAGATGAAAATGCAATCTATGGCAAGAATGCAATCTATGTTTTTGGTTGTTTTTGAAGATTTTGACAAACTTTTGAAATGCAAATCTAAAAGAGACCTTTAGGAAATTGAAATGATGTTTAGACCTCAAAAGGACAAAAGGACCAAGTGACAAAAGGACAAGATGACAATGTCTCCCCCATATGCTTGGATACTAAGCTAGGTTTGACAAAATGATATTGATGACAAAAGGACAAAAGGTTTGATAAGGTGTAGACTTCCTAACAATAACTTAGGGTTTATCAAAGATTTGGATTACTCAAGTATGACAAGACCTAGTTTTGACACTATATGCAAAAGGACAATTGCTATGATATGATAATGACTTAAGCTTAATGAAGAGACTTAGGGTATACAAATGCAAATGTATGACAATGATATTACTCTAAGGCAAGAGGACATATGCAAATGGATGACCCTTATTGATATGCAAAGGGGTATGACTTAGATGAAACTTAACCTTGACAATGATATTACAAAATGCAAACCTAGGGTGAGCCTAAACCTAAGTGACATGAATGTTGAGACAAGATTTTGACAAATATTTGGCAACCATGTTTGAGTATTTTTGAACTTTTTTGGATGAAATGTTCTTGTATTACACCTTGTTTGGAATCAATTTGTTTTGTTTTTTGAAATGAGATACAATTTCAACTTTTGACAATCAAAGAAGACAAGATATTTCCACTTAGACTCAAGATAATCATGCTCATTCACACATTTCTTAGGGTAGGCAAGGACATTAGGTACTTGAGAGGTAGACTCATTATGGGATTCAAGGAGAATACATAGATGTTTGACCCCACGAGCTCCCCTCCACAACACTCACTTCTCAGGGCAGCCAAGCATCAGTCCCCATGGAAATCTCCCCATGGCGAACTTAGTATCTCTTCCAAGTATTTGAATTTGTCCTTCTCAAGCAACTAGAAGGGTTTTTGGCCTCTAAAAACAAGGTGTTTAGTAAGGATTTCTGTTAAGTGTTACTCCTTGATGTCACGCAAGCGTGATTGAGACATTAAGCCCACCAAGATACCAAAAAAATGTAGTCACACAAGCACGATTTAGACCGTGAGGTCCTACTTAGATGTTGATATGAGAAAGAGTTCAAGGGTCGTCACTTCCCAAGTAACTACAATTCCCACGTAACGCTTCCTTCAAAGCTTTCGCTCATCAGGTATTTGTTTATAGTGAGTTAGAATGCCAAGGTATTCTAGCCATACTCACTTTGGGTTGTTCCCTTCTCATGATTATCACTTGCTTGCAAAAGCCAAGTGGTTGGGAAGGCAGGCCCTCTAAAGGTGACACACAATCAAAGACACGAGCATGGTATCGAAGATCTGGATTTCTGATCACCCTAAGAAGGATGAGAGCATACTCTCCTACTCCAATGTCACACTCAACAATCAAAGAAAAAACATTTTCATTCCAACCTATTAGAAATCACTAGGTGCCTAAAACATTAATGACAAACACCAAGTTTAGTTGTTTCTCCAAGGCAACCTGCAAAAAACCCAAGTTAGAAGTTTGAGGTGTTTATTCGTTGACTATCGATTCTGCATAAAACATGTTAGTAGTTTGATTTTTTGTCTTTGCCATACGTATGCCAAGATGCTGCACAGATAATTAGTACCAAAAACCCAAAAAAACAGAGAACAGAATGCAAAAACAAACAATTTTCAAGTAAAACACTGCATTTTTTACCTCTGTTCTGGATTTTACATAGGCACAAAACTCAGGACACAGGTGTAGAATGCATGACACAGGCACAAAATGTCTTCAACATAGGTGCAAGTTGCTTCACATAGGCACAAGTTGCTTCACACAGGCGCAGAAGTCTCCAAAAAACCCTGCACGACCCTATTTTTGGGTTTTTGGCTTGCAAATCAACTTGAAAGCACTCAAAAACATAGTTAAGGGGTTAGATGGTTAGTGTTCACATCAGGTTCACCAATTAATGTATGTTAGGAAATAGGAAATCATCACAAACAATTCAAAATATTAATAATAGCTCAATCACAAAAGCTCATTGCCATGATCTATCCTAAAACACACTCAATAGAGACATAAAAACAAAGCATTCAATACTAAAGATTAAGCAAACCAGATGTAGATTTGAATGCTCCTTCATGCGGCTCCATTGTTCTTCTTTCTTCTCCAAATAGCCTTTGTTTGTGGATCTCACCTTCAAGTGCATACACCTAATGCGAAAGCAAGATGGATATTGGCACAAGATTACTCGAAGCGTGATTGATTAGAAATTCGATAACCTGATTATTCTCATTCTCATTTTGTGATTATGTGATTAGATTGGGATTGAAGAAATTCATCCAATTTATAGAGAAATTGGAGAAAAAGACCAAATTAGCATGATTCAATTCAAATGGAAATTGCAAATCAATTGTGTCAATTATGACAAATCATGCACTTTCTATGCAAAATTTGATTGATTGATAATTCATGACAATTTATGACAAATTTCTATGTCAAAATTGATTGATTGTCAATTATGACAAATTATGACAAATTGAAATGTCATTCCCATGAAATTAGGAGAAAAATAGGAGAGAATTGACATTAGGAATTTAGAAAATAGAAAATTAGAAAATTGATAAAAATTAGGTAAATTAATTAATAATTTGTCATTTATTAATTAATTCACAAAAGAGGAATAATTAGCCAATTAAATGAACATTTAATTGTAATTAGAAGACTTAGGATAAATAAATAATTTATTAATCCTAGAGGAAGAAATGACACATTAGGTTAAATGATTAAATCATGAAACCCTAGAAGATAAATTAGCAATGCGAGAATGACAATTAGGTCTTGATTGAAGATAATTAATGTCGATCATGATTTTGAACTGATAAATGATCAATGTGATAAATGATTTGATTGATTGACAAACTAACTGAGTTTGATAAGGAGACCAAATTGATAGGCGCCAATTGACGAGGAACAATGACTAATTGATCCAAATTGACATGATTGAGAAGAACGATGACGATTGATAACAAATTGATCACAAAATGACAAAATTGAGAAGAGGACAAGAATCGATGACAAAATGGATTGCAAAACGACAAGATTGAAAATGACCACGATCGATGACAAATCGATCGTAAAAATGACAAGATCAAACAATGACAAGGATCGATGACAAATCGATCGCATGATGAAAAGATTGACAAGAGGACAAAACCCTAATTAGGATTGACGATGTCCAAAATGATAAGATTGATAAGAGGACAAAACCCTAATTAGGATTGACGATGTCCAAAATGATAAGATTGATGAATACGCACATTGATGCAACAGGATAAAATCGATCAAAACCATGACTGGATAATGTTGTCGACAAGACCAAATTTGAGAACGAGATGATTGAAGAATGTAGAAGAATAACTCGATGCTCGCAAATGATAAAGATCAAGTGTGAATCATAGGAGAAATGTTAATGCGATGCAAAAACCTAAAATGAGGCAATGCGCAAATGTTAAAGTATCACATGTCCCTAAAATACACATAAAAATTAATTCACCATTTACTAAATATGCATATTTCAACTTAAACATAATCATAAGAGCACAATCATATGAACTCAGTACGCAAGCAAAAATAAACACATCTCATTAATTTTCATTCCCTAGGGTATCTCAATGTCATTACTTAACTAACATAAGAACATAACTACATCAAGCCTACTATCACAATAGAAAAAAATCTAAGATTTCCTTTCATCATTAAATCCTTACATTCATATAGATAACATCTACTAATTCAACTATAATAAATACAAATTATGCTTAGTGAATTCCCAAATTATTCCTTAGATACATTTTAAGGGCACAAATACCAAATGTACCTAATACCCTTTTTCTCTTTTACCAATATCATCATTAAATCATCATTGAACATTACCTACCAAATAGCTAATCCATTACCATCAAGAGTATGATCATAATCTCTAATACATATACACATCCAAGAGACAAACGTGATAATGAATTAACTTCTTTCAACCGAGAACATAAATTCCATCTAATTCAAGAACATTCCAATAACATCATCAATCATGAATCCAAACCTTATTTTCATTAATGAGCAATATCTAAGGTACAACATCATAATCTACTACAAGAGTCTTTATCTCGATCCTATTACAATAATTCCAATACATATGAATAAAATATCCTTTATATAAAGACACATTTTCTCATTCCACAACTACAACTATCTCAAGATACATAATCTCTTTTCATTCTAATATAACTATCAAGAATCATGATACATCCATCTGCTACAAGAAACCATCCATAAGTTGAAGAGATATGAATCCATATCCACACACAAGAGCCTCCAATGAGAACATCCCAATGAAAGAAGGCATCAAACCAACTGACCATGTGGAACTATAAGGAACCACCCCCATGCTAGGAGATGACACAAGGGCTTACACACACTCTAAACCTAGGCTGAGACCTAACAACCAAAGAGACTACAATAACTCAAGTACTACAACAAATAAGTAACACATAATCAACAAGACAAATCATGCATCACAAGGCTTAATCATAAAACATAGAACTCCCAAAGGCATATCAACAACAAAGTATTAAGAAAGACGAACACATATAGGGAAAGAGTGTCATCACATGCTATCTGTTGGCATATGCACACTCCAATGAGACATTGTAGGCGATTGAAGGTTTTGTCATTGATGGCAACCTTACAATCCTATGGCACCGACAAGGCATTACATCGACACTAGCAAGATCAGACTCTACACCGACACTCAGACCATTGGCACCAGTAAAGAAAGGAAGCATACCAGCACAGAGGCCGATAGGATTTCTATTATAATATATTTTGTTTATTATTGTAAAATCTTTAGAAGCCGACTTGGCAACATTGTAAAATGACTCATATATATAAGAGATCATTGTAGGACATTTAAAAAATAAAAAAGGAAGATGTATAGAAGAATGTAATTAGACAGACCTATTATGCGAAATATAGGTTAAGGGTTTATGTAAGAAGCAGAGCAGAAACCGGTACTGGATCTGGCATTATAGATGCTATTCTGAAGCAGTACAAGACATTGGATTTATATAATCCATTTTGTAAGTTAGTGAGACTTCCCATTGAGTAGTGAGCTCTAGGCACTTGGCCTTCCTACGTGTGCAGGCCTCTTTTGTAAGTAATATTCTCTTATTGGCCAGTAAGTGAATATTGTGGGTCATAAATCCCACCAAGGTTTTTCCCACACTGGGTTTCATCGTTAAAATATTGTTTTATGGTGTGTTTTTCATGTGGTTGCTTCTAATTTTGTTTATTGCATTATTTCTTGCTTACCGGTACATTGTTATAATATGTTCTACATGTTTTAAGTTAAGAAATTCAACTCACCGATTAGATACTGATTCACCCCACCCCCCCCTCTCAGTATCTGTGGGAATCCTAACAATTGGTATCAGAGCGTGGTCCTCTGTTTTCAAAAGCCTAACAACTTGAGGAAGATCTTGACACCGGTAGAGATGGAAAATCTAATGAAGCAACTAGAAGCAGCTCTCCCAGACTATGATACAGAGAAATTAAAAAACATTAAACTTGAAGATGATCTAAAGGTAGCTCAGGATATCATTCAGGCACTTCAAGAAAATTTTACCATTGCAAGAAACAAGAGAAAAGAATTATGTGAAAAGATGCAAAATGAGAATGATGAAAAATAATCACTTAATGATCAGATAAGCAAGTTGAAACAAGAGGACATGACAACAAAGAATGAAATGTAAGACATGACCATGAGATTCTACAAGGAAATTGAAGATAGGAAGAAGAATGAAGAAGAATTGACCAGAAGAATAAGTGATGCAGCAAATGAGAACACAAGACTTAGCTATGAAAATGACCTATTAAAGACAGATCTGATGCATACACAGAATGACTCAAATGAACTGATGAGACAGAAAGAGATCTTAGAAAGAGAACTGGATATTGCAAATCAACATAAAGAAAAATTCAAGAAAAGCTCAGAAGAACTTGGTGAATTATTGAAGATTTAGAAACCTAATGGTGACACCTGTGGAATTGGCTTTGAGGCAGGAGAAAGCTCTGGTATTGCAAACACTCAGGATCATAGCAAACCGGTAAGGCAACCTAATGCTTATAAATTCAATGGAAAATGCTTTAACTGTAATAAGTATGGTCATAGAGCAAATCAATGTAGATCTAGAAATTATCAGAACATCAACACACCCACCGATCAATGTTCAAAATGCAACAAAGTTGGTCATAACTCTGAAAATTGTAGAATGAATGTGAGATGTTATGTTTGTGGAAGATTTGGACACCTATCTAATCAATGTAGAACACATATCAGCATAGGTTATGGTAAAGCTATTCAGAAGAATAATGTGACTTGCTATGCATGTAATAAGATTGGGCATATTGCAAAATTCTATAGAAGTATAGGATCACCGACAGACAACAAAAGTTCTTGTTTGAAAGGAAAAGAAAAATTTGAAGAGGTTAAGCAAGAATTCTCAAAATAATGGATTAGAAAGTCAGACCTAAATATTGTTAGGAATACTCCTCCACCGATAGGACATAGCAGTACTCCATCGGCAGGAAGGTCTTCATCAAATTGAAGAAATGTTTTTTGAGGGTTTGGCAATCAATGAGACATATGATGTTATTCCCTCGGTTAATGGTGAGAAGTTGGAAATTACTTCTATATTGGCAGACAATGTTAAGTGACTACTTAACCAACATGCATTAAATGTGGTAGATGGCAAATAAACATTATAAATTTGTGATTTTGGCTCCATTTCACTTCATCGAGATTTCAAACATTTGAAGAGCGTGAAATTTGTAGAGCTAAGGCATTTCGAGCAAAGAGGCAAATAACTTCAGCAATCAATCCATCCAAAGGTAGAAAAAGGTATTTATCATCGTGGCATCCTCCTCTACACCTGAATTCATAGCAAACCCTATAATAGTCAAGGTTATAAAATGCCCTAGGCCCGTATTTCAACTAGTTCCCGAAATAGCTAAGAAGGACGACAATGTAGGTGCTTTTTCCCAAATTCCAAAAAGAGTTGTTTTTGTAGAAGATCCCAGAATATACATCCATTGCAATAGAGAGGAATTAGGAGATGAAGAAATTAAAAACATGTATAAAACTATTATATGTGACAATTCCAGCAATATAAAACCTGAACATAAAATTGTTGAAACCCTAGGATTCACCGAAATCCTCTGCATTCTAGAATTTCCCAAGGAAGTGATTAGGATAGTTTTGAGTAGGATACATGGTTCATTCTTTTGGCTTGATTTAGTTCATAAAATTACAAAGCAAGCTGTGAAATTTGTAATAGGGTTACCTTCCACCGGTAACAGACCAAACAAGACTAAGAAGGTCTCAAATGACCTAGTAATGAACTTAACTAGTGCAACATCTGACAAAAGGTCACTAAGGGTTAATGGTGTGATAAATATAAATGTGAGATTTGTTAGCATGATTTTAGGGTACAAAGCAACTCATGCAAACAGACTTAACTTAGTTTCTAGTTTATGCATAAAGAGTGCTTATGACATGGTTAAGGACAATGTGAAAATTGATGTATGTGAATGGTTAAAAGATGATTTGATTGATAACTTAGGTAAAATCAAGAAGGATAAGAAAGGGAATTTTAGGTTTGGTAATCTACTTGTATGCTTGATGCTACATATAACCAAACAAGTTCCCGATATAGGCAATAAGAACCTTGGATTTGATATACCGGTAGGGAAATAGTTAACAGGCCTATTCAACAACATGGGTGAAAATAAGGAAAAAAATATCCATGACTATTTTCAGGCACTAAAGGCTAGGATGAAGAAAAGAATTAGACTGTCACAGAAGATTGTAAACAAATACAAGGATGCCATATGTTTTGTGATAAAAAAGGATGAGATCTGGATGGAAGCAGTTATCCCAAGAACAATTTGGGTAATTGAGATGGGTTATGAGACCGATGATCATATCATTGAGACTTATGCTAAAGCACTTCTTGAAGCACCCAGGGAACCAAAGGAAGAAGTATTTGGTAGTGTTGATACCATAGAAAATCAAATTCAATCTAAGAAAAGAGTGAAAAAGGTTGAAGCAGTTGTGAGAAGAGGCTCTAGATAGGCTAAGGCTATCAAAGAAGATGTATTGAAACAAACCGGCATCACTGAGGATGAGTTAGTAACATTACAACCTGAAACTCACCTATCACCGGTAGCTACTTCTTCAGAGAATGACATGCCTACAATATTCAAAAGAGTTGTAAGGAAAAGGGATCCTTCACCAGCATCCACATCTTCACCTAGAAGAACTAGACAAAAACAACAGGCAGTGAGGTCTTCAGTTAGAAAGACAACACCAAAGAAAAAGCTAACACCAAAGAAGAAAAGGAATAAACAAAACATGGCCCCTCTTGACAAATTGCTAAATGAAATCACAAAAGAAGGGAAACTCAAGAACATAGGAAAGGTATATGATACACTGCCAGCAGATGAGAAAGAACAAGTTGAAAACAGTGTCATTTTACACTGACATCTATAAGAAGTTCTTAATGGAAGTGGTAGATGAACTACCAGATGAACTGTTCAAGAGATTGGAAGCAAGAAGACAAGTTGTTGTAGAGCTTGATAAGAAAATTAAAGTTGAGAAGTTACTTGTTGTTTACCTAGTAAACTCACCTAAGGAAATAGATGACTTAATTATAGAAGCCAATTGGTCAGTATTCTCTACTGCACACCGGCATATTGGATTAATGATTGGAAGAATAAAAGAGATAATAGAGGAAACAAAAAATGCATGGGATATATTCCTTGTTGAAAAGGAAAAACAGGAAGAGTACAAGAACCCCAGACCAATAAAAGTATATCAGAAGGACAAGGACAAAGGAAAAGGAAAGGTTGGTGGACCTTCGAGCATCTAAGTAAAAGACAACTTACTCCCACTGCCTCTGACTACTCCACCCATAACAACAACTAAAGATCAATCGATAGATGAGAGCATGGATATAGAGGATACTAATCCTGATCTTGAAGTTTTATACATAGTAGATGTTGATACTCAAATAGTCAACATTATGATAGATTAGGACACAACCGACAAGATAGATATGGCTAGTGAGCCACTGACAACTGATAAGATTGATAATGCAGAGCAACAGGCTTCGGAACAGGAATAGGTTCACATGGAAATGGTGCCACCGACAACAGGAGAAGTACAAAAATGATTTCTTAAAGAAATGGAAACACAGACAGACCTACCAGAGGTCACTACAAGCTTGGTTACTTCCTCCACCGACGGAATTCAAAATATAGGTTCCTCCTCAGCAAGTTACAAATCTATAAATGTAACTAAAGTACTTTTTGGACTCCATTAAAAAGATAACAGATTGTAGTTCACAGACTTATAAAGCTATAGATGACACAATCCCAATTTTGAAGATGATAGCTCCTAACTGCAACATAGACAATAAGGATTCTTTAAGCCAACTTGACACTTTGGGTAAATACATCACTGAGAATATAGTGATTGTTGAGCAAATAAAGGAAGAAGCATTCAAGGATAAGTTGGAAATTGAAAAGAAAAAATTCTTTGAAGATCAAATAAAGAAGTGTACTAGGGAATTTGACACACTTCTACCGGAACTGTGCAACTCACCGAAGGAATTCAAAACTCTATATAGAGACATCTGCAAGACAAACTTTCTAACAGTTGACATAGATAAGAAAATGAGCAAGATACAGGATGAAATCAATAAACTTGCTGACAATTTTGTTAACTCACCTGATACATTATCAGTTTGTGAACAAAGGATAACAAGTTTTGAGGAAGAGCTACTTAAGTTTGGAAGAGAAAAGGAGAGAATAGTGAATAAGGCAAAGAATCAGAGACTAAGAGTGAGTCCCAGATTGGACTATCTAGCATCATTGCGAAAGGAAATATCTGAGGCACTAGTACAAGGATAGAGAACACCGGCAGAGCATACGCAACACCTCACTGGTACAATTCAAAGAACAGAGACATCAATAAAGGACAACAAGAAGTTTATGGAAAGTATCAACTTGATTTTGGCAGATCTTTTTCAAATTGTAACCACCCAGTTACAAGGTTGAGACTACAACTCTATTGACACCTTGACAACCTTTGTCATTGATGCCAAAGGGGGAGTAGTAGTATGAGAAAATAACCGGTAGAAGACTTATCTACTCAAGGGGAGTTCTTATACTTTTGGTAACATATTTTTGGAAACATTTTTGGATTACAAGTTTTGGTTACACTTTTGAATTTTCTCATGAGTGTTGCCATCAATGCCAAAGGGGGAGATTGTTGCCATATGCACACTCCAATGAGACATTGTAGGTGATTGAAGGTTTTGTCATTGATGACAACCTTACAATCCCATGGCACTGGTAAGGCATTACACCAGCACTAGCAAGATCATACTCTACACCGACACCAACAGAGAAATGAAGCATATCGACACAAAGGCCAACAGGATTTTTGTTATAATATATATATTTTTTTATTGTAAAATCTTTAGAAGCCAACTTGGCAACATTGTAAAATGACTCATATATATAAGAGATCATTGTAGGACATTTAAAAAAGAAAAAAGGAAGATGTATAGAAGAATGTAATTAGGCAAACCTATTATGCAAAATATAGGTTAAGAGTTTATGTAAGAAGCAGAGCAAAAACCTGTACTGGATCTAGCATTATAGATGCTATTCTGAAGCAGTACAAGACACTGGATTTATATAATCCATTTTGTAAGTCAGTGAGACTTCCCATTGAGTAGTGAGCTCTAGGCACTTGGCCTTCCTGCATGTGCAGGCCCCTTTTGTAAGTAATATTCTCTTATTGGCCAGTAAGTGAATATTGTGGGTCACAAATCCCATCGATGTTTTTCCCACACCGACTTTCCTTGTTAAAATATTGTGTTATGGTGTGTTTTCCATGTGGTTGCTTCTAATTATGTTTATTGCATTATTTCTTGCTTATCGGTACACTATTATAATATGTTCTACATGTTTTAAGTTAAGAAATTCAACTCACCAGTTAGATACTAATTCACCCCCCCCTCTTAGTATCTGTGGGAATCCTAACACTATCCTCATGAAGAAGGGATAATGCTAGACCCTAATAGTCATATCATTGCATGCCATCCTCACAAAGAAGGGATAATAACATACCTTGATAGACATTTGGAACCTTCTCAACCTCTAAAAGATTCAAGGGAGTTCGGTTTGCTATCACTATGGCCTTCCCAAGCTTATCCTAAAACCTCCTCCCTAGGACTAAGTGCAGGGGCTCAAACCAAATTATTATCTTGTTTAGATGAATCCTAATTACCCAACCCATCTAATTAATTATTAAGGTTATCACTTATCTAAACAAGGAAAAATTTCAATGTACCCTGGTGGTCTAGACTCTAAGCATCCTTTCAAGGAACCTCTTAGTAGCCTATCTCTCATGACCCTCAACCATCACATGAAAGTCCACTCCCCCTAACCATGCTCGAAGACCTTAGGGTATCCACATACAATAACACAAAGAGACCATACAAATGCATTTCATAAATAACATCCACATGCATAGAGATATGGAATCCAATAATAGACATAAGCCATAATGCCAATTGCATGAAGTAACCAAGAGCCTCAATAATCAATAACAAGATCAAGCATATTTTTGCCTTGCTCAACCACATATATACATCAACCTCCACAATCAAGCATATCTACTTGTTGGAGCCATATAAAATATAGCCAAATAGCATCTTTGATCAATAAATCAATTATGCAAGACTCAAGGAATCAAAAACACAACCTCTGGTACAAGAAACAAACACAAAAAACTGACTCAGAAATCCAAAATCGACCCAAAATAATCAACAAAGTAGAATAATGCATTATAAATTAGATTAGCGCCTTCATTAAACTTTATAGCATTAATGAAAATTACTTCAGTACTTTTGAAGGTTTATTTAGTGCATTTGACATCTAGTTTAGTGCCTATGCAATAAGAAATAACGTATTCATCAAATGTGATAACACATACACAAGTACTTCTAGCACTTATGATTATTATAACAACTCATTCACCAGAACAATGCTTTTGATAAGAGGTTCAGTGCATATAAGGTTTAAAATTAGAAATATGGAGATAAATAAATATGACAAGATTGCTAAAACACATAAGTGTAAATATGAGGGTCCAAAATGGGTGTAAATCAAAATATAACCCAAGAGCATCATCAAGAATAAGTATTTAATCGAGACAAAATAGATACTTCCCAAATATCATAAAACTCATCCTGACGATACTCAGATGACCGACTCGACACTGAAGACATAGAGAAGAAGATTTCTAATTCTCTCAGAAATAGTAGAACTCCAAAAGATTAACAATCAAACCAGGATACATAGAACAAAATGACCAGACAACATCAAACATTTTCTAGACACAAAATCGGGTGCACAAAGAGCTACAACAATCTCAGAAAATCCACAAGCCATTCATGACCCAATATTCCAACAATAAATGAAATATATATATATACATTAACCCCCAACTTTATTATATAACCTCTATAAACATAATAATCATAATTATTTCCAACTTACACCCGCATACAATCTTTCCAAAAACCAAATTGCAAGGGAGAAGAAAATCAACAAACCTGGAATATAGAAGTTATGACAAGGCAAATTCAAAGTAGAGTAAATCCAAATGTCTAGCCAATCCAATCAAGCTCCCAAGCAAACAAACCAAAATCCTCAATATGCAAAAAATTGTTCCCGAAAGCCAACCCGAGCAAAAACTTAGAAACACAATAAATAATTTTTATTCAAAAACTATAGCCAAAATCTAGCCAATTAAAATAATCGAAAATACTATATTTCATACCAACCCTCTATCAAATTCGAGGTAAGAAATATAAAATAATATTATTTACTTACCCAATTCTCACAGCCAAGTAGCTAGAATATATAATATTTAATTAACTCATGACAAGACACTAGACTGACAAGGATATCAACTTAAGCCTAGAGTGTGAAGAGGGAACCCTTTCCATTGGGATAAAGACACACCTAGACATGTGAGACCAGGTGGAGTTGATGTCTAGTACCTACAAGCCTGCAACCACCACCACAATATAATATATAATATTTAATTAACCCGAATAGTAAAAAGAGAAAAGAATAATAATATAAATAACGAATAATTAAACAAGCCATGGACACAATAAAATATAAAAATCCCAATAATAAAATAAATCAAGAGAAATACAAATAAATACCCCAAATTAAATATTAAAGCCAAAAACTATATGAATGACTTATAAATCCATGAGGCTCAAATAATAAATAATTAAACAACAAATAATAAATACTATACAAACCAATTAATTATTAAATATCAAATCATACATTAAATTAATTTAAATATTAATAAACTATATCAATAAGTTAAAAATAATAATCAAAACTCCACAAGACAACCCGACATAGGGCCAAACATCTCATCACAAGATACTAAAATGATGACTCATGACAAGACACTAGACTGACAAGGATATCAACTTAAGCCTAGAGTGTGAAGAGGGAACCCTTGCCATCTCCAATCAACTTTCCATTGGGATAAAGACATGCTCATACATGTGAGACCAGGTGGAGTTGATGTCTAGTACCTACAATCTTGCAACCACCACCACGAGACAACATATACAATAACATATATCATAAATGATCAGGCAAGTGAGAGAGAATCACAACGTCATATCATGCTTGCAATGAGTGATGTGACATTGTCTCTATCATGAATACAGTAGTAAGACAGTCATAATGAACATAACAACATCTCATCAATATAATAATGAAGTGGGGCTGACATAATTAGGATTCCATCATAACCTCATAAGCAATATATTCCATCCATGAAAAATGATTGGATATCAATAATCAAATGTAAATCCATCCATCATAGTAACCAAAGATATATCATCATCCAATATAAATCACCATATATCAATGTCCATATGAAATGTCTAGCATCATCAATAAGCATCTGAGATATAAATAAAATCATAAGTATTAACCAAAACATCACATAAGAGTCTAAATAAGTCTATCAATGCATAAATCAAAAGAAGAATTAGGGAGGGACACTATAGGTTTCAAAATAGGCTCTAGAAGTATATACAAAGATTTTTTTGATTTCTCCATCACTAGTATAAAGTTATCTTTTTATATCTAATAGAGATGACACATTTTCTTATTTATTCTTATGTTGAATGAAAAAGAAGATGGATTTAGTTTATTGGTCACAATTTTTTAATCCAGTTTAACTTAGACCTTATTTAAGAATCATTGCCTCTAAAACTTCAAGTTGTCATGTTTTAATTTTAGTGGCTATTAAGTATTGCTAGACATGATATTTATGGGGGAAGAAGTAAGAAGGTTTTTACCTATATCATTTACATGTTTAAATACTTTTCTCAAATTTCTTTTTTCTTTAGGATATCTCTTGCTTATAAGCCCATATGAAAGTAGTGCATATTGTGAGAAATTTTTCTAACCATTTAATCTAGGTTTGAAAATAGTAGGCATAGGAAAAACATTTTAGATGACCTATAAGGATGCTAAATGATTAGGTTAAAGAATATGAATGGTATTGAGCCTATAGGGGAGAGAGAAAGTTGTTGTGAGTTGATGAGTAACTTGGTAATAGAGAAATGTACGAAGATAATTAGAAAAGGTAGTGATGATATCTAAATGAACAAGATGAATAGTAGGGAAGGGAAAATAATTCAAAGGAGAGACATAAAAATGGTTTACCTAAGTTTACAAAATATGTCAAATTTACATTTGGTTTAAGTGAACCAATGTGGGAAATACACACTCTTCTTTCCATGGAAAGGGTTAAATACACCAAAGCATTTATAATTGAGGACCTAAGCTTTAAATTATCTTTTAGATACTTTGTAGTATTGATGTAGCTATTGATAGAGTGGTGGTAATTCATGTGGATTCACCATATGCCACCTAATTTGTTTTGATTAAGTTACTCCATATCCAATCTTGCTGGAGGGACCTATCACTAAACTCATTAGGACAATAGAGTGAGAAAAACCTTATTAACTATCTATATATGATAAGTAAAACAAACACACAATCGTTTGAGGGTTCAAAACCTAAGGTGATAGTAAAATTTAAATAAAAAAAGGATAATAAACAAAAACACAATGATTTCCATGATAGTAAGTGGTGGATAAAATGCGACAATTTCTAAATAGTTTCAAGGAAAAGTTAAGATGAAATCCACTTTATAGAAGCATAAGAGATCAATATGATCATGGTTTATGCTCGATGAACTTGAACTTATTTTTTAAGAGGGGATGAGAATACCCCTAAAATTTTATTATAATAATTTATAAGTTACAACGAATTTTAAATGTATTTATGTGAAAAATATAAAATAGATTATCTAGTAATAGTTGTTACAAACCTAAAGTACCACTTCAAGAGAGGGATCACTTAAAGGGGATTCAAACTAGGGTCTATAGGGGTTCTTGAGGCATGACTCATATTAGGAGTTCAGAGGAGACTAAGGTATGTAGTGTAACTTAAGAAATAATCACCTTAATTCACCATTTAAATATTTCTCATTCATAATCATCATCTACCCATCCTCAAAGATAACATCATTACTTTTGAGATGTCATTGAACCTTGTACTTTAATATATATAATCATCTTTATTAATCTAAGGGTGTTCAAAGGCTATTTGCAAGAGGTTAGTTTGAGGTCCTTTCCTAGAAGTTATTCTACTCCATTTAAAAGGAAATAGATGTACACACTAATATGACGAACTAATTTTAAAGGATTAACTAGGCAATAAAATGCTCATTTTAAATTTTAAATTTTAATTATGAAATGCAAATGCTTATGCTAAATACAAAATACTAATTATAGAACACAATACTTAAAAATAAACTTCTCTAACCAACTCAAATACTATTTGGAAGATAAAATCACAAATAATTTTGAGAATTTCATTGATATTTTATTGAAGAATAAACACCGAGTGAAATAGATGAGATTTTAATATTTTTCTCTTATTTTTCTAAATTTCCTTGTAAGATTTAAAAATGCAATAATTTTGCATCCACGCATAATGATAACTAATATAACATACCTATATGTTATACTATATGAACAAAGCTATTTATTCCTACCTACTCATGCAAGAAACTTTTTAAATACTTATGTATAATAATATGGGTTCTTCCTCTCCAATCAAGTGAATAACACTCCATAAATCGATTGGAACTGTTTTAAATCATATTAGTAAGCTCAACAATTTTTAAGAATAAAAAAATAAACTATGTCATTCATGATTTTGTATAATCACATACATCCCATAATTAAAAAATTCGCCTATATTGTATTAAACTAAGAAAAGGATAACAATGATAATTCTATTTTGTATGATATCAATGATAAAAGGAAGTAAAACACATATCCTTATAATATAATGATGTGTTGAGCATGCATTTACAATGATTATTAATTGAATAGAAATACATAAGTTTGTTACAGTATTAATGGAATGTCTATTTTCTAACAAACAATACGGAAAATGCCTTCAAGTATGATTCCCAATGGGAGAATAACATTGGTAGGGGTTATTTATATAGTTAATAAATTAAAGAGTTACCGAGCTTTCTAATCTTGTTACCATACATGAGGAATGAAAAACTCAAATGGTTGAGTTTACATTTCATTCTAGAGTTTGATGGAACTTGGTGGTGTTGTCAAGTCTTTGGAGCCTATAGCCTCTAGAGTTCATAAAATTGTGTCTAGTGCTCAAACTCTTCAAATATTGTCAAATAGTTCCTAGGCTAGATAGAGTCCGCTCAGAGTCACTAAAACATCTTTCTCAACAAAAAATAAACCTTTTTCACAATAGTTTGTTAGCATTTGGATCATATTGACCATAATTTATCTCACCAAAGTTATGTAGTTTATTTCAATTCAAGTTATTAATAACTAAGTCTTAAAAAAAATATCAATTCAACATGAAATAAGGAGTGGACACATAAAAAATACATTATTTATAAAATTGATCTAGCTAAATTTAGCCTCATCATTTCCTCCACGCCTACAATTTTGTAGGTTCTCATGTATAAGTTGGGAGGAGGATGGATTTTTCTTTTGTCTTCATATCCCTTCTTATTGTATCCTTCCCATCGCTCATTGCAACCATAGTTTTTGACTAAGTGGAACTATCTTCTTTATCACCATCCATAAATCCTTTGTTACTTTGTAATTTTATTTTCCATTTTTGAATTTTGTTATCAGATTATTTGGAAATCACATTCATAGTTATTGGTGGAGAGAGGAGATGTGGGGATATCAACCTCATACCAATCCATTTATGTTTTATTTGGTCGGTAATATATAAAAATTTATTAATATGATATATCAAAAAGAGTACTTACTGCAAAAAAAACCCCAACAAGTATCGACTGCACAACATACCACCCACAGAGTCAAAATATGAGAATAGCCCCCCTTTATCCCTCTACAATCACTCCAGAATGGAAGAGTTTGAATAAACAGTATAGATCATATACAGACATCTCATCTATTATCACTTATACAATAAATTAAAAATATATATCGCTGTGATTTTTTTAAAACAACCTTAAGCTAGCACCAACTATACTAACTAAACAACTAAGTATTCTTAGGTTCATCTTTGAACCTGACCAAAATTTTAATAGCTTCCTCCGTGTGCACTCGTGGTCTCAACTCTTGGCCCATCTCCACCCGTGCCACTTCGTGCACCGCTCTAAGAGCCTCCTCAACTCGTATTAAATCAACAAAGGTCTTAAATGCCTCCCAGCCATGCCATGCCATAGCTCTACACCTTGCCTTCAACTCGTCCTCTTGCCAACAAACAAAGGGAAGGAGATTCACACGTTCCACCATCCCTTCCGAAATTTCAATCCCCTCACTCGCGATTTCCCATTCTAAGATTTAATCCATACCTCCCAGATATTTCTCTGCTTTTAACTATACCAATCCATTTGTGTTGATATGTATACATCATTCATTCTATAGAGTTGAATCTTTTTAGTGACTAATATAGGTTGTGTAGAGAAATAATTTTTATTGAAGTGTTTTGTAGGGGGTTATACCTTTTCTCACATGTAGAGAAGGCTAGTTCATTCAATTTATTGATAACATCCTATATGGATTCATAAAGGAGTTTAAAATTTTAATATATTTGTCTTTCATACTCTCACACTCTTATATATAGTTGGTCTCTAAATGCACGTGGTTTCAAGTTTTGGTGTCACACTAGTACATTTGGAGTGGTTTTCCGACGAGCATTTCCGACGAGCTATGGGATTTCTTTTGTTTTGTCAGATTAATTTTTTTTTTTTTTCAAAAATTACCCCATGTTCGTCGAAATTCCGCCATGTTAAAATTTCACATCGGAATTTGGAGGAAAAACCGACGAACATTTCCGACCAGCTATGGGATTTCTTTTGCTTTGTCAAATTATTATTGTTATTTTTAAAGTATACCTCGTGTTCGTTGGAATTCAGACGTGTTGAAATTTCACGTTGACATCCCGACGAACATGGATTTTACCTGTTGATCGGCATATGTTGGTCTGATGATTTTCACAGCCTCTTGATTTCTTCTTACTCATCGGGATAACAAAAGTTGATGACCTCTCTTCCTGTTGATCAGTGCAAGTTATCCTGCTAGTCTCATCGGGCATCGAGATAGCTTAAAATGTGTTCAGGCGATGGGAATAATTTCCCCAATGTCTTTTCCCTTGATGTAGCTCCTCCTGATACATTATGTCTCCTTAGCATAAGATTTGACCCTTTATCGCTGTAACCTTTGCGGATGCATTTTACATTTGCCAGTTTCCAGCGAGATAAGTCTTACCGATAGCATCATCGGCTATCAACAATACAAGATTTCTCCATTGCTGCTAGTGTGTGTTCTACCGATGGACTTCATCGATGTATTCTATCTCGATCACATTCTTCTACTTGAGTGTTATCATCGGGTTGAATTTTGCCGATAGTGCAAATTTTGTATTTCACATCGGAATTCCATTGGCATATGTTGGTCCAATGATTTTCACAGCCTCTTGATTTCTTCTTACTTATCGGGATAACAAAAGTCGATGACCTCTCTTCCTGCTAATCGGTGTGAGTTATCCTGCTAGTCTCATCGAGCATCAGGATAGCTTAAAATGTGTTCAGGCGATGGGTATAATTTCCCCAATGTCTTTTCCCTAAACATAGCTCCTCCCGATATGTTATGTCTCCTTAGCATAAGCTTTGACCCTTTATCATTGTAACCTTTGCCGATGCATTTTACTTTTGCCAGTGTCCAGCAGGATAAGTCTTACCGATGGCATCATCGGCTATCGACAATACAAGATTTCTCCATTGCCACTAGTGTGCGTTCTACTGATGAACTTCATCAGTGTATTCTATCTCGATCACATGCTTCTACTCGTGTGTTATCATCGAGTTGACTTTTGCTGATAGTGTAGATTTTGTATTTCACGTCAGAATTTTGACGAACACGTGGTATTTTTTTAGAAAAAAGTAATTATGCGCCATCATTATACGCGAGCTCAGGGTGCAAAAATTGGGAGGAAGCAGGCAAAATTGCTGTAGATAGATTCTCGACAACAACTATACAAGAGGTTGGTCCTTTCTTTCTTGTCATCAAGATTATTTTGCAAGTTGTTTCGCTTTCCTTGCATTCTCTTGTTCACTTTGTTTAATGGTATCTGCTTTGGCAAAATATGGATCCTCAACCTCCTTAACCTCTCCATTATGTGAATTCCAGTTATAAAGACAAGTCACTTCATAGCTTCTAGAGGGGTCAACAATTATCTATGACTATAAACCCTTCCAGCCCTCAAAATAGCCCTTTGTATGGAAGCAACTTTTATATCATTATTTAGGACTCTACGGGCAATTGCTTGTACAATTTTCCCTATTGAAAGGGTCTCTTCATTTTCTCAAGTTAGCAGATAAAATTCCTCATCTTGGGATGGCTCTTTATATAATGTTTGCCAATCCTTAAATCCATGTGCTAATTCAATCTTTATGTCAGCAAGAGTTTCCCTCTTTTTATTGGATGTCCGTTATTCCACACTTCTACCATATTCATCAATATGAAGGGCCTTTAACACATTGGGATATTTTTTGACATGTTCAACTGCCATTTATTGTGTTTCCTCATCCATATCATCTATATCATGTCCTACATCTTCACAGTATACATCCTCATCCATTTTCTTGGCTAGTTCATATGACTCTGGATGAATTCTAGTATCATCCAATGGATCCATAACATGGTTCCCAAAAGTTGCTTGCCCAGTCCCTTTAACCCTTAAATAACCAACAACTTTTATAAAGACAAGTCACTTCATAGCTTCTAGAGGGGTCAAAAATTCTCTTCGACTATAAACCCTTCCAGCCCTGAAAATAACCCTTTGTATGGAAGCAAATTTTCTAGGTCCAAGGCCAGCTACAAATTGCAGAGGAGAAAACATCCATTCATGTGATGCTGCTAGGTTTATGTCAACACCAACTTGGTTGGTTACTGTAACCATTACCTGTTCGACAACTTCATACTTGCCATCTGGACTAAGGAAATGTTTTAGTGAATGAAGCTTCAATGATAATATCTCTTTGCCAGGACCACATAATGTTGCAACCATGACCAATGGATTCAAAAGATACCGACCAAGAGACACAACACACATCACAATCCCTGTTGTAGATGTTCTTCTCCCAGAAGGATTGATTGATCTATTTTTGATATTTTAAAATTATCATCTATCCATCAAGAGATCCTTACTAAAGTGCTAAAAGATGCCCACGTGCCTACTAACATTCATCCTATCCAATTCCAAGCACTAGTATGCCATCTATCATCCTCTTATCAACTATCCTTAAATCAAAATTATATGCTACCGAGTGATCCAACCCATAAATTTTTCCCGACACATTGAGTTCATCATCATAATACAAAATGTGAAACGAGTCCTAATGGATATTGGTTCTATCATGTAGAATTGTTTTGAGTTGGAGGCTTGAAATATGAATAATTAATCTCATTTTATTTGTTAGTTGCGTAATTTGTTATGGGTTAATAGAAATTTAGGTATTGTATATAACTTTAAAATAAAGTAGAATCTAATAAAAAACTATATTTCATTTGATGTTATAAAATTTTTTGACTAGTTTTCTTCATAATGTGTATCTTGTAGAGTTTATCTTAATATTGTCTTTCTTGTATCCTATAGCTGTTTTGGAAGAATTATCATAACTTTCATTTGAACCATTTGATCTTTCTATAAATTGGAGGATAAATTTGTAACAATGATATCAAGAGACTGACTAGAGCGATTGGATTCATTATAAGGTAAGGGCAGACTTTGCCATGTTTGTCTTCCTCAAAGTATGGTTGGTGTTTATTAAGTTGTTGTCTTGAAGGGTGTTTTGAAGATTGAGAAGAGACTTTTGATGGGTATTAATCCCATTGTTGTTAAGTATGCTTGATTGGAATTGAATTTTTCTAAATTTTATGTGCATTAGAGGGCAAATGATTCCTGAGATTGTCACTTCAATTAAATAATTACTGAAAACTTTGAATTGCTTGCTTGTAAATGAACGCTTTAAATAAAAAGGTTACTTTATTATAAGTATGATTTTGTAATGTCCCCTAATAAAATGCCTTAAAATATCCCAGCTATGGATCTCAGTTCTTAGTGTAGGGGTTAAGATAAAACACCTTACCATCTGCTATAGTTAAAAACCTACAAAAATAAACTCAGAAGGTGCTACAAATTTCATTAAGGAATGGTCATATAAATGACTATATACAGAATTAATTGCATATAACGTAAAGAGGGATCCTTCTAATAATATCAGAGATAGAATCATAAATTATGTTAGTGAGCTGTGATGCAGGATTTGGTGGGGTGTCTTGATTGACCATTTCTATTGGCCATTTGGAGGAATTGATTATGTGTTGCATTGATGTTTTGTCATTGATGTCAACACTAGTTGTTTTGGTTGTTTACCAGTATCCTTTAGGTCCCTGTAGGTTGTTTGATTTGGATTCGATATGATCCAGTATGCTCTGGTATGTTTGGGTTATGGAATTGGATTATTCATGCTACTCATGTTCATGTTCACTTGGTTTTTTTTTGGTGATCAGATGCTATCCAGTTTGCTAGAAAGCTTGGTTTGTGGTTTTGATGAGGGTTTCACCGATAGAGCTTTGATGAATATCTTTGATGAATTGCATAAGTGGTGTTGGTGCAGCTTCTGGTGAAGACTCGGGATGCTGATGGTGATCATAGTCGAGGCTTAGCTGATTGGGATTATTGCTTTGGCATGTATGGACCTATATTGGGTCCCGGTGTATATAGGTTATGGACCGACTTAATGTAACGTGTGGATTGGACCTCTAGATGTGTTTTTGTGATGTCTTATGGGTTGGATATTATTTGTTTGGTCTTTGGCCGAAATGTTTTGTAATTATGTTATTGGTTTATTGTCTGGTGGTCAACCTTATTGTTTATGGTCGAGGGTTTGTATATATATGATGTAACATCTCATTGTAGATCATCATGGAATGGGATATGGATATGTAAGGAATGGATAATGTAATAATCATTCAGGTAGAGTATCTGGTCGATCATTGGTGATCGAGTTGGGTTTATGTAAGAGGATTTAGTCCTCTAGTATTGAGCTTAACTAAAACTGTATTCAGGCATAGGAGATTCTATCTTTGTAGTTCATTCATTTCTCCAGATTGTAGTCTGGATTTCTATGTAGTTAGTGAGACTCCTTTTGTGATGAGAAATATGCTCTAGGTTGTTGGCCTTCCTACAAGTGCAGACCCCTCAGTTATAATTCACATACTTACTGCAGAAGTATTATCTGACTGTGGGTAGGCTTCCCACCGTGGTTTTCCCTTTATCGGGTTTTCCATGTATAATTCTTGGTGTCATGTGGATGGTATGTATTCTTTGATTATTGTTTATGCTTAATTGGTTTATCTGCTATTTTGGTATTTGGTTTAAGCATTCTGGTATTGATCTTTTGGGTTCTAGTATTAAAGTTTTAATTGCTTAAGGTTCTGGTAATTTGGTGACAACTAATTCACCCCCCCCTCTCAGTTGTCTTTCGGTTATTTGAAATGTCTAATAATTGGTATCAGAGCTCTGGTCCTCTCTGCAGAAGCTTAACCACTTGAGGAAGATCCTATGGCAACTAACAGTTCTAGTTCATCTGGAGCTATGTTTTAGAGAGATATTCCTAGGCTTGATGGAACAAATTACAAAGTATGGAAGATTTAGATGGAAAATCATCTGAGATGTCTCGGTAACGAGATTTGGGAGACCACACAGAATGGTGTTACACCTCATAATCTGGCATCTGACAATCCTCCTCCGACAAACTTGGATAAGGAGCTTGAGAATGATTATACAGCAAAAGAAGCCCTCTTGTGTGCACTTTTTTATCAACAAATAATGAGACTAACTAACAAATCATCTGCAAAGGCTATATGGGACAAGTTGGAGACTCTTAATGAAGGTGAACCTACTGTGAAGATTGCTAAACTTGATGGTTACCGGGTGAGATATGAAAACTTGAAGATGGAAGAAGATGAAAGGATTAATGCATTCATGAAAAGGGTAAATGAGATTGTGATGGGAATTCAAGGTTGTGGTGGGACTTTGAGTGAAGATGAAATAGTTTCTAAAGTTCTGAGAGTTTTACCACCGACTTACAAGATGAAGGCTACTACAATTAATGAATTGAGAACAATGGCTAATACTTTTGTCAATAGAGATACCTAGGTTGGGAAATTATCCACTTTTGAGCTTGAAGAATTTGGACCCTCTGGAGCTGTGAAGTTTGAACCTACTTTTCATGCATCTACATCATCAACCGGCAAGCAAGATTGGAAATCTTTATATGCAAGGGAATTGGATGATACAAAGAGAGAAGATGAATATTTTGAGCAACTTGAAGCCCTATTTGCTAGAAGGGACCGGTAGGAAGTACGTATGAAGGAAAAGCACCTTTTAAATGTTTGTCATGTAATAAGGTTGGTCATTTTGCATCTAGATGTCTTGAAAGGAATTCAATATTTGAAGAGAGAGCTAGAAGATATTTTAAGCCTAACCCTGGATATCATAACAACTATAAGTACATGAAAACCAAAGATAAATCATGCTACATAGAGGATGAGGAAGGTGTGACTGATTCTGATGATGAACTGACATAAGAATCTGCTAGTGGTTCTAGCAATGGAAAGGAATGAGTGTTTCTAGCTATCAAGGAAGATGTTCTGGCATTGGAAGAGAATGTACCTAAAGAGAAGGCACTTGCTGCTAAAATTGAAGATAAGGATGAATGGGTAATTGACAATGGATGTTCACATCATATGACTGGAGATAAAGGGAAGTTTCTATCTTTGCAAGAATTTGATGGCGGTCTGGTTAGATTTGGAGATGACAAAGCATGTATGATCAAGGGAAAATGAACTATATCATTGGATGGTAATCACAATACTAATACTGTGTATTATGTTGAAGGTTTAAGGCATAATATTTTGAGTGTAGGACAATTGGTGGATAAGGGATTTCAATTACAGTTCAAGGATGGAAAATGCAAAATCATTAATAGATATGGTTTGGAGATTGCAACTGGTACACAAACAAAAGGTAATATATTTCATTTGAATTTCGGTGAGAAGACATGTTTGATTCCACAAATTGATGAGAGTTGGCTATGACATAAAAAGCTATGTCATGTGAATGTTGATTGCATTATAAAGATCAGTTCAACTAAGGCAGTCAGAGATATACCTAACATTGTGAAGCCCTATAATCCGGTATGTAAAAAATCTCAAATGGGAAAACAGGTCAGAACCTCTTTTAAGAGTATACACGATAAATCTAATGATGTTCTTGATCTTATTTATACTGATTTGTGCGGCCTTGCTAGAGTTAAAAGTTTTCAAGGTGATAGATATTTTATGCTAATCATTGATGATTATTCTAGAATGATGTGGGTTACTTTTCTAATACAGAAATCTAAGGCTTTGAAAATTTTAAAATTGTCAAAGCTAAAGTTGAGACAGAGACAGGATTGAAGATTAAATGTTTAAGGTCAGATCATGGTGGAGAATACACATCCGATGAGTTTACTAACTTTTGTGAGAAGCATGGAATAAGGAGACAATTTTCTGCTCTCCAGACACCTCAGTAGAATGGAGTTGTCGAAAGGAAGAACAAAACTATCTTGGATGTTGCTAGAACAATGATGATGGAATCTAGTCTACCTCATATCTACTGTAGAGAAGTAGTGAGTACAATGGTCTATACATTCAACAAAGTACATATCAAAGGAGAAACTGGTAAGATACCTTATGAATTATGGTTTGGCAATACACCTATAGTTAAGTATTTCAGAATCTTTGGTAGTAAATATTATATCAGAATAGATGATATCATTGGCAAATTTGATCCTAGATGTGATGAAGGAATTTTTCTTGGTTATTCTAATGAAAACAAAGAATATAGATGTTATAACAAGAGATTGCAAAGAATTGTGGAGAGTGCTAATGTCAAGGTGGATGAGCTGAATAGAAGTCAAATCAAAGTTTATGAGTAAGAACCGACAGTGGAAATGATCATGATTGAACTGGTAACACCTGTACCGGAACAAAATGTTGAACTAGTTACTTTGGTAGTATCAGAAAATTCAATAGTAACTGAAGAACCGGGAAGAGGAACAGAGAGTCAGAAGACTCTTAGATATGTGAGACTGAATCATTCAGAAGACCAGATCATTGGGGATAAGAACAATGGAGTGATGACAAGAAGGAGATTGGCATCTAATGAGGTATGTTTAATTTATCAAGTTGAACTAGTATCAGTAATTGAAGCATGTAAAGATGAATGTTGGATGCAAGCTATGGAAGAAGAATTAGATTAGATTGAAAAAAATAACACATGGACTTTAGCTCCCTAGCCTAAAAATAAGAATTTTATTGGAACTAAATGGGTTTTTAGGAATAAATTACATGAAGATGGACAATTTGTAAGGAATAAAGCTAGATTGGTTTGTAAAGGATATTCTCAGAAGGAACGAATTGATTATGGTGAAACTTTTGCAACCGATAGCTAGGATTGAAGCTATAAGATTATTTCTTGCCTATGCCGCACATAAGAACTACAAGATTTATCAGACGGATGTCAAGTGTGCATTTTTGAATGGGGATCTTGATGAGGAAGTTTATATTAAGAAACCTGTTGGTTTTTCACTTTTAGATGATACAAACATGGTTTGCAGGTTAAGGAAAGCTTTATATGGATTGAAATAGGCACCTAGAGCTTGGTATGCAAGGTTAGATAAATATATTTTGAAGCTTGGTTTCATTAAAGGTAATGCTGACAGTAATCTATATTATAAAGTCACTGATGATGATATATTGATTATTGAAGTTTTTGTTGATGACATCATTTTTGGAGGTGAAGATAAGTTGTGCATGGAATTTTCTAAGAATATGGAGAAAGAATTTGAAATGTCTATAATTGGGGAAATGAAATTTTTCTTAGGTTTGAGAATTACTCAGACTGATAAAGGTATTTTCATCTGTCAAACTAAGTATGCTAGGAAATTGTTAAATAAATTTGGTATGGTATATTCTAAACCGGTAAGCACTCCAATGGTTACAAGTGATAAATTAATAAGTAAAGATGTTTATGCACCGGTAAATCCTATAAGATACAAATCTATGATTGGAGGTCTACTATATTTGACTCAGACTAGGCCTAACATAATGAATACTCTTTGTATTACATCTAGATATCAGAGTGATCCTAGAGAAAATCATGAGAGTGTGGTGAAAAGAATTTTTAGATACTCGCAAGGTACATCAGGATATGGTTTGTGGTACCCTAAGGATGATGACTTTGCTTTATGTACATATACAGATGCAGATTGGGCTGGTGATGTTGATGACCAAAAAAGTACTTCAAGTGGAGCTTTCTTTCTTGGAAAGAAGTTTGTTTCATGGATTAGCAAGAAACAATCATGTACTTCTTTATCTCCCGTTGAAGTTGAGTATATTGTTGCTACTACTAAATGTACATAGGTTCTATGGATGAAGCAAATATTGAAGGACATTAAAGTGCATTGCATTGGACCGGTAGTTA
This sequence comes from Cryptomeria japonica, assembly GCF_030272615.1. Classification (NCBI taxonomy): domain Eukaryota; kingdom Viridiplantae; phylum Streptophyta; class Pinopsida; order Cupressales; family Cupressaceae; genus Cryptomeria; species Cryptomeria japonica. Next base: position 195,147,486 of record NC_081409.1, on the reverse strand, counting down.
TTCACTGTGATAACTCTGCTGCTATTGACATATCAAAGAATCCAGTATTTCACTCTAAGATAAAGCACATATCTATCAAGTATAACTTTTTGAAGGAGAAGGTGAAATAAAATGAAGTTAGACTCGTTTATGTGAACACTAAAGAGAAAATTACAGATATTTTTACTAAGCCTTTGCCTAAAGAATCATTTGAGTGCTTGAGAGACATATTAGGGGTTTGTTCCCCTCTGACAGAGAACTGATTGATGTTATTTGACATTAGTTCGATATGCATTATCAGAGATATTATTCATTCTGACATTGATGTGGGGATGCTACTGCTCAGGGGGAGTAGTTAGCCTTGTGTTTCAGTGGTTTTTGTCTTTACTTTGATATTTTTGTCAGATTTCTAGCATTGATGTCAAAGGGGAGAGGTATATGTGAAAAATAGAGCTTTACAGAGATATCATTCATAGTGGGAGTTTGGTATTTATTTCAGAACTTCATTTCTATATCTTGGTATGGGAGATTGTTGGCTATCTTCCATTGGGGGAGACTTGTTTGGCATTTCCTGGCACTTGGATGTTTTTCACATCTAGTGTTTCCATCAATGCCAAAGGGGGAGATTGTTGACCATTTGGAGGAATTGATTATCTGTTGCATTGATGTTTTGTTATTGATGTCAACACTGGATGTTTTGGTTGTTTACCGATATCCTTCTGGTCCTGATAGGCTGTTGGGTTTCTAGTTGGTTTGGATCCAACATGATCTAGTATACTCCGATATGTTTGGGTTAAGGAATTGGATTATTCATGCTACTCATGTTCATGTTCAATTAGTTGGTTTTGTTCTGATGATCAGATACTATCCTATTTGCTAGAAAAGCTTGGTTTGTGGTTTCGGCGAGGGTTTCACCGATAGAGCTTTGATGAAGATATTTGATGAATTGCATAAGTGGTGTTGGTGCAGATTCTAGTGAAGATTCAGGATGCTGATGGTGATCATGTTTGAGACTTAGTTGATTGGGATTATTTCTTTGGCGTGTATGGACCTATATTGGGTCCCAATGTATCTAGGTTATGGACCAACTTAATGTAACATGTGGATTGGACCTCTCAATGTGTTTCCAAGATGTCTTATGGGTTGGATATTATTTGTTTGGTCTCTGGCTGACATGTTTTATAATTATGTAATTGGTTTATTGTCTGGTGGTTGACCTTATTGTTTATGGTCAAGGGTTTGTATATATATGATGTAAGATCTCATTGTAGATCATCATGGAATGGGATATGGATATGTAAGGAATAGATAATGTAATAATCATTCAAGTAGAGGATTTGGTCAATCATTGGTGATCAAGTTGGGTTTATGTAAGAGGATTTCATCCTCCGGTATTGAGCTTAACCAAAACTGTATTCAGGCATAAGAGATGCTATCTTTGGAGTTCATTCATTTCTCTGGATTGTAGTCTGGATTTCTATGTAGTTCGTGAGACTCCTTTTGTGATGAGCAGTGTGCTCTAGGCTATTGGCCTTCCTGCAAGTGCTTGCCCCTCAATTGTCTTTCACATACTTACTGCAAAAGTATTATCAGACTGTGGGTAGGCTTCCCACTGTGGTTTTTCCCTTTACCGGGTTTTCCATGTATAATTCTTGGTGTCATATGGATGGTATTTATTCTTTGATTATTGTTTATGCTTAATTGGTTTATTTGCGATTTTAGTATTTGGTTTAAGCATTTCGATATTGATCTTTTGGGTTCAGGTATTAAATTTTTAATTGCTTAAGGTTCTAGTAATCTGGCAACAACTTATTCACCCCCCCTCTCAATTGTCTTCCGGTTATTTGAACTGTCTAACAATTTCCCCTTATCCAATATAACCATGTAGGGTGCCTTACACAGTAGTTCTACCTACCCAATATTGTCATGTAGGGTGCCCTATAGCAGTTCTCCCTACCCAATGATCTTGTAGGGTGCCCTATAACAGTTCTCCCTATCCATTTATCAGGTAGGGTTCCCTTCAATAGTTCTCCCCACTTAATGATCCTATAGGGTGCCCTATAGCAGTTCTCCCTACCCATTTATTAGGTAGGGTGCCCTTCAATAGTTCTCCCCACTTAATGATCATGTAGGGTTCCCTATAGTAGTTCTCCCTACCCATATTATCAGGTTGGGTGCCCTTTAGTAGTTCTTCCTACTTTATATGAATTGATTTAGTTTATTCAGATTATCAATATTTGAATCACAACTAGCATTCAAATTTATTATTAGTTGTTTGAATTATTATGAGTTGTTGAAGTTATTGTCAATACTAAGATTATTACTAGTTATTTACTTTGTTACCAGTGCTCAAAATATCATCAGTTATCTAATCTATTACTAGTAATTAGAATGGTTATTAAATTCTAGTTTATCTGTCAACACTTACAATTTAAGAGAATTAGTAATTTTCAGATTATTTCCAGTTTTATCTTCAAGTGACATTGGCCATTGAATATCAGTGATTGTTCTAATATATATGTATATATAAAGTTTATTATTATTATTATTATTGTAAGAAATTATTATTGCAGAAGTATTGGACCAATAATATACAGAGACTAATACAGGGGTTGTAGTATATGCAAGTGCTAAACATAAATACATACTAGAAAAAGGGCGGAAGCTTGGATGTGATTGTCGTGTGCACAGACCAGATTACAATTGCCTATAGTTTCCTCCATGTTTTATATTAATATTACTATCAAATTCTCTTCATGTATGCCTTTTGGCAAGAGATACACCCTTTCACCATTAGCTAGCGCCCTTTGAAAGAGTGAACCTCTTCATTCTTTCTTCCCTTTGAAAGCGACACAACCTTTCACAATCAGATTTGCACTTCTTATTTAAATAAGATCTATACCTCTCATTCCCCAATTATTCCCCTTTCAAATAAGGTTCTCTTCTCCATTTTATATCTCATGTTTGAGGGAGTCACACCTTTTCATTTTATGTCTTTTGATCATTCATTAACTTAATATTAAATTTTAATTATATTTAATTTATATTTTAATTTAAATGTTAATTTTTTAATCTTTTTTATTTTAATTTCATTACTATTATATATTATTGAATCCTATTTCAAAGTGGGTACATTACAGATTTCTTAATTGAGATTACTCTGAAAACACCTGATTAAATTATCTTCAAACAATAGTAGATCGGTGCCTTTACCCCTGACATAATGTTGCAGTTAGTCTTGTTGAATTTAACTTTTCTTTGAAAGACTAATAAGACAAAATGAAGCTTGACATCCAATCCTTCAAACTAATAATCAAAACTAAAACTTAACCCAAACTATAATAACATAGGATATCACATTGAAACAAGCTAAATGAATAGATTTATCATAGGGAACTAATCAAACAATCAAAAAGATAAATACCATCAGAGATGAAAAACACTTGATCTTTGTATTGAAATAAGCATAAGATAATTAGCTGATTACATATAGAAAAATGTCTTTTCACCAGTTTGGTATTTCCAGAAAATAAACCCTGAGAGTATTGTATATAATTTCATCTCCAAATCTATCTCTCATTTCATCAAAAGATCCTCTTGTAGCGTCCTAAAATTGTGACACTTGCAATTTCGACTGCATTTGGGTCTTCACGATGGCGATGCAACGTTAAACCTGAATGGAGACCCTGAAACCTGTTTACAACACTAAAAACTGCATTTTTCTGCACCTTGGCATGATCCCTCCTTGCACCCTGCTGTCCCGGGAGGTGGGACCATGGCGCCAAACGCCTTGGTCCCTGGTCCTATTTTAGGCCCGGTCTCTTTTGGGCATCGGGTCTCTAAGTTTGCAATTTGGAAAATAATGTTTCTAGGTCGGCCTAAGGTCGGAAAAATTAGTCTATCAGCCCTAATTGACAAGTATATAAACTACTTTCCCTCTCCTAGAAAGGGAGAGAAGGAGGAGGACATATATGTGCAAAAGATGCGGAAGCAATATTCAAACATTCAAGCATTCAAGCATTCCTTCAAGCAATTGAGCATTCTAAGTCTCCATTCAAGGCTAAGTGTTGCATTCAAGACAAGGATTCAACCATTGAAAAGGAGATCACTTACAACACATTACATACAACATACATTACACCTTCGCATGTAAGAATACAAACATTCTTACAACAAGGTATCAGTACTTGTTTACATTACAAACATTTACATTTACAGCATTCTCATTTCTTGGTTAATTCCAAAACCGGGGTTTGACCTAAAGGCAAACCCCTCATCCCTAACCCCCCAATCGTCCTCTCTTTTTTGTGTGTAGGTTGCAGGTATGCGGCTGTAATTGAAGATCTGGAATCCTTGTGCAAAGACGAACAGATCCACCTTCGTTTCGCGGATTTTTCGGAGGACCGTGTGCACGCCGGGCGCCATCGTCCCATCAACTTTTGCTCAAATTTGCAGAACAACACCATCTCGACATTTTACTGCTAATTCTAGGTTTGCAGCTTCATCCTGTATCCCTATCTCTGTTTATAAGTGAATCTTTCCTATTTTACATGCATTCTTAGTTCAATCATCCTATCTACATTTCTTTACAAAAGAGGGTATCCTTGATGTCTTAACCCTTGAAACTCATTTAGAATCCAATCCTGCATTGTGTGGGATTGGATCTTGTGGGTTTCAACCCCTCTTTTGAATGTAAAGTCTCTCCTAAGTGAAAACCATCAACCCTAGTGACTCTCCCTTCTCTCTCCTTGGAGTTGGGGAGGGGAGAACAACTAGGGTTCGATTTTTCCGCTTTACATTTTGGTGAACCCAATGTGAACATCCTAATTCTGATTATTCATGGTTAGATCTAAAAATTTTGTTTCCTTAATTACATTTCCATGTTTGATCTTTTGCAAATTTTAGAGGTTAATTGAACAAAAACCCTAAAATTTTCTTTTTAGTAATTGAGCTTGTGAAATGTTTAATTGTTAATGCTTGTTTCAGATCTACCCTTCTATTGCAAATTGTCAATTCATATTTGTGCTTTAATTCTGAAAATTAAGTGGTTAAGTGTCAAAACCCTAATTTTTTAAACCTTCTTGATTCAATCTTTGACTGATAATTTCACTGATCAAAACACCTCCAAATCGGCTGTAACTTTGGATTCCGCAACAAAATCACAGTATCTCTCATCCCTGAAAATTTGGAAAAAAGTTGCAAGGACCGTGTGCACCCCGAGCGCCATTGTCCCCGACATTTTTTCTGAAATTTTGGGAGTTAGATCTTACTGTATTTTTCTGCTAAAATCCAGAATTTTGGCTGATTTTATTAATTCTTACACTTTCAAAATTACAGTCAAAGTTGGTCTAGTGATTGCTTGGATTGAGGCTTCTAATCATTCAAAAATCATTGAAATTGAAATTCATATCAAAATTATGTTTCTTGCAGTCCTAAATCTGAAAAGTGCGTTGGCATTCATTCGAAATTTCAGTGTTTTATTCAAATTTTTGCAGTTTGTGACTTTTGAAATTAAGTGTTTAATTACAACAACTTTGATTTCCACTTTCAAATTTGAATTTTGCATGAAATTGAGTCAACTTTTAAATTTCAGAGCTTGCATTGCTTTCAGTATTCCATCCAAAATCATAAAATTCAAAATTTCAGTTTCCCTCTCTTTTTCAAAATTCAAATTTTGCATTTTTCAACAATCTTGGTAGGGTTCAATTTTGAGATTGCAACTTTAATTTGGCCTATCTACAAATGGTAAAATTACTCAATTTTTTCAGATTAGCTTTAAAATCATCATAACTTTCATCTCTGAAAATTTCAAAAAAAGTTGCCAAGACCGTGTGCACTCCGTTTGCCACGGTCCCTGACATTTTTTCCAAAATTTCGGGAGATTGTCCTGATTGTATTTAACAGCTTAAATCTAGGAGATTGGCTGATTTTATTGAAATTTGCTACCTCTAAAATTCAAAATCTTCTCTCTCTCTTTAGTGCATGAGTTTTACAACAATAAGCCCTACTTACACTATTCCTGTTAGACGAAGCCTTAGAATTAAGTCTTTCCAAGGTGTAATTACCGAGGAGATGGAACCTAATTTGAATTGCCTTTTTAATGAGGACATGGGTAATTCCTCTAATCCTCTTAATGATGAAGAAGCTCTCCATGAGGTTTCTGTGGAACAACTTTCAAAATTGGATAACCAATTTGATGATTTTCGACAATGGATGTCTCAAGAATACCCCGATAGTGAAGCTCTTTCATTAATTGAGGGTCTAAAACGTATGGTTCAAAGTGATAAGAATGGAATTGATAGTTTGCGTGGTATTGCACACATTGTGGATTCAAATGTGATGCCTATGAAAAGTTGTGCCGAAACTTTAGGTTATACACAACCTCCTACTCAAGTCAATCATTCTATTCCTTTGACAACTCCTATTGCTAGTATACCTACTTTTACATCAAACATAATGACTACTTCAATACAAGACATTCCACCTATGATCACTAGTCATGGGGGCAATCCCTCTTCTTCAATCAACCCTCTTCCTTCATTCAATCCGACTTCTTCATTCATTCCTTCAATGAGTGTTCCTATTATATCTCCACAAATGAACATGACGCAAGAGGGCAATTCATTTAACCATTCCATTCCTCCTTGTAGTGTTCCTCCATTCCAATCATCTCCTATGACTAACTATCATAGTGTCCCACCACCTTACTCTCTACCTTCTTTCAATAACATAACACCTCCATCACAATCTAACACATCTAATATGAACTCTTCGACTGAAGCGACCATTAACAATCTTGCACAAATTGTCTCCTCTTTATAGCAACAAATCGCCTCTATGAATCAATCTAAGTTTAGTGTGCCCACATTTGATGTTGCGAGCCCACTTTCTCTTGACATTGTTTGAGCTATCCCCCCTAACATGTTGAAATCCCGCATTTGGAGCTTTATAATGGTAAGGGTGATCCTCTAACACATGTTAAGACCTTTCAAACAATATGTACCGATTTTGCTTATGACCAAAGGTTGCTTGCAAAACTGTTTACTAGAACATTAAGAGATAAAGCCCTACAATGGTATTGCTCGTTACTTTCCTATTCTATTACTTCTTTCGAACAACTTGCAAATGCTTTTATTCAACAATTTCAAAACAATATAAGTCCTAAAGTTACTTTGATCAATTTAATGCATTGTAAACAAGGTGTTAAAGAAAAAGTGACTGATTTCATTGGTAGATATAAACATTTGTATGCTCAGATTTCTTTTCCAGTACCTGACAATGATATTCAAAGAATCTTTATTTCTAATTTAAAAAAAGATATTAGAGAAAAACTTCTGTTTTCTGAGTTTACTTCTTTCCAACAGTTGTGCCAACTCTTCACAATTATCGACTGACTGTGAGTCAAATGGAACAAGCAAATCCTATGGCTCCAAGTGATAAGGGTGATAGTAGTCAACAACCATTTGGGAAGTTTAAACCGAACAGAGAGTCAATTAAATTCAATGAAAACATCATCAACAACAATGTGAATGCAGCATCAGGTGTGCCTCCTATTTCTAAGTTTTTTAAGAAAGAAAGAAAGTTTACTCCTTTGAATGAATCATTGCATAGTATTATGAATAAGTTATTGGAACAAAATGTGCTTACTCTTCCTCCTATAAGGCAAATAGATCCTACAAAGATTAATTCACCCTATTTTGATAACAAATCTTTTTGTTAATTTCATCGTCAACTTGGGCATGATACTAAAAAATGTTTTGCTTTAAAGGGTAAAATTCAAGATTTGATTGATAATAATACTATCTCTATTTCTGGTGTGAATGATAAAGGCAACACATATGTAGCTCCTCCTAACCAAAATCTTAAGATTTTTACTGATCCATTGCCTTCTCATACCTCTAATGCAATTGATACTACTGATTCCTCTGTCTCACCTGATGATCTCGTGTCTATGACTCCGAATGTGATTAACTTTGTGGAACAGCAGAAAATCCCTAAAGAACCTTCCACCACATTTGATTCCAGTGAAACTATCAGGGCACCTGATGGTCCTTTATATATAGTTGCAAAAGTCAAGAATACACCTTTCCGTGGAGTGCTTATTGATCCTTCTTGCATGGTTAATGTCATTACTGAAGAATTTCTTTTTACTTTGCAATTGAATCAAGTGATCTATGACGAAACAAATGTGTTTGTGAAATTATTGATGCATTTTCTTCTCCTGCAATTGGTTCTATTACATTACCTATTGAGGTCCATAACAAATCCCTTGATGTGGACTTTGCTATTATTCCATCGTCCGAACAATTTCGTGTGAAGCTAGGCTATCCTTGGCTATCTTCCATGAAAGCTATTGCCTCTCCTATTCACAAGTGTTTGAAATTTCCCCATAATGGTGAAGTTGTTACTATCAATCATAGTCTCTTTAAACCAGCTGAAAGAACTTCTAGTGTTCCTATTGATTATTTTTGGCCTAAACAATTTCAATCTCTTCCTCCGCGGAGTGATCATCTTTTCAAATCTTATCAAAAGTGGAAAAAAGATATGATCCTATCTCTAAGTGAACCTAGAACACCCAAACTTGACATTCCTATCATTCTTGAGAAGGAAGTTCTTCCTTTGAAAGATAAAACTAATGTGAATGTGACTATGTCTATATCTAATAAACTTCCTAAAAGTAGACCTATACCTCCTCGTCATGATGGGCTTGGTCTCCTTCCTAACCCAAATATTCCTCCCTTATATGGAGTAGTTCCTCCTCCTTCCTCTTATGGAGAGAAGAGACCTTCCTCTTCTCCTATTGTTCAACCTAAGAGACCACAACCTAAACACCCAAGTGATAAGGATGATAACATTCCTCCTCCTCAATCTCCTCAACTTCCTACTAAGACTAGATGGAATCGTTCTGCATGTGAACGCTGACGAAAGCATCGTCTTAGAGCTCAAGCAGTTGCTTCTCAAACTTTGCAATCCCCAAAAACACCTTAAGCCAGTATTATTCCATTTTCTCCTCAGCCAAAAATTGAGCCAAAATCTCCTAAACATAAGGTGCATGATGGTCTTGATCCTGTGTGAATTAAAGATCCTATTTTTATAAATCTTGATGATGATATAGATGAAAATGTTATTCATGATGAAAATGTTACTTCTGTTCATTCTGATAGTGAATATGAATATGTTGATGTTAATAACCATTTATCTAACGAATTTTCTAAAGCACTTATCCTAGCTCCTAGACAAGAACAACGTGGCTTGGAACATGAACATAGCCCTTGTTTGGATCTTGTGATAGCTCCATCTGTTGTGTTGGATGTTCCTCCTCTAGCATGTTTCCTACCTTCCTGAAATATCGATCAGCAAGATCGGGGGGGTAGATGACGTGCTAGACTAGTTTCATTAGCATAGCAGATTCTCTCCTCCTCTCTTGATCTTTTTTGTTACTTCTTCTATGTGTTATTCTCATTCTTCTATTTGTTGTCCTTAGTGTTGTCTACTTAAGGACGATGCAAAACATTGAGATCTATTTTGGTCTCTCTCATGTTGACTCAAAAGACACATGTGTTCCCTTCTTCTAGGTGACCTTCCTTGATTGGGGAATGAAGAACAATTATGCATACATACATATGATACACATGAATTATCATACAGCATACTGACCCCGAGGAAAGCGAAGTCACCTTGTGCTTTGTGTTTTGTGTCTATTATCCTTGGGCTTATCTCACACTTGGGGGCTAAATCCTTGTGGCAACGTGCTCCTTTCTCATTTCTTATATGTATCACTACCTTAAAGCAATCACCCCCGGTGTGGCGTGTGCGATCACTTTAACGTAGGGGGGCATACATCCCATTCATATCTTTTCAAGATACTTGAAAATTTCTTGACAAATTTAGCTTTGCCTCGAAAATTTTTGATATCTTTCTTGCATGACTCATAGTGAGGGAACCTTACTACTGATAGTCATGGTTCTCCCTCATGATCTTCCCTTTTACTTTGTCAATTGAAGTCGTAAGATCCTTAGTCCACTGGGGGCTTGGTGTATCTTGCGTCCTTGACGTGGTGAAAGTTTTTCAATGTTGTTTCCTTGTAATTTATCGGAAGTATTGGCATACGCTTATACTCCCGCTAAAGTGGGGGCTAAATGTAGCGTCCTAAAATTGTGACACTTGCAATTTCGACTACATTTGGGTCTTCACGATGGCGATGCAACGTTAAACCTAAATGGAGACCCCGAAACCTGTTTACAACACTAAAAACTGCATTTTTCTGCACCTTGGCATGATCCCTCCTTGCACCCTGCTGTCCCGAGAGGTGGGACCGCCCAACGCCCTGGTCCCCCAGGACCATGGTGCCCAGCGCCTTGGTCCCTGGCCCTATTTTGGGCCCGGTCTCTTTTGGGCATCGGGTCTCTAAGTTTGCAATTTGGAAAATAATGTTTCTAGGTCAGCCTAAGGTCGGAAAAATCAGTCTATCAGCCCTAATTGACAAGTATATAAACTACTTTCCCTCTCCTAGAAAGGGAGAGAAGGAGGAGGACATATATGTGCAAAAGACGCGGAAGCAATATTCAAACATTCAAGCATTCAAGCATTCCTTCAAGCAATTGAGCATTCTAAGTCTCCATTCAAGGCTAAGTGTTGCATTCAAGACAAGGATTCAACCATTGAAGAGGAGATCACTTACAACACATTACATACAACATACATTACACCTTCGCATGTAAGAATACAAACATTCTTACAACAAGGTATCAGTACTTGTTTACATTACAAACATTTACATTTACAGCATTCTCATTTCTTGGTTAATTCCAAAACCGGGGTTTGACCTAAAGGCAAACCCCTCATCCCTAACCCCCCAATCGTCCTCTCTTTTCTGTGTGTAGGTTGCAAGTATGTGGCTGTAATTGAAGATCTGGAATCCTTGTGCAGAGACGAACAGATCCACCTTCGTTTCGCAGATTTTTCAGAGGACCGTGTGCACGTCGGGCGCCATCGTCCCATCAACTTTTGCTCAAATTTGCAGAACAACACCGTCTCAACATTTTACTGCTAATTCTAGGTCCGCAGCTTCATCCTGTATCCCTATCTCTGTTTATAAGCGAATCTTTCCTATTTTACATGCATTCTTAGTTCAATCATCCTATCTACATTTCTTTACAAAAGAGGGTATCCTTGATGTCTTAACCCTTGAAATTCATTTAGAATCCAATCCTGCATTGTGTAGGATTGGATCTTGTGGGTTTCAACCCCTCTTTTGAATGTAAAGTCTCTCCTAAGTGAAAACCATCAACCCTAGTGACTCTCCCTTCTCTCTCCTTGGAGTTGGGGAGGGGAGAACAACTAGGGTTTGATTTTTCCGCTTTACACCTCTATATATACAGATGAGGATTCTATTTCAAAATGAAAGGGCATACCCCTTCATTCAGAATTACACTAACTAATATCTTAACTAAAAAAACCAACTAACTGACCCTAACACAACTACCAACATAACAAACATATTACATAATACTTTAAAAGACAACAATTTGAAACATTCAGAACAAGAGCTAATTGCCAAGCACTTCACCACAATTCTTAATATGCTCCAAATAGTTTTTTGACTTATAGGTATTGGCATCATAAATCACATCCCTAACAACGATCTCCAATGTGAAAAACTACTCCATCTGTGCAGTAGTTTCCTTTAACTCTATTCCATCTATCCAGACAACATCAAGGACAACACTGAGGAGACTCTGGCATTCAACAATCCATGTATCCTTATCATTAATTTCACCTTTTTGGTCAACTAACATAGGAATACCATGTTGGATTATATCTTTACATTCATCATATCGTTTTGTAATTCTGCATCGAATTTATCATGCTTTGCAAGTAGACTTTCAATTTTCTCAATCTCTTTGGCATCTACTCCCTCCAAATTCTTCTCATGCAGCTTGACCCCCAATTTTTTTTTGATCTTGTTATGTGATACTACATTGTCCATATTTTTCTGTAACACAACCCAAAATTCTTCCAAGTGACCTTGCAACTTTTCAAATCTTTTATTCAATAAGAAAGAAGCAGTATCAATGCTTACACTTTGCATATGTTTGAGAATTCTTTGATTTTCCTGCTACAATTCCTCACATTTCTTCTTCCATTTTGAATTTTTAGGAGAAAGCAACATGGGTTCACACTGTCCACTTCTTTTGATGGCCTCCTCATACATAGCTTTGTACTGATTCCTTTCCCTTACCACTCTAACCATCTGTGCCCTGTTAAATTTGGAAATATCTACTCCTGTATCTGCTAAGACAATAGGATCAATTTCTCCCACCTTTAATTTCATCATGTATTCAAAAGCCCTATCCACATCAATGATTGTTGGTCTCTTGTTTGGTGGATACAATGCCCATAGCATTAGTTCTTCCACATCTAGATCAATCCTTGACCCAATAAAAATGTCATTAACTCCCTGAATATCCAATTTGAATTCCTTATTATCAGAGTGCAATCAACTATCAAAAATAAAAGAGGCACTCAGGTCCCATCCTGGAAAAATAATTACTTCGGCCTCTATTAGTAATTGTCTCCCTCCATGTGGAGTCATTATGACCAATTCCGCTTCTATATCCTCTTTTAGTTTCTTCAAGTTGCTCAACTGATGGTTGGTTTATAGGAGCCAAATCATAGATGGATGGGATTTGGTCACCTTCAAGCTCCTTTCAATGTAGCTACTGTTGACTTACTGCTTGGCCTAGTTTGCAAACTCTAGAGAATCCTAGTGATGCAGAGAGGCTATAGGATCCCTCAAATCTTTGTGAACCTTCATGACCTTATCACTACTTTGATCTTATCAGAGTTCTTTGACATTGTTGTAATATAGTTGTTTGTCTTGTGATCTATTAATGACTGTTGTTCATGATGTTACTGTGTTGAATGTTCAATGGTTTTGGTTCATTTTGCAGTTTTTCTATGTTTAAGTATTTCAATTTGGTATATTATATTGAAACATCATTTCATAACTAACATTTCAAGTTCTTTATAACTAGTTCTAAGAAGACTTCCGTACTTGCGACATCATTTTTCTTAGTTTGGGAGGGGCCAAATGAGCTTCCACCTTCGCATGGTTGGCCCTGTTAAGTAGAGAATATTAAACTATTCTTGAAACAAAGAGAAGCTCAATAAGGTAACACACTTTTCAATATTTCATTATGCTCCATTGTTAATCTTATCGATGCTAAGAATCTTGTTTGAAGGTTACATATTCAATGTTGCAAGTTATGAACATGCTTCTATGAGATAGTTCCCCATTACAAGTGAATGCATGCCTCATTGGTTTTGTGAGTTTATTTTGTTCTAGAATAGACATACTTTCTCTGTTCATTCCTTAACATTTGTTCATTTTGTTTTAGAAAAGACACACTTCCTCATTTTGTTCATTCATTGTTCATTTTGAGTTTATTTTGGGTCGAATTTGAAGAAAGAGCATGCGTAAAAGGAGGTGGAACTACTAGAAATTGACTGTTAAACTAAGTTACTAATTCTTCACTAAAACCCATGGACCCTGATTCTGATTCTACCTCGGTCCTGGTCTAAGCCTGATTCCCCTTGGATTCCTCCAAGGTCCTTCTTAGGTGGCTGGGTCCTCAGTGATTATTCATCATTTGTTGTGCCTAATTTTGGGGCAAATTAATAAAGTAGTGCTGGATGCAAAGTGCACAATTTAAATTGCTATCTCATATATGCTGCAACCCTTTGTAAGGGGTGTGATCTGACCCAAACTACTATTCAAATTACAATTATCATAAATACACAACCTGTCATGATTGGTGCAATTTGATCTTTATTTCTATTTTTGTTGATTTCCTCATACTGTCATAAGGATGTGAAACTGCTATTAGTGATTTCTTATTGGTCAACTGGTTATCATATTGATTAGTAATCAGTTCTGAGATCTTCCAATAGTTGTAGTGGCATTATTTATCACTAGATTTTTCTGTCCTACTATCTTGATGACTAGATCTGGTATTGTCAATATTTTTCTAAGGGGTTCAAAATGTAATTGAGCATCATTAATCAATCCATTTTTGGATCTATGCAATTCACTATATGAGTGTTTACTTTGATTTCATTTTAGTCTATCATAAACGAAATAAATTCAAGATTACATTTTCTCTCAGCCACTTTTATATCATTGGAGTAGATTTTATGTCATATGTGTGTGTGTGCGTACGGACGTACCCATACCCAAGGATTTTTTTTTTGCTGATTTCGTGATTCCATACTCGATTATGTATCTGTATGTGTACCCGGATCGGTAACTTAGTTTTTAAATTATCTAAAAGCCATCTTGTCTCATGTATGACCTATGAGGGGCTTCTAACTGATGTATAACTAATGAAATTATCCTCAAAATTCCACCTTTTCAGGCCTCAAACTGATGATGAACTTAGAAATCCACATTTTCTTTAAAAACTAATGCCTGAACTGATGAATGATACTAAGAACTTGCATTCTAACTTGAAGTTCACTTAATTGAAACTCCCACCCTTTAGTCATTTCCATGTGCATGTTTATGGTAGTCCAATCTACTAAAAAATACTATCATGACTGCACTTTCATTTCTCATAGAAGGTGATCATATCTCCATGTTGCATTGTCTAATCTCAAACTTACTGTCATGTGCCTCTGTATTTAGAACCTGATTTCTATCACAATCCTTATTCTTCACTCCTCATTATTGGTCTGCAACACTATATCACCATTGTACTGAGCCTCTGTGCATGCCTTATGACTATTACATCTTTGAATGCCTTTGAGTTCTTTTTTTTCTTTGATAGACTTGATCTTCTTATCTCTGTATGACTGTATTTTGTCTTTGATTTGCTTTGCAACAAGGCTTTTATGGACTACAATTGGCATTGATGGAATCTCCTTGTATTGCCATTAAATTTGGAGCCTTGAAATGGAGTGTACGCCTTATGATGGCACTGTATACTTTGTGTTCTACAATATTCTCATGTCTCCAACTTAGATGATTATCTTTTTATGACTAGATATATCTTTGTAAGTGCTTTCTTTGTTAATCATTATCTCCTTGAGTTGTGTATGCCTAAGACTGAAATATTGTTCTTGATAGTCTTGCTGCTCACTATTTTGTAGAGTTTTCCTTAGGAACGTGCACTATCACATGTTGCCCTTTAAACAAGGTCTAGGACTATACCTAACCCTACAAGTGTGTTATCCATGACTGCATACTGAGTTCTAGGTCTCTATCTTTATAATATCCTCCTTTTGATAGTATTTTTAAACAACAATATGACTATTTGTATGACTTTTTATGAATGCTTTATGTATTGGTTGCAAGACATTTTTGGCATTTACTATTATGATTCCTTATGATAAGCCTTCTCATGCATTCTTGTAGCTATTTCATCTTTATCTTCCTGATAATGAAGCACCTATTGTGCTTAATCCTTTGTAAGCTCACTGATATTAATATTGCTGATATTGATTCTTTTTAATTGGCAAAAGTCAACCTGATGGTAACTGTAACGTCGTAAATTGTACGCACTTGCTAGGGTGGTACAATTTCACACCTAGTTTAGCACCCGCCTTGGCGCATTTTGCATTTTGCATTGCATTTCCCCTTTAGCACTTAATTAGTCAAATTAATTAGGTCTAAGGTTCTATTTCATCATCTCCCACATCATAAAGTTGGGCCCTTTCATTAAAGTGTGCCCCTTTCATTTTATTCTTCCAATACATCATTTAATCAAAAACCCTAATTAGGTCCTATTTTGAACTTGGGGGCTTGATTTCGGGGGTCAAAACATCTCGAAATCAGCTGTAACTTTGGGATTCTCTCTAAAATCATCATATCCGATCGCCCTGAAAATTTGGTGAAAAGTTGTCGGGACCATGGCACCCGGCGTGCACATGGTCCCAGACATTTTCCCGAAATTTTAGGAGCACGACCCAATCATAAAATAAAGCTTAACCCCAAGAAATTGGTGGGATATTCAATCTCTAAGTCAGCCTAAAGTTGAAATTAAGACCTAGGGTTTCATATATAAGAGCTCTCTTTCTTCATTTGAGAGGAGGACGAATTTTGGTTTCAAGGACCTCATATGCAGCAAAAGAGCAGATCTTTGAGGACTTCAACAACATTCAACATCCTTCTATCAAGAATTTATCAATTTCATTGATCCATTTAGGGCTTGGAAGACATTGAAGAACAATAGGAGATTACCGACTGAAGATTGGCTTGTACTCCTCCCTTGAGGGTTGGGTATGATTTCATGTTGTTTTCATGTCTTTGCATAAGCTTCAACATATCCTTTATTCATGCTTTAGATCACTTTGCATCTTGATTTAGAGCATTTACATTATCATTTATGAGCAATTAGGGTTTACTTTCTAGGTTGCTCTAGTTTGCTTACTTGCATCTTAGGACCTTGCACACACACTAGGTCTGCACACACAATACATTTTACAATACAACTTGGCTATTCGTGGAGGTGGAAATCACCGAAGCGGGGGTTTGACTAAGGCAAAACCCTATATAGCCGCCCATACCCTTTTCAGATATAAAGTGCAGGTTTCGGGATTCGGACGACGCCGCAAGTTGCAGATCCGAAAGAAGCAGACGGAGACGGGACTACACACCAAGTTTCAGAGCAGAAGACTAGGACAGGGGCGTGGGGTGCCCTGGTCCTGCCAAGACAGGGGCACTGGGTGCCCTGGTCCCTAGGACAGGGGTGCTGGGCGCCCTGGTCCTCCTGACAGACAGCATTTTCAGCATTTTTGACAGCTTTTTCCAGAGTGCAAAACAACAGTTTCCAGAGCAGTTTCAGGGGCAGAATCAGGACAGTGGCGCCCGCACCCCCGTCCCGAACATTTCCACTCAGATTTTGACTCCAGGTATGCATTTGTATTCTTGTCTTGTCCTTGTGTTTATAGCTTTCCATTGTTTAAGTTCAATTCTGCAATCTTGTTATTAGTTCATACTTGCATTTTGGGGTTAGGAATTGAACTTGCATCATTTCATCTTTCAATTGCAACAAAGGAATAGAAATCCTAATAGGTAGCTCGTGGCTCTCTCTTCCACAAGAAGAAGTAGCCAATTGTGTGATACCTCTAGGCTCTTTCGTATTCCACAAGTGTGTGGTTGAAAGTGAGATTAGGGCATGTTTGCTTAGTGTCACTTTTTCCCCCACACATTTTGGTGAACCCGATGTGAATCTATCATTGCTTCCTCTTGCATTGCATTTGTTAGATCTAGATCTAGATTTAGTGTGTTTTCATTTCATTTTCATTAAAAAAAAAAAAAAAAGTGTTTTTCTTTGCATTGTGTGTTTAAATTTTATGCAATTTCAAAATGTCAGATTTTTATTTGCAAGATGTTCATATTTGTGATGATTATGAGTTAGATGAAGCTTTAGATGAATTTTTGAAACCTAAATATACCAAACCTTCATTTTACCAAAAACTCATAAACATTGTTACTATGCCATTTCGTTGTGATGAGAAAGATAAGTCGAATGATTCCTCTCAAGGGTACATTCCTATCAGCTCTTCCACTAAATCTAGTAACATGGTTGTTTTCAATGATCCCCTCTATGAAGAGATATCTCCTTTTGAATCAAAAGATAAGCCTTTTAATAGATATGATCATGCTTTGTGGGATGATGCCCTTGATGACTTTGTGTCTCTTAAAAAACACTCCCTTCATGAGGATCCTTTTGTGCAAAAAGATGACATTATCCCTACATTTCCTAGTGATGGCATTTCCTTTTCCAACAAAATTCCCACTAGAGATGATGAATTAATGGTAAATGCTTACCCTTCTCCTAAATTTGGTCTTACCCATAAGCATCCCTTAGAGAAAGAAGATGAAATAATAAGCAATTTCCTTAATTCTCTCTCCCCTATTGAACATATTTTGAGGAAAGAGGATGAGTTTAACACATCTATTGATGCTCTCCCTCCTAAGGACGAGGAATTAATAAACAATGTTATCTCCTCTCCCAAAATTGACAATACTTCAAACATTCCTTTCAACAACTTCGCTATTTGGGATGAACCATTAGAAGAAGGTGTAGATTATTCTCTACCCCATGAGAGAACCCTAGCCAAAGGGGATGAAGTCAAGATTAAAAACTCCCTTGAGAGTTTCTCACCTTCCTTGAATCTCAATTATTCTCCCTCTAAAAATAAAGCATCTCCCTCTCCTCAACTTGGTTCTACTCATATGGAAACCCTAGCTCAAAGCAAAACGGTTAACATCTCTTTCAAAGATCTCCCTCTCAAAAGTGAGACTTTAGAGAGTAATGTTGATCCTTCTCCTAGAGAGTTTATTCCCCATGTAGATCCTTTGATGATAGAGGATGATATGACCTTTCCTAGTATTACTCTTCCTACTAGAACATCAATGCCTACCCCTTGTCTCTCTCCTAAAATTGATTTAATCTGTGATAAGATTTTAGTGCAAGAGAAGACTATCAATAATTCTTCCAACACTTTTGTTCCTTCCTCTAAACCATCCTCAATCAATTTGATACATGTGAATGAAACACCTAACAAACCTCTCTTCACTGTCCAAGGTGCTTGTCCTTCTCAAAATTCTCAACCTTTAAATAAGCCTATCTTAGTGGTTCAAGGTGGTTATGCTAATGATTCTTTTTGCACTCCTAAGAAACCGGTTATTACTGTGCAAGGAGGTTATTCCTCTAAGAGCCCTTATGAGTATGCTAAGCAATTGACTAGAGAGAGTTATCATGCGGTTGCCCATACTTATAATACTAGAAACAATAGGCAACCTAATCCTCCTCTAGTTATCCCAACTTCACTTCCTCCTTCCCAACCTATTCTTCCTCAAGATCCACGTATTTCACAAGTTCTTGGTAAGGAATATGATCTCATAGAACAACTTAAAGCTACCCCTGCTAAGATATCCCTTTGGGATTTGATCCAAACTTCTTCCGCTCATCATGGAATGTTACAAGATGCCTTGAAAGATTTGAATGTTCCTCCACCTAATACATCTAGTAATATAGTGTCTTTGGTTAACTCTGTGATGAATCCTAAAGCTCAAATTGTGTTTACCCAAGATGAGTTGCCTACTAGAGAAATTCAACAACAATATGATCCCTTGATGATTGTGGTTATCATAAATGACACTGCTATAAGACGAACACTGGTAGATAATGGCTCTAGCCTTAATGTGTGTAGCATTAATCTATTGCATAAGATGAATGTGGATACATCCCTTATTGAGCCTAACTCTCGTCCCATTCGAGGCTTTGATAATGTGGCTAAGTCTTCATTAGGTATTATCACCTTACCCATCACAGTGGGACCTGTTACTTTGCCTACTCCTATCCATGTTATGTCGGGAAATCTAACATACAACTTGTTATTAGGGAGACCTTGGATTCACGGTATGCAAGCTGTCCCCTCTACATTGCATAGACAAGTTAAATTCATTTATAACAATAAGACATATACCTTCATAGGTGATACTAATTTTCAAGCTTGTTTGCAAACATCTACTTCCAAAGGGAGTTCTTCTAAATCTTCCTCTTCTAGTGATGACTCTTTACCTATGGACAAATCATCATCCTCTGATAATCAAAATTCTTTGGATGAAGATTCTTCTCAACTTGAATCTACACATGAAGAGGCTTTTGATCCTGAGAAGGTTCTCACAGAAGACGATTGGGGATCTCTTGATTTCACTCCCACCTTCGTAGGTGAGTATAGGGTTCCTCCTAGAGAGCTTAAAGTTAAAAAGAAGGAAGAAACTAGAGATCAATCAGTCTTACCTGAACCTATGAGTAATAATTTTGTGGCTGCTTCTCAAACTTCTTCTCCTCACACTTCTAATTCTGAAGAGTTTGATTCTTTGTCTTATGAAAAACTACCTTCTCTTTCTGAAATGGCTGATCGTTATGGTCGTGGTTTTCGCATTTTTGCTAAGCATGGGTATCATGGAAATGGTTGTGGCGCTCACGAACAAGGGATAAAGGTTCCTCTAGAGAATAATCTTCACAATTATGCCTTTGGACTTAGCTATAATCCCTGCAAGCCCACCAAAGCATCTAAAAGACCATCTCTCAGTGTGAATGCTATATTTAGTAGTGATGATGATCTCACTTCAACTAAATCATCTTCTACTTCTATCAACTCTCATTCCCCTCATAAGGAAATCTTGGCGATGAACAAATCTCTTTATGAATCCCCTCAAATTTCTAAATCCACTTATGAGTCTTTATCTCCTATTCATCATAAAGTCCTTTCCTCTAGGGATAAGGCTCTAATAAATTACACTCATCCCTCTTCTAAGATTTCTTGTGACTTTTCTTCTTCAATTTTTATCACTTTATACATGTTTTTGATCTCACTTATACTTGAGCATTTAGCATGTCATATTCAAATACCTCATTCAATCTATCATGTCTTTAAATAACATTAATGGCTATTATGTTGCTCATCATTATGTGACATTGGTAGCTCATTTACTGGGGGCTCATTGTCATTCATGATGGTACAATTTCAAGTGCAATCATATTTTTGAAGCAACATAATAGCCTAATTTTCTTGTTCCTATGGGGACAAGAGTGATTTCATACATCTCTTCTTTTGCTTATGTCCAAATCTCTCCCTAGAAGATTGTGTAAGTCCTTCTCATTGTCCTTATCCTTGGGAGGCAATGATCTTTCCTTATTTTTATCTAAGGATCCACTTTTTCCTATTTTGTGGATGGTGTGGACTTTATTACTTGATGTTATGCCTTGTACGCATTTGTTGTTGTTTGTTCAAGGATTCTCTCTTACAAGAGGTGTAAGTCCTTGACTACAACCTCTTTTGCACTTGGTAAAATACATCCATAACGAATTCACTCTCCTAGCTGGGTTAAAAAGAGCGTCATCCTTCATTAAGAATCACTTTCACCTTGCAAAAGAAGGAAGTATTGCATTCTTATTCTCTTCTTTGTCTTATTCTAGAAGATGTTATATTTGTCTAAGACAATTTCTCTCAGGGATAGGTGTCTTTTGTACAAAGATCTCTTCTCCTCTAAGGATCTCCTTTACACATACTACAGGATATCCCTTTCCAACTATCTTATCCTTTCTTAAAGAGCGCAAAAACTCTCTTGCTTGGATCTATGACATTGTTGCATTTTTGGGGTATCTTCTTTTGTGATGAAGGTAGGTATCCTTGTTCTAATTTTCTTATGACATAAACATTACACTTTTTGAGCAATGGGTCATTCTCAGAACCAGAGCACAGACTCTTAGAGCGAGATGTCTCCATTTTTCTTTTATGCAAGGTGATTATTCTCGGAACCAGAGCACAGACTCTTAGAGCGAGATGTCACGCTTTTGTACTATACATATACAGGTTGTAGCATACTCGGGCATAGACTCCTATGAGATGCTTCTAACCTCACTTACACACACATGCACGAGGTTGAGTGGAACTAGCGGCATAAGGCTAGCCTTTCTCACTCTCCTCCCTTACATGGATCACCTAGCAAAGTTGAATTGGGTTACGGTTGATTTCCGAGACTTGTAGATTGTTGAGTTATGTTTCTTGTTCCTTTTTTGATGTTCCTAGAGAGAGGCATGATGTTTTATGCATTTTGGAGATGTTCTTAGTGATTTGAGTTGACATGTTACCGTTAGCACGTTTCATTATGAACCGATTCATCTTTGGGTGACTTGATCAAGTTGTTATTATTTACGGATGGTATAAATAAATTATTTACAAATCATTTTAGAGGATAGGAGATAGAAGATAGAAGGCAGAAGTTTGATATCGAAGAAAGATGTAGAACCGACGAGATTCTGGTTTGGTATGATTGAAGCTGGAAGGGCCGAGGTCTGGATTAGGGAACTGACAGATTGTTACCGGAGGTCAATTTGATGTGTAGATGATCTGCGGATCTTATATTTGTGTTGGAAGCATTGTTTGTATCCTAGACTGCGATTTAGCATGTGGCATATTGAATTCTTCAAATTGTTATAAGATTTGTTCATACTCTTTATCGGTTATGTATTTTGTGCTTCTACCAGTTGTTCTTTCTACTTTATTTGGTGTTGTGTTATTGGTTACTAGTATATCTTTCATGGTGTTTGTGTTAGGCTACAAGGATGGAATGTCCTTCATTGGATCTCCCTACCTTGACTACATCAAATGGTATTAGAGCTGGTTTGTGAACCAATTGTTCGAGGAAGACACGATTATGCACCAATTGGTTGGAAAGGAAGTTGAGGAAGCTTGTGGACTTGTTCAGATTGTCGAACGTGAGGCAGAGAAAGGTTTGTAGGTAGACCACCGATCTTAGATCTTGAGCTTGAGGCAGATAGTGGGTGGAGACTTGAACAGATCACCGAATGAGGAAGGCTGCAGGCAGGACTGGTAGATTGCCGAGGAGAGGCAACCAGAACTTGAAGTCAGATCGCCGAACTCTTGAGGTAGTTGTAAGTACCTAATGACAAATCATCGAACTGGATCAAGTGATGGGACTCACTTTTCAATTAACCTCGAGAGTCTGATGCAGGAGCACTGGTGTAGTTCTTATCAGTTTGAGCAATTAGCAGTGGAATTTCTTGGAGATCGTGGCATTTCTTCATGTTTGAGAGTTTAGCGTTGTGGATTTGGATTTATCCCCTTGAGTTCATTGTCTTTATTGTGTTCGAGATTCATGGCATTTGGATTTAATTCCGGTGAGATATGGATTTCGGTATTGGCCCAGTTGATGTGTTCTTACCAGTTAGTCTTGTAGAGTGTTGAGTGAAGTTGAATCGGGTTGCAATTTATTTCCGAGACTTGTGGATTGTTGAGTTATGTTTCTTGTGCCTTTTTCGATGTTCCTAAAGAACCGTGTGATGTTTTATGCATTTTGGAGATGTTCTTAGTGATTTGAGCCGACATGTTACCATTAGCACGTTTCATTATGAACCAATTGGTCTTTGGGATAACTTGATCAAGTTGTTATTATTTGCAGATGGTATAAATAGAAGTTTTGCAAATCATTTGAGAGGACATGAGACATAAGATAGAAGACAAAAGTTTTAGATCGAGCAAAGATGTAGAACCAATGAGATTCTAGTCCAGTAGGACTGAAGCCGAAAGTATTGAGGTCCGAATAAGGGTTGAACTAACAAGCTATTACCGGAGGCCGATTTGTTGTGTAGATGATATGCGGATATTATATTTGTGTTTTAAGAATTGTTTGTATCCTGGACTGCGATCCAACATGTGGCATATGTAATTCTTCAAATTGTTATAAGATTTATTCATAATGTTTACCGATTATGTATTTTTTGCTTTTACCAGTTGTTCTTTCTGCTTTATCTGGTGTTGTGTTACCGGTTACAAGTATATCTTGCATGGTGTTTGTGTTAGGCTGCAAGGATGGGATATCCCTCATTGGATCTCCCTACCTTGATTGCATCATATTTAGAATCTAAAATAGTGACTTCTACTTGCTCATGAAGGGTAGAGGGGAACTAATATGTTGTGGTTTTCTTAGGTAGTTAAGTTTTAACTATCTTAGTTTGTTTCTCATTGAAACATTTGTGAACCTTTTATGGATGCAACTTCATGTGAGTTTGATTTTTAACATAAGATGCTAGAGAAACTAAAGCTAATTATTTGTTGCTTCTATGTTTTTTGAGAATATGATATTTATGGAGTAACATTATTAAACTATGATGTTTTCAAGGGTCAATCGGTACCCTTAGTGTACTAATCTATCATGCTTTTGAGAAAGGATAATAAATATGTAGGGAGGTTAATTTTGTGGTTTATTACCCTACATATTTATTACCCTTTCTCAAAATATAAAGGGTGATATTTTCTACTTATGTGTGAGAGGCCTAAGTTTGTTTTGCCCCGTGTGAAGGGACGTTATGAAAATCCCAGAGTACTTCACACTAAAATTTCATTCATACAATCTACAGAATGCATTTAAAAGCATAAATGCTAGTGTCCTATCAGCCTTCTTGTTCACAGGCACTGGTTAAATGCATGCATGTGAGTATTTATTAGGAAGTAATTTGTGATTAGAGTTTTGTACTTTCCTTTTGTACCAATTCAAGCAATTTGGGAAAAGAAGGTAGTTTAGTGGGAATTGCAATCAACTCAATTGAAATGCCATCGCAGCCCATATTTGCTAACATGTCAGCAACGAAGTTGCCCTCTCTTAATGTGTGGCTGACAATGTATTCCAAAAAAGTGTCGATAAGATCCAAGGTGTGCTTTAAAACATACAATAAATGCCAGGTCTTAGATCTTTTCAAGGTAATTGAATTGATAATAACTAATGAATCCCCTTCTATGTGTATATTGGAGAAGCCACACTTCCTTGCTAACACCAGACCAGCTAGTAAGGCATTTGCCTCCGCCAAGTTATTTGTACCTGGAGGGATGGGTGAAGCTTGGAAAGCACACATTTTGCCAAATTGATCTCGAATGCAGACTCCAATTCTCGACTTCCCTAGGTTTCCACGGGAAGAGCTGTCAAAGTTGATCTTAAAGAAATTAGGTGTTGGGGGTACCCATTTTATGGATGACCTGTCTCTCACATGATCCGAGGACCAGTTCGGGGGAGTCCCTATTGGCAAAATGATACCGTTCCATGATTTTTCAATTACCTTATCCCATCGGGTAAATGACTGGATGTCCTTGGAATTAGTGAGAGGAGAATTTATGATTTCTGCAATCGAATTTTCCAATTTGATCAAAACTTGATCTAGAGGAGAGGATGTTTTTTTGAAAATTCTTTTGTTCCTCTCCCACCAAATGACCCAAACAATGTGAGCAGGAGCACATTTCCAAATGCCTAAGAGGGTTGATGTAAAAAATAAAAGAGGCCAAGAGTTAAACATATCCCACAGTGGTTTCAGAAAGGGCAACATAACTTGGAGTTTATTCATGATGAAGAACCAACATTGGGAGGCAAAGGTGCAGTGTAAAAATAAATGCAACTGATTTTTCCTCTAAGTCACAAAATACACAATTAAAAGCTTGTGTAATGCCTAGTTTTACTCGTCTATCTGTTGTTAGGATTCTTTTGATCAACGTTAACCACACAAAACAACCTGCTTTTGGTAGAACAATGTCATTCCAACAGAAATAGTATGCTTGACTACTTACCTTACTATTTTATTATCACCTTTATTTTAGTATATTATTTTGGAAAAATATCTCCATTTTGTTTGTAAAAAAGTTCAATTAATTCACTATACAAATTAGGTTTAGAGTAAAACACACCTTCAACAATAATTTTAGTTAACTCATGGACAACTTTGAGACTTATCATCCTTGTTTTCTACTTGAATGCTCTAGAATGGTATTATTCAAAGTTTCATACAAACTCCTCCATAATGTTGGCATCAAGCCCTTTAATTTTTTAGATAAAGTTCAAATATCTTGCTACTTCATCATTCTTTAGTAACTTATTTGCTAAATTTGGATCTAGGTCTTTATTTTGACACCATCTTCCTCTTTTCTATTATATATTGTACAAAAATAGGCACATAATATAAATCCAAGTTTTGAAATAGAATTAAGAAATTAGGCTTTCTTGAAGTCATGTTTGTTTTGGAACCCAAAAGTATAATCTTTTGAGTGAAAGGATGTAGAAGATGATAGGGAGTAATGTGATAAAAGAGAGGTTAAGTGTCTAAAAATTAAATATATTGTACATTTAATTATTAGAAACTCGCCATTTGGAAATTATGAATAAAAAATTTCTTGCCTTGGGAATGATTATGAGGTAGGATGACATCCTATTGTAGTATCTAGTGGCTATAACTAATTACGAGTCACACAAATTTAACATATTTACAAAAGAGAATCATTATTTATTTATATTTATTTTTTTATAAAAGTGGTAGAAACCACTAAATATTATTAATTATAAAAAATTTATAGTCCTGGTTCAAAGAGCACTGGTAGGAAAGAACCAAGCAAAGAAAACCTCTGGTCTTGCTCATAAAATCCTAAAAAACTATATAGTCTCCAAATATATTAGAATGAAAGTACAAAGAAAGTATATGATTCAACCCCAAGCCCCACCAACTAGACAAAAAATTCGCCCAATCTCAAACCCAGATACCATAAACAAAACCCAACCAATACAAAATGATCTGGGGCCAGATAGAAAAAGTTTTTGCAAATGAAGTTAGAAAATCCGAGCAAGAAAGCCTTCAAGGATGAAGAAACCAGTCATTGGGTCCTTCATTTGGAGGAGACGAGACCACATAATTAATTGCATCTTGATCATCAGGAGCAAGCACCTACAAATGCACCACCATGCTTGGGAGGGACACAACTGCAACCATAGACTCAAGAAGATAGTGTAATCCTAAAAAAAAAATCAATGTAGCAGACAGAGTAACCGATGACACATGATCGAAAAAGACTTCAAAAACAAACATAGTATCATCATAGTTATTAGAAATCAATCCTCCTCTAATTATATAAAGTAATTCCCCATGCCAACCGTTAGATAATAGTTGATGTGGAGATACAAAACCACCATAAGTAAAATTACCAAAGTCAAAATGATAAGAAGACAAAGCACAATCCAAATCAGAAGCATAGTAGAAAGAAGAGTGCAACAATATGTCTGATAATCCCCAAACCAAAGCAACATCCAAATCAGAAGCAAAGTAGAAAGAAGAGTGCATCAATATGTCTGATAATCCCCGAACCAAAGCAACATCCATAAGCAAATCCATACAAATAGTAACAAACTGAGAAGCCACTTCAGCAAGAAAAACATTAGTATTTTGAACCAACCATTGCCTGCCCACCACCTTGCGATTAGCAAGAGAAACATCCAGAGAATGTAAATTAAACATGTTGGCATATGAACACTCCAATGAGACATTGTATGTGATTGAAAGTTTTGTCATTGATGGCAACCTTGCAATCCTATGGCACCGGCAAGACATCTTACCGGCAAAGCATTACATAGGCAAGACAGTGCACCGACATCAACAAGATCACTCTACACTGGTACCGGCACTAGCACAGAAGAAAAGATGTATACTGGCATAGAGGCCGACAAGATTTTTGATATGTAATATTTTGTTTATTATTGTAAGCCGAATTGGCAAATTGTAAAATGACTCTTGTATATAAAGGAGATCATTGTAGACATTTAGAGAGTAATGTAGCGAGCATAAAGAAAATTATTAGGTAGACCTAATGTGCGAATTATAGGTCAAGGGTATATGTAAAGAACAAAGTTAGAACCGGTACTAAATCTGGCATTGGAGATGCTATTGTAAAGCAGTACAAGTAATTGGATTAGTATAATCCTCATTATAAGTCAGTGTGACTTCTCATTGAGCAGTGAGCTCTAGGCAGTTGGCCTTCCTGCATGTGCAGGCCCTTATTGTAAGTAATATTCTCTTATTGGCCAGTAAGTGAATATTGTGGGTCACAAATCCCACCGAGGTTTTTCCCACACTGGGTTTCCTCGTTAAACATCTTGTGTTATGGTGTTCTTTTCATGTGGATGTTTCTGATTCTGTTTATTGCATTAATTCTTGCATACCAATATACTGCTATTTTATGTTCTGCATGTTTTAACTTAAGAAATTCTTATCACCGGTTAGATACTGATTCACCCCCCCCCCCCCCTCTTAGTATCTGTGGGAATCCTAACAATTGGTATCAGAGCTTGGTCCTCTATTTTCAAAAGCCTAATAGCTTGAGGAAGATCTTGACATCGGTAAAGATGGAAAATCTGATGAAGCAACTTGAAGGAGCTCTTATTGACTATGATGCAAAGAAGTTGAAAAATATCAAATTAGAAGATGATTTAAGAGGAGCTCAAGATATCATTCAGGCACTTCAAGAAAATCTTACTGTTGCAAGAAATAAGAGAAGAGAACTTTGTGAAAAATTGCAAAATGAGAATGATGAAAAGGAATCACTTAATGACATGATAAGCAAGCTGAAACAAGAGATCATGACAACAAAAAATGAAATGCAGGATATGACTATGAGATTTTGCAAAGAGATTGAGGACAGAAAGAAGAATGAATAAGAATTGACCAGAAGACTAAGTGATGCAACAAATGAGAACACAAGACTTAGCTATGAAAATGACATGTTGAAGACAGATTTGATGCATACTCAAAATGACTCAAATGAACTAATGAGACAAAAAGAAATCTTGGAAAGGGAATTGGAAACTGCAAATCAACATAAAGAAAAATTCAAGAAAAGCTCAGAAGAACTTGGTACCTTATTGAAGAATCAAAAACCTAAAGGTGACACTTTTGGAATTGGCTTTGAAGTTGGTGAAAGCTCCGGTACTGCAAATACTCAGGATCACAACAAACCGGTAAAACCACCTAATGCTTATAAATTCAATGGAAAATGCTTTAACTGTAATAAGTATGGTCATAGGGCAAATGAATGTAGATCTAAGAATTATCAGAACATCAATACACCCACCGGTCAATGTTCCAAATGCAACAAAGTTGGTCATAACTCTGAAAACTGCAGAATGAATGTGAGATGTTATGTTTGTGGAAGATTTGGATAATTATCTAATCAATGCAGAACACAAATCGGTAGAGGTTATGGGAAAGCTATTCAAAAAAATAATGTAACTTGTTATGTATGTAACAAGATTGGGCATATTGCTAAATTTTGTAGAAGTAAAGGTACACCGGTAGACAACAAAGGTGCTAGCTTGAAAGGAAAAGAAAAGGTTGAAGAGGTTAAGCAAGAATTCTCAAAGCAATGGATTAGAAAAACTGATCTAAACATTGGGAATACTCCTCCACCGGTAGAACCAACAAATGCTTCACCGGCAGGATAGAGTGATGCTCCACCGGCAGGAAGTTCTTCATCTAATTGAAGAAAATTTCCTTGAGGGTTTGGCAATCTAATGAAACGTGCTATTATTCCCTCGATTAGAGATAAGAAGTGGAAAATCACTTATTACCGGCAAACAATGTTAAGTGAATACTTAACTGGCATGCAATTAATGTGGTAGATAGCGAAAAAGACTTTATAAAATAAGGTTTTGGCTCCATTTCATTTCACCGTGATTTCAAACTTTCAGAGAGTGCGAAGATTCCAAGCTAAGGCATTTCGAGCAAGGAGCAAGCACACTCCAAGCAATCATCCATCCAAGACAGAAAAAGGTATTTAATCAGGGCATCCACCTCTGCAATTGAATACATAGTGAACCCTACTGTTGTGGAAGTAATTAAAAGACCTAGGCCCATATTTCAATTAGTCCCCGAAATAGCAAAGAAGGATGATACCTTAGGTGCATTTTCTCAAATTCCTAAAGGTGTTGTATATGCTGAAGACCCTAGAATGTACATCCACTACAACATTGAAGAGTTAGGAGATGAGGAAACAAAACCATGTATAAAACTGAGATATGTGATGATACCAGCAATGTTAAAACTGAACACAAGGTTATTGAAACCCTAGGATTCACAGAAATCCTTAGCATTCTTGAATTTCCTAAGGATGTGATTAGGATAGTGTTAAGCAGAGTTCATGGAGAATTTTTCTGGCTAGATGCAATTCATAAGATCACAAAGGAAGTGGTAAAGGTTGTCACAGGGTTACCAGCCACTGGTAAAAGACCAGACAAAAACAAGAAGGTTTCAAATGATTTAGTCATAGACCTAACAGGTGCAACATTTGATAAGAGATCTCTAAGGGTTAACAATGTAAAGGATACAAATGTGAGATTCATAAGTATGATATTAGGTTACAAAGCCACTCATGCCAATAGACTTAATTCAGTTTCAAGTTTATGCATTAAGAGTGCTTGTGATATGGTAACAGACAATGAAAAAATTGACATCTGTGAATGGTTAAAGGATGACCTAATAGGCAACCTTGGAAAGATAAAGAAGGATAAGAAAGGAACTTTCAGATTTGGAAATTTGTTAGTATGCCTAATGCTTCATATAGCAAAACAGGTTCCCAGTATAGGATATAAAGAACTCGGATATGACATACCGATAGGAAAGCAATTGACAGAACTGTTCAATACCATGGGTGAGAACAAGGAAAACAACATTCATGACTTTTTCCAAGCATTGAAGACAAAAATGAAGAAAAGGATAAGGTTATCTCAGAAAATTGTAGATAAATACAAAGATGATATATGCTTTGTTATTAAAAAGGATGAAATATGGATGGAAGCAGTCATCCCAAGGACAATCTGGGTAACCGAAATGGGCTATGAGACAGATGACCACATAACTGAAACTTATGCCAAAGTACTCCTGGAAGCCCCCAATGAACCTAAGGAAGAAGTATTTGGTAGTGTTGAAACCATAGAAAGCCAAATACAGTCCAAGAAAAGAGTGAAGAAGGTAGAGGCATTTGTGAGGAAAGGATCCAGACAAGCAAAGGCCATTAAGGAAGATGTATTAAAGAAAATCGACATAACAGAAGATGAGCTGGCAGCCCCACAAACTGAAGCTCATCTATCACCGGTAGGTACTTCTTCGGAAGGTGACATGCCAGCAACCTTTAAAAGAGTTGTTAGGAAAAGAGATCCCTCACTGGCAACCTCTCCTTCACCTAGAAGGACAAGGCATAAGCAACAAGTTGTGAGATCTCTGGTCAGAAAGGTCACACCTAAAAAGAAGCTAACTCCTAAGAAAAAGAAAAAGACAAAAACTGACTTGGCACCTCTAGACATTTTGCTAAATGAGATCACAGAGGAAGGAAAACTGAAAAACATAAGGAAAATTTATGACACTCTATCTGCTAATGAGAAAGGACAAGTTGAGGAGAGTGTAATACTGCATATGGACATGTTCAAAAAGTTTTTGATGGAAGTTATAAATGAAATTCCTGATGATTTATACAAAATACTTGAGGCCAGAAGGCAAGGAGTAATTGAATTAGACAAGAAAATAAAAATAGAAAAACTACTTGTTGTATATCTGGTAAACTCTCCAAAGGAAATTGATGTTCTGATTGCTTAGACAAACCGGATTGTTTTCTCCACTGCACACCGGCATATTTCACTGATGGCAGGAAGAGTTACAGAAGTTACAGAGGAAACAGAAGATGGATGGGACATATTCCTTGTTGAAAAGGAAAAACAAGAAGAATACAGGAATCCCAAGCCTATTAAGGTATATCAGAAGGATAAGGACAAAGGGAAAGACAAAGTTGGTGGACCTCCAAGCATAAAGGTTAAAGACAACCTACCTCCACCTATGAAAATTACAACCATTGAAGACCAACCGACAACAGAAAGCATGGATGTAGAGGATAGTAATCCAAATCCTGAAGTCCTATACACTGTAAATGTTGATACCCAAAAGATCAACATAATAGTTGATAAAGATACAACCAAAAAGTCAGATATGGCTAAAGAGCCTCCGGTAACAAGAGATACAGAGCAACCGATAGAGCATATAGGGAAAAAGATGGAATCTGAGGCACAAACAGAGAAACCAACAAAGCTAAAGGCTCTGGAACAGGCTCACAAGGAAACAATGCCATCGGTAAGCAATAAAGCAGGAAAACCAGTGCTAAAAGAAATACAAACACAAACTGACCTACCAGAGGTCAATACAAGCATGGTTATTTCCACCAGCACTCAGACTCTTGGATCATCATCAACATTCAAGTCAACTAATGTGACTGAGGTATTACTTGAATCCATTAAGAAAATAACTGACTGCAGTTCACAGGCTTATAAAGCAATAGATGATTCAATACCAATTTTGAAGATAATTGCTCCTGATTGTAATATAGATAATAAAGATTCTTTAGGACAGTTGGATACGTTATGTAAATACATTTCTGGAAATATTGATAAAATAAAGGAAGAATTAGTAAAAGACATGGTAGAAAAGGAGAAACATAAATTCTTTGATGAAGAAATAAAGAAGTGTAACAGAGACTTTGAAACACTTCTACCGGAACTATGTAGTTTGTTGAAAGAGTATAAAAATCTATATAAAGTCACATGCAAAACAAACTTCTTGACTGTAGATATTGACAAGAAAATAAGCAAGACACAGGATGAGATAAATAAGCTTGTAGACAATTTTGTCAACTCACCGGATTCACTATCTGTTTTTGAAAATAAGTTAGCAAATTTTGAGGAAGAATTGCTTAAACAGGAAAGAGAGAAAGAGAGAATAATAAACAAGGCAAAACACTTGAGATCTAAACTGAGTCCAAGATTGGACTATCTAGCATCTCTGCGGAAGGAAATCTTAGAGGCATTAGCACATGGAAGTAAAACATCGGTAGAGCAATTGCAGCATCTCACCGGTACTATGAAGAGGACTAAACAACAATAAAAGATAGCAAAAAGTTTATGGATAGTATTGTAGTCACATAAATCTGTCCACTTAATTAAATGAATACTTAGTATTTATTTGATTATTTAACCATCAATTAATAATTAATTAAATTAATATTTAATTAATTCATCTTAACCCTCTTCTCCTATTAATTAAATAAATTATTCAATTTATTTGATTTAATTCACTTAACCAAATTCAGACCATTAATTAAATAAATAAATCATATTTGTTTAATTAAATCTTCTCTCACATTTAAATAAATTAATATTTATTTAAATCCCCCAAAATCCCACCTCTCACATTTAAATAAATTAACATTTATTTAAATCACCTTTATCCTCTACCCACTTGTATTTTCCTACAAATGCAAGTTGCACAATTATTTTAAATAAATAATTTATTTAAAATCACCTTTATCCTCCACCCACTTGTATTTTCCTACAAATGCAAGTTGCACAACTATTTTAAATAAATTATTTATTTAAAATCCTATTTATCCTCACCCACTTGAAACCTTTAATGGTTTCCCTTAAAGTCTTCAAAACTTGATGGCTTTAAAGTTTCAAACTTGATGGCTTCCTTCTAAAGTCTTCTTAAGACTTTAATGGTTTTCCTTAAAGTCTTCAAGCCTTTAATGGTTTCCCTCAAAGTCTTCAAGCATTTTAATGCTTTATCTTTCTTTTTCTTATTTAAATAAATTAATATTTATTTGAATATTTATCCAAATGCAAATTACACCATTTAATTGAAATAAATGATTTTATTTTAATTGAAAATACCAAAATTTCTCCCACTTGCATTTTCCTACAAAATCCACTTGCATGCCTAAACCCCTTCTAGAATTTTCTAATCACTTCTAAATAACCTAACCCCTTCTCTAAACTTTGTCACATTCCTAAGCAAAAGGGAAGTCACTTCTCAAACCCTCAAAGTCTTTGATAACCATTAAAGGCTTTCAACCTTCAACCACTAAATGGCTCAAAGTCTTTGATAACCATTGAAGGCTTTCAACCTTCAACCACTTAATCTCCAAAGTCTCCAATAACCATTAATGGTTACCTCAAACCCTCCCACATGGTTAAAACATTTGTTTTGACTCAACCTCTACCCAACCCAAAGGTCTCATCAGGCCATTAATGCTTTGACCATGATTATCTCTTAAACATTTGCACAAAGGTTTATCCTTGGATTAACTCTTAATCCAGTGGGTAATCTTAATTTGGACTTGACCCTTAGCCTCTAGATAACCATGAGGTCTTCTCAGGCCTTTAATGCCTCCAACCTCTTCTCTCAACCCAATCCTATGTTGACACTTGTCACCATTTTATTGGTGCCAATTGTGCACATGGATCCCCAACTTTCAAACTTGGCCCTTGATTAAACCATTCAATCTTAACCCTTCATTTCCCCATTTCTTCTATAAATAGAACCCTTCTCCTCAAGCAAAGGAGGAAGCATTAGAGTATTGTTGTTATACTGGCATTAGCATAGAGCTTTCTCATAGCATCACTATCTACACTTGCATAGCATTTGCTTATCATATTCAACTATCTTGAATCTCCATATGGCATCCATGGCTAGTGCTAAAAGCTGAGAGCTACACTCATTTGGGACTTGGAGAGGAGAGGAACAAGGGAGGAGCAACTATGAGCATCTTGATTAGCTATTTTATTTTATGTTTATATGCTTTCTATTTCATGCTTAATATCTCTCTTGATATGCCTGTT
Source organism: Cryptomeria japonica (assembly GCF_030272615.1). Taxonomy (NCBI): domain Eukaryota; kingdom Viridiplantae; phylum Streptophyta; class Pinopsida; order Cupressales; family Cupressaceae; genus Cryptomeria; species Cryptomeria japonica. The sequence continues at coordinate 195,113,447 of NC_081409.1, read as the reverse complement.
TAGGATAATCTTTTGTTGCTAACACTAACGTTTGTTTCTTGTGCTCTTGTGTGTGTTGCCATCAAACAGATTTTCTAATCCTTTTTGCAGAGCATCAAGTATAAACTTAATTTTGGGCGATCTTTTTTAGATAATAACTACCCAACTATGGGGTTGAGGATATGGACAGATATAACTACAAACTCTACTAACATCTTGACAACCTTTGTCATTGATGCCAAAGGGGGAGTAGTAGGATGAGAAAGTTCAAAGACAGGGATCATATGCTCAGGGGGAGCCCTTCATATTTTTGGTAAATTTTTTTTGGACTACACATTTTGGACACTTTTTGAAATTTCTCATGAGTGTTGCCATCAATGCCAAAGGGGGAGATTGTTGGCATATGAACACTCCAATGAGACATTGTATGTGATTGAAGGTTTTGTCATTGATGGTAACCTTGCAATCCTATGGCATCGGCAAGACATCATACCGACAAAGCATTACACAGGCAAGACAGTGCATCGACATCAACAAGATCACTCTACACCGACACCGACACGGACACAGAAGAAAAGATGTATACCGACATAGAGGCCGACAAGATTTTTGATTTGTAATATTTTGTTTATTATTGTAAGCCGACTTGGCAAATTGTAAAATGACTCTTGTATATAAAGGAGATCATTGTAGACATTTAGAGAGTAATGTAGCGAGCATAAAGAAAATTATTAGGTAGACCTAATGTGCGAATTATAGGTCAAGGGTATATGTAAAGAACATAGTTAGAACCGGTACTGAATCTGGCATTGGAGATTCTATTATAAAGTAGTACAAGTTATTGGATTAGTATAATCCTCATTGTAAGTCAGTGTGACTTCTCATTGAGCAGTGAGCTCTAGGCAGCTGGCCTTCCTGCATGTGCAGGTCCTTATTGTAAGTAATATTCTCTTATTGGCCAGTGAGTGAATATTGTGGGTCACAAATCCCACCGAGGTTTTTCCCACACCAGGTTTCCTCGTTAAGCATCTTGTGTTATGGTGTTCTTTTCATGTGGATGTTTCTGATTCTGTTTATTGCATTAATTCTTGCATTCCGGTATACTGCTATTTTATGTTATGCATGTTTTAACTTAAGAAATTCTTATCATCGGTTAGATACTAATTCACCCCCCCCCCCCTCTCAGTATCTGTGGGAATCCTAACAAAACAACCTACCAAGATTTTCATTATCGAATACATGACTATCACATAAATCAATAAACCACACGAGCTTTCCATCACATCGAAATCCATGAGCCTAAAAAACTAGTAAAGACACACGAGCCTCAACACATGACCCATACCAACAACTAACCTCAAGCAACCACACCACCCGAAGCCAAGCAGAAGTAATCGTGAAAAGATACTACCTTAAACAAAACCAATCAAGAAAGCCCATCTGAAGTAGAGAATCGTACACGGAATAACACATAGCGCCTCGAGAAGGGATAATCATTACACATACCCAATTTGGATATGAGATGTCACCTACATCAAATCACTCTACACCACAACACATCGTAGACTAGTCCGACCAACACCCTCCTTCAAATCATCAATAGGAATGTAACTTTAATGGCATCAAGCAAACAACCAAGTCAGGCTTTGTACTCAAAGTCACTAAATGCACATACATATTACCGGTCTCAAATAAAGTGTAAGGTCGCATCAAAGCCTATTAAAGTACAAAGATGCATAATAATCACCATATTAAATAATGAAGTAGACAAGCAATATCCAAAAGAAGTAAAAAAGAACCCATAAGCCCAGATAGACAAAAAAAGAGTTAAGGATACAAAATATCCAGGACGCACTCTACATGATGTAAACAAATGTCATACATGCCAGATAATAGGAATGCAGGTGCACCACTAAATCTACAACATATCTCAAATGAAACATCAAAGAAAAAGTGCAAACCTATCATTGAGATCCTAACGTTACTCATGAGGAATTCGGAACCCTTCCATCAACCAAAGAAGGGATATCCCGTGGCCCAACATATAACTGATAAGCATGGAGATCAATCGCTAAATTTGCTAAAAAATCTACAGTAACATTAATCTCTCTATAGCAATGAGAAACCAAATAAGCATCAAAGCTATCAAGCTTAATCAGGATGTGATCAAGAAGATACTGAAGATGTCAACAATGACTTTTCTTATTAAATAAACTTTGAAAGGTCACCATAGAATCCCCTTATAAAACAACATTCGTAATGCCAAGGGAGATAACCAAATCCAAACCGAAAGGTAAAGCATGAAATTCAACATAATTGTTAGTTTTGACACCAACATAATGACATCTAGCAACAACTAACTTGGAGTTATGATCAAAGATAGCCACCCCAATACCAGCCTCATCAGGATCCCCCCTAGAGGAACCATCGTAATTCACCTTGAAAAAAGGAGGAGGACACCATTTAGCTAATTTCCTTCTATTAACCCCATCAAGATGTTTAGCAATCGAACCCTAAGAAGGAAGGGACTTCAAAGAACTCCAAACTCTAGTTATCCTATTATCCCAATGAGAAAGGAGACCAATCTCTAAGGTTAACCAAAAGAGAATCATTATTACTTTTAAATTATATATATATATATATATAGTTTTTTACTAAGGGTAAAACAGGTTTTGAAGGGCCTAGAAACCCTATTTACAAAATATTACTATTAGATAAAACACAACAAACTAACAAACTAACAACCTAGATAACAATGAACGAAAAGACACTAAACAATTAAAACATAAACAAAAAGAGCATTATTGTATCTTTTTTAGAGTATTAGTTGCCTCTAGTTCCTATTGGTAAAAGTTTTTATGGAGATTGACTAGGTCGAACATCTTCTTCTTGTCATCCGCAAAGGATTTCTTCTTTCTCCCTCTAGTTTAGGATCTTGGCCCCTTCTCCATAGAATAAATAAGGTCTGTTTTTCCTTATCTTTGTTATGCCTTTTAGTCTTCTCCTTGGAATAATAGTTGTAGACGTATAAAAATAACCATATTCCTAAATGAATATTTTATGTTCATTTCTCTATTTAATTAAATCCAATTTAATTAAATTACCCGCATTCCTCTATTTAATTAAGTAAATTACTCAGTTAAATTCACTATACCATTTAATAGGATAAATTCATTTTATTCAATTAAAGTCCTTGTCCACTTTTTAATTAAATTCAAATTTAATTAAAATAGTTATCCTAAATTAAATAAATCTAATTTATTTAATTGCAACCAAATTGAATTAAATTCAATTAACACCTATTTTCCCTCACCCACTTGCAAAATCCTACACCTCCCACTTAAGTCCTAAACCTCTTTCTAACCTCTTCTAGATTCTTCTAAACCTAATTAATTAACCCAAACCCATCCATTATCCCTTTTCCCTAAATTTGAGGAGGTCACTTCTCAAATTTGGAGTAAAGTCTTCAAAATTCATTAAAGCCTTTATCCATGCAACAAGCTAACTTGTTGAATACCCCCAAATTTGGAAGGACTGTTACAAATTTGTCCCAAAAGTCTTCATAACCATTAATGGTTAACTCAACCTTCTTACATGGTTAAAGAATTTCCATAAACTCAACCTCCATGTAACCCAAGGGTCTCATCAAGCATTTATTGCTTTGACCATGGTTATCCTTAAACCTTTGCACAAGAGTTTATCCTTTGGGTAAAAGCTTTATCCAATGGATAACCCTAACTTAACCTTAACCCTTAACCCCTAGGGTAACCATGAGATCTTCTCAAGCATTTATTGCTTCTTACATCCCCTCTCAACCAACCTTATGTTGACATTTGTCACCATTTCATTGGTGCCAATTGCATGGATTCCCAAACTTTCAAACTCAACCCTTGATTGCCTCTTTCAATCCTGGCCATCCATTGACCTATTTTTTCTATAAATAGAGCTCTCATTCCTCCATTTTTTCATCATCCAAGTCTTTAGCATCACACTTATACTCAAATTCATTCAAGCTTTCATATTTAATATGATCACCATTTAACCTTTTTTTAAATAGGAATTAATCTAAATATGCAATTTTAGAGTATGTTCCTTATCATTTAGCTTAAATCATAAACTAATATAGTATGCTAGGATAGTCTTGTTTGCTAACCTTGTCATCTTATAGGTAGTTTATTGCATTTGTAGCATCATGCATAGCTTAGGATGCATCTCATTTTAAAATCAACAAAAGCATCCCTCGTTCTTGCATTTGCCATCCCTAAACCATTTTGCTCAGTGATCTGAGAGCAAAAACATTGGTTTGAGGGACCGTGCAAGATAGAGAACCATGGAACCATCCTTGGGAAGCTGAGTCATACTTCATGACTCCATAGCTTGCACCAAGAAGTCTTGTGGGTGTGTGAGCAAGGCTCCATAGAGCTCTGTTTTCCACATATTGAGTTCTATCGACCCGCTTTTCCGGCATACATTTCTGGCGCCCATCGTGGGGCCTTACCCCATATATCAAATCGATTTTTAAATTTAACCACTTTTGCTAGTCCGCGGGAAACGAGAATCAACACGTGGGAAGCATTCCCTAGCGCATCTGGTCAACAGCCTAGTGCATCCAGTTTACTATTCAGCATGTTGGGTCCATCATCTAGTGCATGGAGTTTGTTTAGTAGTGCGTCACAATACTAAATTTTTGCTGTAGGTCTCGGCGCAGGAGAAAAATAGAGCAGCACTTCCGGCACACAGAGTAGCGTATCCCAAAAATAGTGTAGCGCATCACCAATTTTTTTTAGCACATCACTGTTATTTTGTAGCGCGTACAATTTGTTTTGTAGCACATCATTGACAGACAAAAATAAAAAAATTAAAATCTATAACCGGGGGTCAAAAAATAGACTTGTTGAAGTCCACTAATCATCCAACATTTTCTTGTTATTTCCTTGCAGGATTTTAACAAATTTGTTTCAGATAGGAGCTTAGCTTTAAAATATTAAGATAGTTAAGATTTTCACTAACTTAGTTAATTTAGTTTAAAATTTTGAACTTCTTTCATTTTTAAAATTGAACTCACTTGTTTCCTTTGGGTTATAAAAAGAACCACAAATCAGAACATTTCTTGCTTTCATAGGAGAAAACTTATTTTTGGGCTTTAAAAAGAACCATACAAACCTTCCTTTTTGCAAAAATAGCTATAAAAAAAACTCAACATCCTTTGGTGTATAAAAGGATTCATTTCAAATTTTTGCAAAGGAAAGAACCTCACTTAAAAGCTTTTGTTACAATCAAAAGAGGGAAGTTATTCCCCTTCTTGCTGATTTACCTTTTGTTGTCCAAAATCGAACTTTTGCTTTGTTGACCCACTTATTTTCCTAGATTAAATAATCACTGATTTGGGGAAATAAAATTAACACCATGCTTTTTTTGGAGCAACATCTCCTAATAGAAGTTAGCAAATCATTTATCTTGAAAGGCTAAAAAGAAAAATTGTTTGCCTTGTCTCGAAAGTGAAAGGAATATGCTCTCCCCTTAACTGGGTGATCAAAAATCCAGACAACTCTTAAAAGCTTTCTTTACTTCAAGCAATAAATCCTTTAGTAGGCCTGCCTTCCTGAGGAGTTGGAATAAACTCTTAAAGCCATTTATGGCTTGTGTGAAGGGAACGACTTTGACGCCAAGTGTTCCAACCCACTATAATCAAAAGTGGAAAGTGACGAAAGTCCTTTTCAATGGTTGCGTGCAGCGATTAGCCTTCCCCCAGTGTCTTTGAGATACGTAAAGCCTTTGTTCTAAAGGTTGGGAAGCCTCCTGAGGGAGTTTATCACTGACAGTCGAACAGGAAGCCTGATTACGAGCCATAGAAATAGAAACCTTGAGCCGAGTCAGTAACCAAATATTTATAACATCATAGTGCAAGGGTGGGGAAGAATCCACCCCCAAGATTACTCACCATATATCTTCCAAGATAACTGCTCAATTGTGAAGTGATTCACTTTGAGCTAATTTCTGGCAAAAGGCAAAAAAACAGGCACCCTCTAGGGGGTGACACATCTATTTGAGCTGACAGAGTATCGAGACTAGTGGGCTATGATGTTATTTATGACCTTTGAATAAAGAGTCTTCTTGGTGTGTATAATTTGTATCCAAACCCGTTAAAACATTGGGGATTTGAACACATCCTCACAGAACATACACTTTTTGTTAGAATAAGCAAAATGGTTATCTTTTTTGTGTCGTGCTTGCATTTACTACTTTAGAAAATCATCCATCAAGACTGAAAAACTCACAATCAAATCCAAAATTTACAAAAACCAACCAAAGGAAAATACCTGGGCAATTTAGTACGTGAGAACAACTTCTTAGCGCGTAGGGTACATTTGTTAGCGCATCAAAATGTAAAGTTAGCGCTTCCAGCCAAAACAGAAGCGTTTTATCCAAAATTTCAAAACAATGTTAAACAATTAGTGCATCTGGAAAATAGCTTAGCACGTTGGAGCATCAGCCTAGCGCGTAGGAGTCAAACTTTAGCGCGTAGGGTTTAACAGTTAGCACATCACAGACCCATACTAGCGCATAACCTTTTGAGCCAGGCAGAAAACAAATTTTAAACAGTCGAAAACTTTAGCGCGTGGTAGGGGGCAGCCTAGCGCGTGTGGTCATTCTTTGAGTGTGTGGGGTAAATTTGATAGCGCATCTTGTCTCTGTTTTAGCGCATGACTAAAACCAGAAAAACAGGGGGCAAAACAGTGAGGAATTTTGAAAATTTTGAAAACATCTTTGGAAGCCTCTTTTCATCAACATCATTTTTCATCAAAACAGAGTAGCGAAAAGAAAGTCGTAAAAACTATTTCTTAAGCAAAGTTTGTGTCAAACCAACGTTGTAAAAATCCAAAACTAATCGCACGATAAAACATATCTATCCTATCAAAATCCAGAAACATCATCACAAGTATCAAAAGGATCCTTTATCATCTCACTGATTTCATCTCAAAAACACTTGTTTAAAACCTCGGGTTGTCAAATCAAGTTTCCATATCGGGAGACTTTATCCATATCATTTGACACGCTTTGTCGTGAAGGGGCATCTAAACCTTCACTTTGATAGAGTAAAACTTGAATTTACAAAACAAGATCAACTGAATCCAAAACAAATCAAAGGAAACCATTGATCACTTATGCATGACTAATCCCCATATTCTGAGAAGAAAGAATCTTTATCATAACATCACGTTGAAGAAACAACAACCTAGTTTTTCCAAATTTATCAAGAGAAACAAGTTTTTATACATCAATCGTCAACTCTTCAAATCTCATCGAGTATTCCTTCATCACGTCAAACGTTATATCCAAAACAAATCCAACGAATTTGACAAAGAGCCTTTAAAGACTAGGGCATATTGTCAAAAATCTCCTTTTAGTCAAATCATAAACCGTGGAGGAAAGATCAATCCGGAATTCTTGCCCGATGAGTGTATCACTTATAACACACCCTGACCTGAACCACCAACCCCGAGCAACATATCGAAGAGGATTTTGTCCCCTTCATCACTGAAAGTTTCTACTAAAATGCCTATTACTCGCTCTCAACAAAACCAACAAAGTGAGGCACAAGCAGAATCTAGTATGAATCGAAGGTTATCAAATCCTTTTGAAGGTCCACACCTAGAGGATATTGAAATTTCTGAAGAGCTTCTTCAGGAATGTCAGGAAAGTGCTTCATTCCAAAAGCTTGTAGAAAGGCTCATGGAAAATGACAAAGAAAAATACTTGCTCATGCTCACAAGTAAAGGAGTCAAACTCCCGGAAAACCTTGATGCAGATGTGTTTAGAATAGGACCTCAACATTACGAATATCAAGAACGCCAACGGAAAGGGGAAGCACGCAACCCTGAACAAGATATCCCCGATCAAAACATACTAGAACAACATACACCAAGACAAAACATTCCCGAGCAAAACATACCGTTCCATACGCCGTTTCAACCCAGGATCAATACTAGGGAAGAAATTTTCCCTCGGCCAAACAATGTGCCTTTGGTTGCCCTCACTCAACAAATGCAAATGTTACAAAGACAAATGCAAGATATGCAACAAGGGATGATAGTGCGGTACTCATTAAACGAAATCTGTCCTTATCCTTTCGATAGAAGATTGCACATGATCCCTTTTCCTCCAAACTCAGATGTGCCTAAATTTGACAAGTATGATGGGAAAAGCGATCCCCGTGATCATGTCAGAGAGTTTTGTACCATGAGTCTTGAATTTGCTCATGATGACACCTATTTGATGAGGTTGTTCCCAAGAAGCTTGGGAGGACAAACAATGGAATGGTTATCCAAAATTACACCACCTGTCAGATCGTTTGATGAATTGGTTAACAAGTTCATAACACAATATTCCTACAACATTCAACATGCTATAACCATGCTAGACGTCTGCAACAACAAACAAAAGAATAATGAAACATTCATGATATTCCTTCAACACTAGCGACGTATGGTATCACGATATCCTTGAGATATTCCTGAAAAGGAGAATGGAAATCTTCATCGACAACTTGAATGGTGAGATGAGTTACAGGCTCAAACTCCAATGCATACTGTCTTTTGCTAAATTGATTGAAAACGACATTCAAGTAGAGGAAGCATTTGCCAAAAAGGGAATGCTCAAATTCTTCAAAGAAGGAACAAATTCATCAAACTACAATAACCAAAACAACAGCAACTTAGACAAGTCTTGATTCTGGACTCGAAACAAAAACGAAGGCAACAATGAATCGCATGATCCAAAATCCAAACAACCAGTGCTTACATTATTTGGAAATCCTCAAGGTACGAAAAATCCTAAAGGTGCTAATCCAAATGCTAACACATATGCACTGAATACCAATCAAGGTCAACCCAATGCAAACAACACCAATGATCCTCAAAACAAAACCACGAATCAAGGACCTAATAACAATTCGCGCGACAGCACTAACAATTTCTAGAAGCGTGTCTTCACACTACTAGGACAATCACTAGAATTAGCATTCAGAGAGCTCCTGGCGAACAAGATTCTCTCTTTACCTGCAATCAGCAACTATGAACCCCAAATCAAACCACCTTGGTGGAATGATTCCCACTATTGTGACTTTCATCGTAACAAAGGTCATCGAACGAATGATTGCATGAGATTGAAAAACATTGTTCAGGATATGATTGATCGAGGTGATTTAATGGTAGATGGTCTCAAAACAAATGGTGACCACAGAGCCTTTAAAAATCCTCTATCAAACTACAACAAAGATGGAGCTTCAACCTCAAACAATACACGAGGAGCTCGTATCAACCATATCTACAATAACACCAACAATCACATATCAACTGAAGACCATCATGTGAATGTCATCACCATCTGAGACCAGCATAATCATGAATCTATCAATGTAACAACCAGAGCTCAGAAATATGTCTTGAAGGGACATACATCGCCCACAACCACTACACCAAAAATCCAATATGATTTAGTCAACCAACTATGCAAAACTCTCGCTCAGATATCTATACTAGAATTACTGAAATTGTCGCCGAAACACAAAGACATATTGGAACAAGCGCTATTGGAAACCAATGTACCTCAAGATCTAGATACAGACAGATTTCAAGCCATGGTCGCTCATATGACAGGGCCTCATAATCTCACCTTCTCAGAGCATGATAATACTTCCTTGAGTCATCCACATAACACCCCTCTCCATATTGAAGTCATCGTTTATAAACACCGAGTAAAAAGAGTCTTAATAGATGGAGGAGCTAGACTTAATATATGTACTTTAAAACTTATCCATGCATTAGGCTTCTCAGAAGAGTCTATTGATCCCCATAAAAAGATTACCATAAAGGCCTATGATGATGAGGAAAGGTCATCTAAAGGAACCGTGATGTTACCCATTCAAGTTGGACCAGTGCAAAAGGATACTATGTGTTAGGTCTTAGACATAGACCTCACCTACAATATTTTATTAGGTCGACCCTGGATACATGAAATGCAAGCAATGCCTTCTACGTATCACCAGTGTGTCAAATTTCCCTATAATGGACAAGAGGTCTCCATATTTGCTGATCACAATCCATTTCAACATTGTAATGCAATGGGGGCAACCCAGGACAATTTGGTTCCCCATAATAGGGAAAAACAAAGATCCTCAACATCAGATCTACAGACAGCAAAGCCTGAATCATTACCAGGAGATTTCAAGTAGAAAATGCAAATCAGAGAACAAGGTATGGGAGAATACTCTTTGGAACTCATGTCTTTGGCCAAATTACCACCATCACCCAGATCTCATGGATTGCCTACCACATCAACACATCAGGTAACTCAGCCCATCACCAAATTTGATGGTACCTTCATCCAACTAGGCACTCTAGCACATGAATCAGAAGATAAGGACATTCTTAGTTGATTATACAAAGATGAGGAAGAAGATAACAGAGCAGCTTCTCTGGACATAGTTCTACCAACACACCTATATGGAAAGGGCTACTTAATCATGTAGCAAATGGGATATGACGGTAAAGGACCTATTGGGAAATGCAAAGAAGGAGTCACTGAGCCCATAGACCTTCCTTCACAGCCCAGTAGAGACAAAATAGGATTGGGTTGTAAACTCACTTTCCTATTAAGAAAGAAACCATGCATAACTCCAAGACCTGAATGGAAAGCAAAGAAGAAGTACAAAGAAGAATCCTGGCAGGAAGCACTATTTGAGTCAGTAGAAACAATCCATAAGGCACGTGAACGTCAAGAACAGAAGAAACATCAGGAAAAACTTCTCAGCCACAAGAAGGCCATATCTGCAACAGTGGCTCATATTCAAACACCGATATCTCAAGAAATGGTAGAATCATCTCCTGATATTGTTATTCATCCCCAAGGAAGCACAGTCTATGAAAAAATACAAAAGGTAGAAGCAGGATTCGACACCAAATCAACAAAGACTATCAAAATGGTATCCATCATCAAAGATCTATTTTCACCATACAACATACCTATTTACAACACTAATAGAATCTGGGATGGTGCCTCAGAGACTAATTCCAATGAATATGAATGGGGTAGCTACTCAAATGCTACTGGAGATATCACCGACAATACTAGTTCCATATCCCTTTCTCAGGAAGAGCATAACGCAAAAGATAGACCTCTTGAATTTGGACCATAGAATATCTATGACGCCAAGGAAAGCAAACATAAACATTATGAACAAGTCTATACAAAAGATGATACCATTGAAGACCTCGACGAAATCCTCGACTTCTTTAAAACCAAGACCAATCATGATGAAACCTCTATCTTGACGCTTACAGTAGCAGAACTTGATCCCCCAAATGATTCCTTACCGCTTGTCTTTCCCAACCTCATTGACTGGGACGAACCCGAAACACATGATATACCGATTCTCCCAGACAATGAATCTGTTATCCACTACCTAGGTACCGTTAACCCAGAAAAGGGCTCTACCAATGAGCAAAGTAAAAATGTTTGCAAACCAAGGAGTGCCAAGTCTCTCAGTCGTAAAAAGGAACTGAATAAAAGATCTGATGCTGAAAACCAGTCAATGGCAGCTCTAGATCACAAAAAAGTAAAAATAAAGGACACATCTGAGGGTGAAAACCTTTTTAAGGCACCTAAAGATGGGAGACTTGACACTCTCCCTGAACACTTTCATGAGCGATCACCCATATTGATTGAGCCCACTCAATCAATCAACATTGGTACTACAGAAGTAGCCAAGAACATACACCTAGCAGAATCTCTGACAAAGGAGGAAAGATCGGCATTTCTCATCTTTTTTACAAAAAAGAAAATTAACTTTTCTTGGTCATATGCAGATATGCTTGGAATTTATCCACACTTAATCATGCATCACTTGTCCATCTCTCCAGGAGTTAAGCCAGTCAATCAAAAACTACAAAAGATGAATCCACAGGTGGCACTCATGGTCAAGGCTGAACTGAAGAAACTATTAGATGTCGGATTCATTCGACCCATTGACTATGCAGAATGGATTTCCAATATAGTACCAATATCAAAACCAGATGGCAATATCAGAATCTGCACTGATTTCAGAGATGTCAATAAAGCCTGTCCAAAAGATGACTTTCCTCTACCCAGTATCGACATAATTGTAGACCTCACAACAGGCCATGCAATGCTCTCACTAATGGACGGTTTTTCAGGCTATAATCAAATAGAAATAGCCCCAGAGGATCAAGATAAAACAACATTCACCTGTCCTTGGGGAACATACTGTTGGAATGTTATGCCTTTTGGCTTAAAAAATGCAGGGGCTACTTATCAAAGAGCAATGACAACAATCTTCCATGATATGATGCATACCTTCATGGAAGACTATGTGGATGATTTACTAGCTAAATCCTTCACTAGAGCAAAACATCTCGGCATCCTAACAAAAATCTTTGATCGATTCGAGAAAATCCAAGTCAGGCTCAACCCTAAGAAGTGTGTCTTTGGAGTTACATCACGAAAGTTACTAGGCTACATCATCTCAGCTAAAGGTATTGAAGTAGATCCAGCAAAGGTACAAGCCATTATGGAAAGGCCACCACCAAAGAATATCAGTCAGCTCAGATCCCTACAAGGACGACTCCAATCAATCAGGCAATTCATAGCTCAACTAGCTGACAAAAGTCTACCATTCAATCATTTGCTCCATAAGAATGTACCTTTCAGATGGGAGGCCAAGTGTGCAGAATCCTTTTATCACATCAAACAGTATCTGATGAACCCACCAGTTCTAGTACCACCGGTCATAGGAAAGCCCCTTATTCTATATATCTCAACAACAGATATATCACTGGGGGCACTATTGGCACAAGAAGATCAACAAGGGAAGGAACAAGCCATATACTACATTAGCAGGACACTGAATGGCTATGAACTCAACTATACATTCATTGAGAAGGCTTGCCTAACGGTAATCTTCGCATCTCAGAAGTTCTGACATTATATGCTAGCACACACAATTAAGCTAGTAGCAAAAATTGATCCTCTCAAATATCTACTCAGCAAGGCCACTCTTACTTGTAGATTGGCTAAATGGGTCATGATTCTCAGTGAATTTGACATACACTACACAGAATGAAGAGCTATCAAAGGACAAGCAATTGCAGATCAACTAGCTGAAGCACCGCTACCAGGCAAACAAACTATGGAGATTGAATTTCCGGATAGAGATGTTCTTGTTATTTCTACCACGCAATGGACCCTATACTTTGACGGATCCTACACACAACATGGTTCAGGCGCTGGCATTCTATTCATCACTCCTAAAGGACACACTATACCATGATCATATCAGCTTATGTTCCCATGCACAAATAATGTGGCTGAATATGAAGCATTGGTTATAGGCATCAAAATGGTAGTAGAATGGAAAATCACAGAGTTAATGGTCTACAGAGATTCACAACTAGTCATCAATCAAATCAACAACAACTATCAGACAAAGGATGACAAGCTACTACCCTACAAATGAATGGTGGATGACTTCAAACAATATTTTGTACACATCACCTTTGAGAAAATACCAAGGTTGAACAACAAAGCAGCCGATGTAATGGCTACTATCGCTTCATTACTACAAATTCTAGAGCAACAGAGTCATTACGAGTTCCTGGTAGAGCAACTATTCTCCCCAGCCTATGACCACTCTAAATCCCATGTTGTATATGCCTTAACTGGTTTGGATTCTCCTTTATATGGACCGATATATGATTATCTAAAAAACAACATCTTACTCATTGACCAATCCCATAACCAAAAATGTAATTTTATCCGACAAGCTGCCCGTTATACCCTTACTGCTGATACTTTGTACCGTTGAGGTCTAGATGGTACTCTTCTTCGTTGTCTTGATCGAAATAAATCTGATTCCGCTTTACACGAGCTTCACGAAGGTATTTGTGGCACACATTCAAGTGGGACTACTCTTGCTAAAAAGCTTCTAAGGATGGGATACTACTGGCCTACAATGGAGAAAGATTCTTACCACTTCGCCAAGAAGTGTCCTAAATGCTAGATCCATGGCAATCTAATACATGCACCAACACAGGACCTGCAACCATTTACAACATCCTGGCCCTTTTGTCAGTGGGGACTAGACTTAGTCAGCAAAATTCATCCTTCATCTTCAAATGGACACAAGTTCATTATAACTGCAACATAATACTTTACAAAGTGGATAGAAGCAGTCCCCATGACCATAGTAACTAGAAAGCAAATTGCATCTTATATCCTGAACTATCTGATCTGTAGATATGTTATTCCAAGTTCCATCATCACCAATAATGGACGAATTTTCAAAAACCAAGATGTCCGAGAATTATGTGAACAATTCAAAATACAACATCGGTTCTCTACACCATACTACCCCCAGGGGAATGGTCAAGCAAAAGCATCCAACAAAACAATACTGAAAATCCTCAAGAAAACAGTAAATGATGTAGGCAAAGATTGGCATGTACAACTCAATCCAGCACTTTGCGCATACAGAACCAACATTCGTACACCTACCGGAGCCACACCTTTCTCATTGGTCTATGGATCAGAAGCTATTTTACCACTAGAGGTAGAAATTCGGTCTCTCAGAGTCTCTTTGAAAGGCTTAATTCCAGATGAAGAGTATCGGGTCAACCGACTGCAAGAGCTGGAACTCTTAGATGAAAGACATCAGCATGCTTACACTCATCTCAAAGCATATTAGCAACGCATGTGCAGAAGCTACAATCACAAGGTCATCCCTCACAACTTCAAAGTTGGTGACCTAGTCCTCAAAGAAAATGCAAGAAATCAACAAGATCGAGAAAAGAAAGGGAAATTTGAACCTAACTGGTTAGGTCCCTATGTCATCATATCAGTTTATGGATCAGGTGCTTATCAGCTTACAACTTCAGAAGGAGATGTGCTCGATGAACCAACTAACAACATTCATCTGAAGAAATACTACACTTGAGTAGTCTAATGCACGAAAAAAGAAAAAACAAACAAAAAAATAAAATAAAAAAAATAAAAAAATCAAGAAAAAGAAAAATAAAAAGGTACAATAAAATCAACTGGTGAAAACCTGGTAACAGACGCTATTGTGAAAGGACAACTCCTTTATCTATATCCACATCCTTATCTTCGCAGTAAAGCACTATCGGCCATCACTCGACACTTAGCAAATATCCATTCAGGACATACTTAGCGTAGTCACTATCCTGGTCTATCCATATATCCTTTTACCACATTCCACCATGGCTTGGTAATCACTATACGTATCCACATCGAGAATTGCACTCAGCTAGGGGAAATAATCGTCAAAACTTGCAAACACATTCAAAACATCAAGACTATTTGCAAAACTTAGAAAAATCACATCCAACAAACAAACACTTCGAGACATCGCAGAGCAAACCAAAAAAATCACATCCAACAAACAAACACTTAGAGACATCACAGAGCAAACCAGAAAAATCACATCCAACAAACAAACACTTCGAGACATCATAGAGCAAACCATTCGATCACTAAAACAAGAATAAAAAATACCAAAGATGGATGATTTTTTGAAGTACTAAATGTTGCATTATTGCATAAAGTCTTGACTATTTTTGCATTTGAACTTTTTAAATTATTGGATTCTTTGCATTTTCTCGCTAATGCTCCAAAGCTAGAGATCATGGGAAAACTCCAATATTTTCTTAGTCTTCTATCTGTGAGGCGATCAATTGTACTAAGTAAATACTTGTCTCGAGACATGATACACTGAATATCACTGAAGACATGATTCCACTTTACGCATACAAATGGTTTAATCTTATCTGTTTATACGCAATCCGCACTCAAGCATCCTGGTTCAATTATACCTTGACGCTTGTGCTATCTTGCAAAATCAAACATCATGTAAATTTTTCTCAGGTTATCATGGTTCAATTATACCATTATGCTTGTATAAATTTTCAACATATCCCAAACAAATCAATGCTCAATGATGATACCTATATCGAAAGCAAACAACATATGGTTATATTAGGATGACAAATGCAGAATGAGGATGCCCCCAAAACAAATAGTTGCATATCATTTTACAAATAGTTGCATATCATTTTGCAAATAATTGCATATCATTTTAAATCTTGCATTTAGTTATACAACATATCAAATCATACATCTCATTTTCAAGATACATCTCATAGCATATCTAATCATACATCTCATTTTCAAGATACATCTCATTATCAAATCATACATCTCATTTTCAAGATACATCTCACAGTATATCAAAGCATACATCATACATTTACATCATGCATCATATCATCTATCTAAGCATTGCATCATCATGAAGTAAAGAAAGAACATATAGAACATACATTCATAACACATCACATGATCAAAGAAAATGGTGTCATCTATATATATATCAAAAATGATCCAAATATATACAAAATTTGTCATGTCTATGCCCAGAACAAAACAATGATCTAAAAATACAATAGAGACATCATCTCTTAGGTATGACTATCTCCTGAGGGGGATGGTCTCGCAGTTGATGTCCCAACTCTTGGATCTCTAGGAGGATCTTGTCTCGGCGGCCCCGTCACGCCTTTGCTCTCTGACTGTGTCCCAATCTCTCGAGATTGACTCGATCTCACCTGTGTGAAGCTTTGTACTCTGCGCTCCCGGGGCACTGCATCCTCATAATGGCATCTATAATACACCACCTCCCTCACTCTCGAGGACAGCTCTCTCATGATATCTCTCATCGGGCTCCCTGCTGCCGCCCTCTGAATGCTCGCTACCAGCTCCTCCGCCCGACCATGCCGCTGTATCTCTGTATCTCGCTCTAGAGTCAGCTGAGTAATCTGATGCTGCTGCGTCAATAGCTGTGCCTGCAGCTGCTGAACTGTTAACTACAGTGTCCTGATCTGAGCATCCTCCACATGTGTAGGGACTCGGACCCGTAGGGGCACCTGTGAAGGGGTACCCCCTATCCCTCTACCTATCCTAGGTGCTGGTGGAGGTAACTCATCAGTCCTCCTCCTCTGTGTTGGCCGCATCCACTCATATGTCCCTCCCACTGCTGCCATCACCTCTCCCACTCTCCCCTCATCCCCTACCCCGATAGCCAACCCTCCTCTCCCCCTGTCCATCACAACTCGCCGAACTGCTCTCTCCACCTGACCTCCCCCATCTCTCCCCCTGTCTCCTCTCCTCCCCCAATATCCTCTCCCCCATCATCCGCCTCCTCCTCCATCATCTCCATCTCCCCCAACATCCTCCTCCTCATCATCAAAGGACGGCTGCATCTCCTCAGGAGTTGATATCTGGGCTACAACACAAGCTGCAAACAAATCCACAAACTCATAGGTCATCCTTGCGTCTAGTACCTCGAGAGCATAGTCCCATATTTGAGCTGCTAAGCTGGCGAACTCCTCTATTGCTGCTCTGCTATCAATGGTAGGACCCCAATTAGGTACGTCCTGTCTCCGACGCGCATACAAGCAGGTCCCCTGCGGTATACCCTGCTACCGACCATATTGCCTCAAAACCCTGCCCACCTGAAATCTCTCTATCACAAAGGGCGTCTGCCCTATCAAAAACCAGCTCATAAAAACAAAAGGCATCTCTAGCCCATCCTCTACCCAGACCTCACAATCTATATACGGTCGCTAGATGATCGTATCTATATCATCCAGGACCCTCCTCCAATGCTCCAGTTTGCCCAGCTTACGCTGGACAACTAGACCCCTGTAACCATAAGCATATGCCCGCCCAGCAGGCCTGTCTCTGTCCACCAGTGGTCTCACTACTGGAATGTGCTCCCAACACCATATCTGTAAAAGTGTCATGCCAGTTGACAAACTGTCGTAACCCAGATACACAACCTCATGCAGATCCCTGTACAAGTGGGCTAACATGGCTGATTCCCAAGCAAACCTGCAGCCCTGGGTCACCATCTCCTCGAGAACCAAACCCCAACCCACAGAGAATCCCTTTGACCTACGATCAGGACAAAGGAATCCACTCATGAACCCTGCTTGTACTGACGGGAGGGGTGCATAATCTAAATCCAAGAACTCCTACCATGGGATCTCATACCCACATACTGTCTCATCATGGAAAATGCGCCGCAACGCCTCAGTACCACCCTCCTCCATCTGCTCATATGGCAATAAAGCACCTGCTACGGGAATCCGTAAGATCCTATAACAGTCCTCTGGAGTGACTGTCATCTCACCGGTAGCAAAGTGAAAGGTGTTCGTATCACTGTGCCACCTCTCAGCGAGCGCTGTAAGTAGACCCCGGTTCACAGTGAACCGAGGCATATCCAACAAGGATGATAGGCCACATCTCTCTATCACATCTAGGTCAGCATGTGCCAACCGTGGAATCAATGCCCAAGGTCTAGGAAACCGCTCTCGCGACTGCACCACTCCCAATCGCTCCTGTCAAAAATGCAAAATGAGTTCAATATCAGTTTCCACATCAAAACAAAGATATCAGAATCAAAATCACATCAAAAACATGAAACAATTTTCTCATTTAATCAAGTTCCACATCATATCATTCCATATCAACTTGTAACACAACTCAAGTTTTCACAAACCATATCAAAACTTGTAAAACAACTCAGTCTCCACATCATATAAACTTGTAAAACAACTCAAGTTTCCCACCCATATCAGCTTGTAAAACAACTCAAGTTTCCAACCCATGTCAGCTTGTAAAACAACTCAAGTTTCCAACCCATATCAGCTTGTAACACAAATCAAGCTCCACACATTTGAACTTGAAACAGTGCAAATCAAATCATGGTTTGATCAAAATAACACATTCATATCTACATCCATAACTTGAAACAAATCTCAAATTAAATCAAGTTATATCAACACTCATATTGGACACATTTTCAAAAACATGATCAAAAGACCGAGCAAATAACAAAAATCCATCCCCTAGGCAAAACAGACCTTGTCCTATGTAATTTTTCACATTCAAAAAATTACTAACTTTTGCAAAAACCCGATCCATGCACTACTTGAACCTAGTTATGCACTAAAAATGCACCCATGCGCTATGTTGTTTTCTCCACGCGCTATTATGTCTACCCTATGCGCTAGACTGACTCTACACGCTATCCTTTTTTCTCCATGCACCACCCAACTTACCCTAAGCGCGAAAGCCGACCTATGCGCTAACCTATCCCATGCTAGCGCTACCTATTCAACCCTATGTGCTAGGTCTAACCTACACGCTAAATCCCCCTACCCATGCGACCCCCTGTGGACCCTATGCGCTAGGTTTGACCTATGTGCTACCCTTTTAACCTAACGCACTACCCTATGTTCATCATGCGCTAACCTAAAACTTTCATGTGCTACCCTATTCATTTTCGGACACTACCCTAATTGATACCCTATGCGCTACCTAATTTATTGTATGCGCTACACTACGACTTCTATGTGCTAAACATTAAAACCGAATTTTAAAAATAAAAAAATGACCAAAAACAATCAAATTAAAAATAAAAAAGGGGTCAAAAGCGTTGACTTACCAGTGGACCATACGCAGCAAGTCTCTGATGCCTCCAAATGTGCTCAAAATGATGCGTAGAATAAGGAATAGGCATTTTGTCTTCTCTCCAAAAGTCCTTTTCTCCAAAGTCAACAAGCACAAATGAAACAAATCAAAGCACTTTTTCCCTTTTATAGGAGAAAAATGAAATTAGGGTTAGGAAATAAGCATGTAATTTTCTCGCGGTCTCCCTCACACCCTAAAACATGTCAATTATCGGGAGATGAATCAATTTAAACATTTCACCTAGCCAAAATCATATACACCAAACGCAAATTATCAAATCAAATCAAATTTTTCAAAATTTTGATTCATCTCCCGAGGGGGCATTATCACCATCGTTTATCAAATTTGGGGCATCACACATCAAATCTGGGGCACAACATGAAATTCATAAAAACAACATCGATCATAAAATCACAATGACACATCATTTTCTTTGAAATAACATGTGCACACACGTCACTTCAAAGAAGGGCAAAATGTAGACGTATAAAAATGACCATATTCCTAAATGAATATTTTAAGTTCATTTTTCTATTTAATTAAATCCAATTTAATTAAATTACCCACATTCCTCTATTTAATTAAGTAAATTACTCAATTAAATTCACTATACCATTTAATAGGATAAATTCATTTTATTCAATTAAAGCCCTTGTCCACTTTTTAATTAAATTCAAATTTAATAAAATAGTTATCCTAAATCTAATTTATTTAATTGCAACCAAATTGAATTAAATTCAATTAAAACCTATTTTCCCTCACCCAGTTGCAAAATCCTACACCTCCCACTTGCATCCTAAACCTCTTTCTAACCTCTTCTAGATTCTTCTAAACCTAATTAATTAACCCAAACCCATCCATTATCCCTTTTCCCTAAATTTGAGGAGGTCACTTCTCAAATTTGGAGTAAAGTCCTCAAAATGCATTAAAGCCTTTATCCATGCAACAAGCTAACTTGTTGAATACCCCCAAATTTGGAAGGACTGTTACAAATTTGTCCCAAAAGTCTTCATAACCATTAATGGTTAACTCAACCTTCTTACATGGTTAAAGAATTTCCATAAACTCAACCTCCATGTAACCCAAGGGTCTCATCAAGCATTTATTGCTTTGACCATGGTTATCCTTAAACCTTTGCACAAGAGTTTATCCTTTGGGTAAAAGCTTTATCCAATGGATAACCCTAACTTAACCTTAACCCATAACCCCCAGGGTAACCATGAGGTCTTCTCAAGCATTTACTGCTTCTTACATCTCCTCTCAACCAACCTTATGTTGACATTTGTCACCATTTCATTGGTGCCAATTGCAAACATGGATTCCCAAACTTTCAAACTCAACCCTTGATTGCCTCTTTCAATCCTGGCCATCCATTGCCCTATTTTTGCTATAAATAGAGCTCTCATTCCTCCATTTTTTCATCATCCAAGTCTTTAGCATCACACTTATACTCAAATCCATTCAAGCTTTCATATTTTATATGATCACCATTTAACCTCTTTTTAAATAGGAATTAATCTAAATATGCAATTTTAGAGTATGTTCCTTATCATTTAGCTTAAATCATAAACTAATATAGTATGCTAGGATAGTCTTGTTTGCTAACCTTGTCATCTTATAGGTAGTTTATTGCATTTGTAGCATCATGCATAGCTTAGGATGCATCTCATTTTAAAATCAACAAAAGCATCCCTCGTTCTTGCATTTGCCATCCCTAAACCATTTTGCTCAGTGATCTGAGAGCAAAAACATTGGTTTGAGGGACCGTGCAAGATAGAGAACCATGGAACCATCCTTGGGAAGCTGAGTCATACTTCATGACTCCATAGCTTGCACTAAGAAGTCCTGTGGGTGTGTGAGCAAGGCTCCATATAGCTCCGTTTTCCACATATTGAGTTCTATCGGCCCGCTTTTCCCGCATACAATAGTAACCAAAATAATTCCTTTATTTCTTGTATACCTTGTTGTTTATCACTAATGATACCAATTTTTATTTTTTTTGACATGTATTATACTTGATATGGTTAAAGTGTGATGGAAACCAATATTATTATAGGTATTTGATTGATAAATGTCAAAGGTGGAGATGTAGTCAAATTAATGACAAATATTTTTGAACCATCCAAGGAATATAGAGGATGTGACTTTGGAATTATTATTGTAAGGATAGTCCAGAAAGATGCACTAAATAGGTTTGAAAAAATGACTGAAGAGATGCTCTAGAGGATGGAATGAACATCTCTAGAAACATTATGGAGGAGATATTGTAGAGAATTAAATGAGCAACTCCATGGAAATAAGTTTTGAAGGATGAAATGATTAACTTAGACTTTGAAGAATGAATTAATCTACTCCCACCTCATCAATTGGATGGAACCTCTAACTATAATTAAATAATGTTTCTTAAACAAAAATATATTAAAAATTTAAACCATTGCACTCAGTCAATCCTTAATGCTTCCCAACTTTTAACTCAAGGTATGAACCTTTTATGCTTGTATCTTTCCCAAGAATTGGTGTTGATTGAAAATAAATATTAAAGTTAATGTGTTCCCCCTCAAATTTATACATAGATTGGTCACTACCTCTTTCTAGAATGACTATATCTTGGATATTAAGTAATAATTTGCTAACCCAAGTTGTGGGTGGATTAAGATTAGTTCAACAATTTGAAAGGCCACAAATTATTCTGAAACTCAATAGTTTACTTCGAACATCCTCCATTTAAAACTCCCCACAAGTTCTTCTAACCTAGACATATCCCTTATTGCTTTGAAATGTAAAAGAAATGATTAAGAACACTTTTTGGTATTATTTCATAATTAAAGAAACTTGCATTTAGTTTTCCAGCATCTTCCTCACACTTTCAATCAACTCTTAGCTTGTAAATCTACTTTGTCTAGTTCAATTTCTCTAACAATCTAATATCTAAAACTTTCACGAAGACTATTCTTAAGCATTTATGAAAATTAATACGATTACATATATTTTTCCATCTAGTTTATCCTCTAAAAGTTGTAGTTTATCCTCTAAAAATAGTTGTTCAAACACTAGATACTTTAAGACAAAGTATGAAAAAAATTTATATTTCATAAAAGAAGTCACTGCTCTTCAAAAAAAAGTTTCTAATTTTGTAAAAGATCCTAGAAAATCTATCAAAGACAATAGAGAAACTCACCACTAGAGTTAGTAACCTCTCCTCCATTGAATCCATGTTAGAATGATGATAGAACCAATCAAGATACTTTTAGCAATCTAGAATGTTCATCATCCTTTTAACAAAATAGTTGTGTGGATAAATATCACTTAATGTAGATTACCTAGGCATCTTGTGATCAATATGGTGACCACTTATATGGGAGCCCACCCCAATATAGAGAATGGACATATTAACCATGACATACCTCCACCCAAGCTCTTCCATTGAATTTTGACACTTCCTCTCCACTCATGGTAGGTTCACATTTACATCATTGGATATGGGACTAGAATTGGATCTAATTATGCCATTACCTACAATGCTGGGTATCAATCTTGATATGGAAAGAGACGAAGAGAATCTGGTTGTGTGTGTTAAGAAAGGAAGGTAGACTGTGCAAGGTGATGTTTCACCAATACGGGGATCACTACAAGGTCTCATCTCGTGTAGGGTGGGGCTAAGGTTTAGTGGAATTATTCAATACAATCTTCCCACTTTATTGGGCCATGAATGCTTTAGCTGTTATTTATTCAATCTCTTCACATTTAGATGTATGTACGTACTTATCTCAAAACTTGTTCTTTCTTTTTTTTTGGACGTGGGGATTAATACCTGCCTTTTCTGGTTCATATAGACAATCAGTACATACTTTGCAACTTGTGATTGGTAAAGCAAATAAAGAGAACTTGTTTGGAGGAATTCTCTTGGGATTGCTATTCATTGAAAGAGACAACCAAAAAAATATCCATTGTAATGATTGGGATCGTTGAAAAGACATGAATCCATGCACAACAGTGCTTCCATTAGAGACGCAACTTAAACAGCACATTTGCAAATGGTCTCTGTTGTAACGCAGTATAAAGTGTGAAGAATGTCGGGGGAATGGATGGAACCTGTCAACAATACAAGTTAATATATTGTAAAAGCATCAAATTTGATCCGCACATGGCAATTATATCTGCTTGTCAAAACTTTTTTGGAAGGTCTCGTGTAGTTTCTTGTGGCAACTTGCCCATTTACTGTCTATTCACAATAATGCCGTGTAATTCTTTTGGGGCCATCAATCTCTTAAATGCGTTACCATATCACTATTTGATTCTGTCACTTATAAGACACTATTTGATTCTCACTTATAAGACACATCTGTATAGAACAACGTACAATAAGAAAGAAGGGGATTTTGACGCAAGGATGATCAAATGTTTACGGCATAATGTAAATATATGTTAAAAGGGAACGAGCCCCAAAAAAAACACAAATTCAAGGATTATGAAATGGTTTAAAGGTATGATCTAAATATATGTTAAAGAGGACAAAGGCTAGTAGTTGGGAAAGGTGAGGATAATTATGTAGTTATGGGTTTAGTTTAATAGTTTAAATTTATAGGTATTAGCATAAGTGAATGTTCAAATAATAATGGAGAAATAAAAAAATATTTGTAACAAAAATTCAAAGAAAGTATGTGGAAAAGATTTACGGGAGGAAAAAGGAATACTATATCAAACATTTCAATCTTACATATCACTATACACAAATGACCTACATAGGAATGCAAATAAAATGGAAAGCAAAAATGTTAATGAGTGAGACAAGAGCTAGTTCACACCAAGTGAGACCAGAAGATGGATGATACCTAAAGAGGAATGGGCAGACAAAACGTGTAGTTATTGCACTTAAGAAGTGGTAGAGACAAAATGACATTACATCATGGAATGTTCAGCTTACAAGGATGTCCGTCTCAATTATATTAAGACACTAAAAGTGAACAACTTGGGTAATTTGTTTGAATAAGAGAATATAGTAAGAGTTGCAGATTTCCTGATCAAGGTAAACAATAGAAGATCCAAAATTCAGAAGAAAAAGAAAATTTTGCTACCATGTTTTGGGTGTGCAGTCTTTTTTTGACTGACTATTCGTGAATCCCATAGACTGCTTGACCTTGTAAATGTTAAAAACAAACATTCATTCGTTCAAAGTCCATATAATTGAAAGAGACTTAACAAAAGTCTAGGTTATCCATATAATTGGGAGAGAGTTAACAACAGTCAACGTAAATATGTGTTTTTATTACCTTTGAAAATGATATAGCAAGGAATCGAGAGTCTTCAGTTTTCTTGTTTACTGAGAAAATCAATGGGCTCTTTACTTGCAATTAGTTAGTCTAAAAAGTACAACAGTCATGGTGCTTCCCACGAAAGAACACACTTTCGATTGGTCTGTTAGAAGCTCTAGTAGATAAGAATTTTCACTCTTTGTCTCGTTTGACTCAGCACGAGTAGATTAGATTTGAGTACGGCCACAAATACGGCCACTAGATCAAATTCGAATTATAAAGATGCTACCAAGAAATTGAAGTTTGGGAGTCTGGGACCACACCTATCGCTAGAAATTTCATGGATGCATGCATTGCAGATTCCTAAAGCATTCAGGTACGTTTCAAATGAGTTGGCAAGTCGGTCCACTTGAATGGCTTCCTCTTACAATGCACCTAGGATTTATCTTTCCCTCTCACCAACCCAACTTGTAAATCCACATCACTGCTCTTTAGCTTATCCACTAGGCCTGTGGCTATAAATTCCTGCCTCCCCTTTTCTTGGGAATTCAAACTATTTTCATCTGGTGTGCTAAAATGTGTGGAGGAGCTATCATCTCTGAGTTCATACCACCATCCTCTTCTCGCAGAAGAAAATCCAGTTCTGAGGATTTGTGGGTTGGTTTGGACAGTATGTCATATTCCAATGGAAGTGTTTGTGATGAGATGGGTATTCCAAGGAGGGTGAATAAGAAGAGAAAGTGTAGTAAGCAGCATGAGTACAGAGGGATAAGGCAACGCCCATGGGGAAAATGGGCTGCTGAAATTAGAGATCCAATTAAGGGAATGAGGGTTTGGCTTGGGACTTATAACACTGCTGAAGATGCTGCTAGGGCTTATGATCGAGAGGCTTTTAGGATCAAAGGAGCCAAAGCCAAGCTCAATTTCCCCATAACAGAGAAGCTGCCAAATTCAGACAATGGTCTAAATTCAAAGGAGGGTTTAGTAAAAGTGGAAGCCACACCAAAAGCTGTGGATTCATCGACACAGAAGTATCTTGAATATTTGGAGGCTGTGCTGGAGCTGAAACCTGAAATCCTCCCATGTACAGCAGCTTATGGTGAAAGCCCCTTTTCCTCCTCTAATGTTGATAGCAGCCTGGCTTCTGGTTCAGTCCCTGATTTTTCCAATTGGGTTGGAGATGAGGGCAAAAGCTCTGGTTTACTTTGTGGGGCAGCCCATGTAATGGATTATTGGAAGTTTCAAGAGGAAGATAAAAGTGTGTTGAGTATAGAGGATGATGAATGGACATTGAATTCCTACAAGGCTGCTGAGTTGTTGGGCATGTATCCATGTTCTCCACTGGTGAGCACAGATCTGCAAAGCCAAAGTGCTCCTTATAGTTGGGACTATGTTGATGACAATGGCTTGTGGGATTGCAGTTTATGACGTTTAATCTTCTGGGTAGTCTTTTATAATAGATTGGAGTTTGGCTTTGGCAACTTTGTTTATGTAATCTTGTTTGAGATTATTTCTAGTAAACAGTTTGTTTCAGTTCATTTGGCTATCTTGTCTTTCCACAGGCCAGTCTCTGTTTTAGGGTTGGCTATGTACAGACGTGTATTTACATTTGTTTATTTTATTTAAATGATACAGCGAGGAATGGAGGTCCTTCAGTTTTCTTGTCTACTCAAAAAATCAGTGGGCACTTTATACGCCACTAGGGAGGACCAGGGTTTAAATTTGATGGTGTAACATTGAACAATAGCTCTAAGATATCATCTATTTTCAAGTTGATTGTCATAGATAAATGAGTTCTTACATTTGCAATTTTGCAATATATTTCCTTAAAATGTTTAAGTAAACGCCAAAATAAATCAGTGGGCTGTTTATTTTATTTTAAATGATACAGCGAGGAATGGAGGGTCCTTCAGTTTTCTTGTCTACTCAAAAAATCAGTGGGCTCTTTATATGCAACTAGAGAGGACCAGGGTTTAAATTTGATGGTATAACATTGCCATCAAGTAAATTTTTCCTTGTTTTCATGTTGCTTTTAATTGTATTATTTATTTTCTATTCAATTTTTATATTTTTTATAATGAATATATGCATCTATATCCATTGATTTAAAATTATAGTACATATGTCCACAAAAAAAATGGTAGATGGACACAAGGTCATCCTACAGAGTTCAAACAAGCAGTGCTCAGAAAAAATCAAAAGTTGTTTCTGGATTAAATTGTGTGCATGATTTTTCGGAAAGCTAAATCAGAAGTCTAAGGGCATAGCCTAGCAACCAGATAAATAGATAACAATAGAACATATAAAAACAACCACTTAAGCGGTGAGAGCAATCCCAGACGCTAGCAGAGTAGGGTCATGATCATTTGGTTGGCCTTGTACATTAGCAGGGTCTCGAGTGATGTTAGGAAGTGACCACCCTTCATCAGTAACAACTTCTCCTTTATCTCTAAAGTCTCAAACAAGTGAAATCAACATGGCCAAACATGAAAAACACTTGGAAGAATCAGGCCACTTGCCACCACACCAGAAGTCGGCCATCCGCTTCCACTAGTATTGTCTACCCCTGCCCCTCCTGAGCCCCACCCAGAGGCAAAGCCTCCACATAGGGGAGAGGCAGAGCGACATTGAGCATAGCCACCAGAGTGGTGACAATGAGCCAAGAACTTGGGGGTTTGAGAGTACTTGGTGGAAGAGCCACAACTTTGTCATCGACCACGAGGTGGAGAGTGACCACGAGAGGCAAAGTCGTTAGGAGGGACTTTGGCAACAATATAGGGGGCATTACCCCAATCAAAAAATCATTCTTGGAGGTGGGAGACCTCTTGTACCACCCTGTAAGCTTGAACTTGGATCTAAAGAAATACATTATTGTAAATACATGCTTTAGTAAAAAGTGACATCTCTATAGAAAAAGAGTTGTTGGAAAATAACACAAAATTTCTCTCTTTCCATAAATAAAATAGAATCTCCACCTTAAAAGCATGCTAGATTTGGGTATACTTGAAAGGAAAACGAGGCCAATCCCCCAAGGGAGCCATATGCCAAGAGAAAGGCTTTGGCCAAAAGGGACAAAAAAAATCATGAATCCAATACCACAAAGTTTGAGCATGGCGACAAAGCCAAAAAATATTCTTAAAGGACTTTGGCTAACCATAGAAAGGACAACAAAGATCCTTGACACTAATATGTTGTTCAAAGGCAAGAGCCCAGAGGCAACCCTTGGAAAATAATGCACTAGGCAAAATGGGCAAGTTTAGGTTCAATAATGGCAGCCTAGATTTTACAAAATTGTCGATACTAAATAGAGAGGTGATTGTAGATGTCACCGAAGATTAAGCACAACCACCATAGGAAGGTGCAAGGAAAGCCAAAGATAACCTAGTGGCAACTTGTAGTTACAAAAGATAGTATCAGGATACCACTGCCAATCTTCCCACCACTACTTGATCTAGAGTGGATGTCAATTTTGTGAAGCCTATTCAAAGGTAGAGTAGATAAAATTGTCTCAAAAGTCTCACGATCTAGTTGAGAAAGCCAAAATTGAACTTTCATGTCTTCCCGAGACCAAAGACTCATAGTGGATATGTAGAAGAAGTCTCAAGGAGTGCGGATGTCGTGTTTATGAAAACACAAAGCACAAATACATGGCACCTGAGAAAGAGAAAGACCTTGAATTTGAATAAGTGGAGACTACCAGATATTATGTTGGTTAAAAGAAAGGTCACCACGAAAGCCAGAGTTGGTCCACCCAAGCCAAGGCTTAACCGTCTTCCAGGTATGCTAGATACTTTTTGCCATAATAGTGCCCTCGATATGAAAAATTTCTTTCATAACACAAGGGACTCCCCACCTAGGAGAGAGAAACGAAGTCACTAGGATGATTTTCACTTGGGAAAACTTTATATTCAAAAGAGGGGCCTGAATCTACTAGATCCAAATCCAAGGGAGGCAAGGATGTGAATTCCAAGTGGATTGCAAGGGTTGAAGTGTGTTTTGCCCTCTTTTGTAAATAGGAAAGTTGACTTGTTGACTATGTGGAACAAAGGGAGAAATTGAGTGAAATAAGGAGCTACCGGTTCGAGATCGTGCTGTAACTTCAGATCTGAGCTAATTAGACTATAATACAGATCTATCCTGCAAATTTGGAGAAAAGTCGTCGGGGCCGTGGCGACAGTGTACATGGTCCTCCACAAAATCCGCGAAACGAAAAGGGTTCTTTCATCTCTGCAAATGAAGCTCAAACATGCAATTACAGTTGCACACCTGCAACCTACACACAGAAAAGAGGGGACGAAGGGTTGTGGATAGGGGTTTTCCTTAGTCAAACCCTAGTTGAGGAATCAACTTTGAAAGAAAGTAATTGCAAATACTTGAATGTAAACAATGGAAATGTATACCTTGTAGATCTGTAATTTGTCGATGATGATTGCTTTGCTTCTTGAATGTAATCACAAGTGTTGCATGAAATGGCATGTAACATGACAAAACCCTAACACACACACATGCTTGCAAATGAATGTTGTAATATTGCTCCAATGGATGAATGAAGAAGACTTGAATGTTTGAATGCTTGATAATCAAGACCCTTCACTTGAATTTCTCTTATTATCCTTATCTTTCTCATGTCTCCCCCAAATGAGGGAATGTAATCTCCTTTTATACATGCCTCAAGGATCACTTTTTAATCACTGAAGGCCGACAAAGAGGAAATGCAAACCCCAAAGTCGGATTGTGCATAGGGGACCGGGCATACCCACCATAGGGCCACCCTAAGAGTTGGGGACAGGGGTGCCATGCCTCTGTCCTAGGGAGGACAAGGGCACCACGCCCTTGTCCTGCCCTATTTTGGGGCTCGGGTAGGGTTTAGAGGCAGGAACAGGTTCTGAGTAAGGAAGAACCCAAGGGTAAAAGTGGAGAAAGGGGTCTTGGTCAGAAAGGAGGGTGTCATTGCCAAAGTGAGGACTTCGAATGTGATTAAAATTGCAAGAGGCCCAATTTTATGACACTACATTTAGGCCCCACTTTAGCAGGTGTACGGTTTATGCCACTACTATCGGTAAAGTAGAAGAAATAGAGATGAAGATGAGAGATGCAGAGCAAGATCACACGGAGTATAAAACATCACTAATCTTGAGAACAAAATCCCCCAATCCTAGGATCTTAACTCACTCAGACATATGCAAGAGCACACAAAATAAAAAGGAACAAGACGCACAAAATAAAAACAAAGTGCAAAAGACACAACAAAAAACAAGACACAAGATGACAAACCAACTAGCCGAAGAGACCTCGATACTCAAATAACTCAACAACTAATCAGGACACAAAGACTAATGCCATCACATAAACACAAGCGATCACATAAAAGAGAAAAGCCGACATCATCCATTAACCATCAATAGCAAAACTATGGGTTCATGTGAGGAAGAAGAGATAGGACATGAATACACACTTTGGTGATCCATAAGAAGAAAGGTGACTAAGAGAGAAACCATGGACATCTCGCACCTAAAACTAGGAGATCCATGGAGAGAAGGATATGGAAAAAAAGCCCCTAGTGTCTATCTCAGTAATCCATGCAAGGGAGGAGAGTGGGAACACCGTTAGTTCCACCCAACCTCAAGCGCATGTGCAAGTGAGGTTCGAAGCACCTCATAGGAGTCTATGCTTGAGTACGCTACAACCTGTATAAAATATATAATACAAGTGTCAGGAAAGGCATGATATCTCGCTCTAAGAGTTTGTGCTCTGGTTCCGAGAATAATCACCATGCATGAGACAAACATGGTGTCATCTCGCTCTAAGAGTTTGTGCTTTGGTTCTGAGAATGACCCACTGTACAAGAAAAGAAGAAGTGAAGACATCTCGCTCTAAGAGTCGGTGCTCTGGTTCCGAGAATGACCCATTGTACCAAAAAAAAGGCAACGTCATCTCGCTCTAAGAGTTTGTGCTTTGGTTTCGAGAATGACCTATTGTAGAAGAGAAAAGTGACGACATCTTTCTCTAAGAGGCTTCCCTCTGGTTCCAAGAATGTCCCACAATATAAGAAAAGTTATGACACCTTTCTCTAAGAGGTCGTCCTCTGGTTCCAAGAATGTCCCATTGTACAATGCATGAGAGAAGTATGGTACAAAGGAGCAGTGTGGGTGCCCCCCCCCTTAAGATGTCAACATAGGTTGATGTTGATATCTTAAGGAAAGTAGAAAAAGAATACCTACCTTCATCACAAAGAATATATTTGCTATGCAACAATGTCATAAATCCAAGCAAGAGAGGGGAATACTCTTTAAGCAAGGATAAGACAGTTGAAAAGAGATATCTTGATGTAAGTGTAAAGGTGATCCTTGGAGGAGAAGAGATCCTTGTTCAAAAGACATCTCCTTCCAAGAGGAATTGTCTTAGAGAAATATAACTTCTTCTAGAACAAAGAGAAGGAGGGAACAAGAATGCAATCCTTCCTCCTATTCCTAGGTGAAAGGGATTCTCCATGAGGGATGACGCACTTTTAGCACCCAGAGAGATGGGTGAATTTATCATAGATGTACATTACCAAGTGTGAAAGAGGTTGGAGTCAAGGACTGATACCTCTTGTATAAGAGAGAATCCTTGAGGCAACAACCAACAATTGTACACAAGAAATGACATCAAGTAATATAACTCACACCATCCACAAAATAGGGCAAAGTAGATCCCGAGAGAGAGAGAGAGAGAGAGAGAGAGAGCACACCAAAAAAAACACATGAAAAACACCAAAACGCATATGAGGTATTTCAAATTTAAAGAACCTCGTACACGTTTAGGCTCATTTTGCCTAGCCTAACCAAAGCTAAACCGCGTGCGTGGTTTAAAACATACTAACTGCGTATGTGGTTTAAAGCATACTAACCGCATACGTGGTTTAAAAACTAAAACCACGTACGCGGTTCTGTCTGTCAATAAAATGCAATTCACTTAGCATTCCATTAGGTTTTTCAGTAGGATATATACATAAAATATAGCATTTAAGTATAAGACAAAGAGAAATGTCACTTATAATTTAAGTTATATTTTATGTATATATTGTCAAGATGTTTGAGAGTGGTTCCAAATCTCTAAGAGTTATAATGCAGATTCTAGTTTATTGAGTATTCTTATAAATTTCAGACTTAGTCAAATTTCAGTAATCAGCATGCTCATATCAGCATTATGTCTCTCATCTCTTCCCTACATTCCCCCTCTCTCTTCCTTAACCCCTACCTTTTTGTCTCTTAGGCGTCTCCCTCTCTACTTTCTTCCTTCTCTCAAGTATCTCTCTGTCACTTTCTCATCTCCCTCACCCTCTTTATCTCTTTCATATATCCCTCTCTTTCTCTCCCTCTCTCAAATATCTCTATCAAGTTTCTCTCCCTCTCTCAAATATCTCTATCAAATATCTCTCCTCTTCTATCAAGTCTCTCTCTCTCTCTCTCTCTCTCTCTCTCTCTCTCTCTCTCTGAAGTCTCTCCCTCTCATCCTCGTTCTCTCTATCTCACTCTCCCTTTCTTTTAGGTGTCTCTCTCTCATTCTCTCCCTCTCCCCTTTCCCCCCTCTCTCCCTTTCTCATTACCTCTCTTTCTCACTCTCTCCCTCTCTCCCTCTCTTCACACCTCTCTCTCTCTCTAGTCTCTTATAATATCCTTCCACTCCTTCCTCCCTCTCACTCAGACTCTCTCTCTCTCTCTCTCTCTCTCTCTCTCTCTCACCCTCTCTTTCTCTCTCTCTCACCTTTCCTCCCTTCACCTCTTAGGTCTCTCTTTCTCTCCCAATCCCTCTATCCACCTCTTATATCTCTCTATACCTCCCCCCCCTCTCTCTCTCATTTATCTCTTGTCTCTCCCTCTCAGTCTCTATCTCTCTATCTCACTCTCCTCCTCTCTTAGGGGTATCTCTCTCCCATTGCCTCCCTCTCCTCCCCCTCTCTCCCTCTCTAGGGTCAAAAGGTATTCTCAGGGGTCATATGGTATCCTAGGGATCCATGCATGTGTCCTAAGGGGTCATAGGACACCATATGACTCCTTATGACACCATATGACCCATAATGACACATAAGAGGTCATATGGAGTCCTAAGGGGTCATAAGACACCATATGACCCCTTAGCACACCATACGACCCATAATGACACCAAATAGTATCCTAAGGGGTCATAAAACACTATATGACCTCTTAGGACACCATACGACCGATAACAACACCATATGGAATCTTAAGGGGTCAAATAGTGTCCTAAGGGGTTGTAGGAGACCATATGACCCCTTAGGACATCATATGACCCCTAATGACACCATATGGTGTCCTAAGTGGTCATAAGGTGTCCTAGGGGTCATACAACACCATAAGACACATAACGATACCATATGGTGTCCAATGGGTCATTGTACACCATATGACCCTTAGAACGCAATACAACCCCTAACAACATCTAAGGGGTCATAGGACACTATATGATCCCTTAGAATACCATATGACCTATAATGATGCCAAATAGTGTCCTAAGGGGTCATAGAACACCATATGACCCTTTTGGGCACCATATGGTGGTGTTATGGATCATATGGTATCCTGAGGGGTCATATGGCATCCTATGACCCCTTAGGACACCATATGATGTCGTTATGGGTTCTATGGTGTCTTAAGGGGTCATATGGTGTCCTAAGGGGTCATAGGACACCATATGACCTCTTACAAAACAATATGACCTCTAATGACACCTAAGGGATCATATAGTGTCCTAGGAGGTCATAGAATACCATATGACCCTTTAGGACACCATACGACCCATAATGACACCATATGGAGTCCTAAGGCATCATATGGTGTCCTAAGGGGTTATAAGACACCATATGACCCCTTAGCACACCATACAACCCATAATGACACCAAATGGTGTCCTAAGGGGTCATAAAACACTATATGGCCTCTTAGGACACCATACGACCCATAATGACACCATATGGAGTCCTAAGGGGTCAAATAGTGTCCTAATGGGTCATAGGAGACCATATGACCCCTTAGGACACCATATGACCCCTAATGACACTATATGGTGTCCTAAGTGGTCATAAGGTGTCCTAGGGGTCATATGACAACATAAGACACATAACGATACCATATGGTGTCCCAATGGCTCATAGGACACCATGTGACCCTTAGAACACAATATGACCCCTAACAACATGTAAGGGGTCATATGACACTATATGATCCATTAGAACACCATAGGACCTATAATGATGCCAAATAGTATCCTAAGGGGTCATAGAACACCATATGACCCTTTAGGGCACCATATGGTGTTGTTATGGGTCGTATGATATTCTTGAGGGGTCATATGTCATCTTATGACCCCTTAGGACACCATATGATGTCGTTATGGGTTGTATGGTGTCTTAAGGGGTCATATGGTGTCCTAAGGGGTCATAGGACACCATATGACCTCTTAGGAAACAATATGACCTCTAATGACGCCTAAGGGATCATATGGTTTCCTAAGAGGTCATAGAATACCATATGACCCTTTAGGACACCATACGACCCATAACGACACCATATGGAGTCCTAAGGGATCATATGGTGTCCTAAGGGATCATAAAATACCATATGACCCATTAGGACACCATATGACCCATAACGACACGTAAGAGGTCATATGGAGTCCTAAGGGGCCATAAGACACCATATGACCCCTTAGCACACCATACAACCCATAATGACACCAAATGGTGTCCTAAGGGGTCATAAAACACTATATGACCTCTTAGGACACCATACGACCCATAATGACACCATATGGAGTCCTAAGGGGTCAAATAGTGTCTTAAGGGGTCGTAGGAGACCATATGGCCCCTAATGACACCATATGGTGTCCTAAGTGGTCATAAGGTGTCCTAGGGGTCATACAACAACATAAGACACATAACGATACCATATTGTGTCCTAATGGCTCATAGGACACCATATGACCCATAGAACACAATACAACCCCTAACAACATCTAAGGGGTCATAGGACACTATATGATACCTTAGCACACCATAGGACCTATAATGATGCCAAATAGTGTCCTAAGGGGTCATAAAACACCAAATGACCCTTTAGGACATCATATAGTGTTGTTATGGGTTGTATGGTGTCCTAAGGGGTCATATGGCATCTTATGACCCCTTAGGACACCATATAGTATCGTTATGGGTCGTATGGCATCCTATGACCCCTTAGGACACCATATGGTGTCGTTATGGGTCGTATGGTTTGTTAAGGGGTCATATGGTGTCCTAAGGGGTCATAGGACACCATATGACCTCTTAGGAAACAATATGACCTCTAATGACATGCAAGGGATCATATGGTATCCTAAGGGGTCATAGAATACCATATGACCCTTTAGGACACCATATGACCCATAACGACACCGTATGGAGTCCTAAGGGGTCATATGGTGTCCTAAGGGATCATAGAACACCATATGACCCATAACGACACCTAAGGGGCCTTAGTACACCATACGACCCATAAATATTATCCAACCAATACATCCACACGATCCAAAGAAACCAATACGTTCATTTTCTTCAAACATTGTATTTTATATCCTATCTTCTTTAAAAAAAAAAGAAGATATATTGGAGGGAGAGGAAGAGAGAGGGGATGGAGAGAGAGAGAGAGAGAGAGAGAGAGAGAGAGAGAGAGAGAGAGAGAGAGAGAGAGGCACCTTGTACGTGCTTGAGAGGGGGAGAGAGGGAGACAATACACATACATACACACATATGTGTGTATATATATTTAATATATAATATATTATTATATACATACATACATACATATATATATATATAGATAAATATTATATATTTTTTATTTTTTATATTATATATAAATTATATATTATATGTATATATATATTATATATATATATATATATATTATACACACTCCCAAAATTTAAACAAACTTATCCTGTATGCGCTATTTATAGTAAAAATAGCCCGTACGTGCTTTTTATAGTACAAATAGCGCGTACGTGCTTTTTATAGTAAAAATAGCGTGTACGCGCTTTTTATAGTTAAGATAGAACATACACACTTCTTACACCATAAGTACCTCGTACGTGCTTTTTATACCATAGGTACCCTGTACGCGCTTTTGTCTGTTTAGGCTTGGAAATAGGCCTGGATAACAAAGCTACGGTTTGGAAGTTCTATTTCCCTCCTTTTTGGCGTGTTTTATTTTATCAACTTGGTTTCTTGACTTTGTCATCATCAGGTTTACACATTGTCAAGTGGGTATTTCTAAAATTTTCACCATATTTTCACCCATCTTCTGAGCTTTCTAACCATATAATTTTTTTTAAATTTGAACAACAATAACATATTATTATTGAATTTCTTTTACCAGTGTCTCCATAGTTCTCACAGACATACGTGCACCATTTTTTTAATAACTTTTGATATAATTATCCAAATTAAATTTTTTTTATATATTATTGTAGTGAACTTGATTCTTTACAATTTAAAAAAAAAAATTGCATTTTTCGATTTTTTAGAGCAACTTATGCTTCACGCACGAACAGGTACCTAATTTTCAGGATGTGCTCTATCGGAAAAATCATTAAAAAAAAATACTCAACAAAAAATTACAAAAAAATACACATCTTCTAGTGCTCACTCTTAACTATCTTTCTGCCAAAGGATTTGTCAAAATATTAAATCTAAATATGACTTTTTTGATGCGTATGTCAGACACTATGTTATGTTTTTTATGAAAAAATCAGGGTCTGTTTTCTGTGCGCGAAGGATTTGAGCCCCTTAATATTATCCAATTTTTAAAAAGTTTAGTAGTTTGGAAACTAGATTCAGAGTACTACAATATTTGTTCTTTGATTATCTTCATATCTTGAGTGGATGACTTTCAAATTTTGCCTCCAAGTTTAGGTTCACTTGATTTCAGAAAAAAAGTGTCCACTTATACCCCCCTTTTTGACCACCATCTTTGTGCACTTACCCGAGAGAGAGATCATTGCCCCCCAAGTGTAGGGACAATGAGAATAGCTTACACAATCTTCTAGAGAGAGATTAAACATAAGAAAATGTGCAATGAACTTACATGAACACATGCAAGAAAAGACATTAGTATATGTAAAATACACATCTCAAGAAGTGGTAATCTTCAAAAGGAAGAAAAAGTATCAGATATTCCCCAAGGGGGATTAAGCATATAGAAATGATAATCATATATGAAAAATGCAACCCCAAAAGGAAATAGTGATACACGAGATAGAGAGAAAGAGATAGGAGTGAAAATCCTTGCCCCACAAGTAAGAAGGACAAGGGGAAAAGTGGTACATATTTTCCAATGGTGTTTATTTTCAAGTAATATGCCTTCCTGGTGGAACAAATTCTCTAAAGGAAGGATTATGCACTTCTCAAGAGATCATTCCATGTAAGGAGGCATATTGTGCTTGAGAATAATCACAACCATAGAAAAGGTACATTTTCCAAGAGAATGAAAGAATAGAGGAGACCTGTGCATTACTTATTAAAGAAACTCTTATCTAAGCAAAGTGTAAAACCAATGAACAATTACCTGCTCACATAAGAATAACCCAACGCAAGAAAGGAAATCTAATAATGAATAATGCACAAAGACAAAGACAAGTGTATAGAAAGAAGAAGAAAAATGGACTTCATGTTGTTGCCTCAAAGTATGTAAAATTGAAACAATAGCACCACAAATGATAAAGAGCTCCTATTAAAATGGGCTAGTTATGCCATAGGGTGAAGAGCAACATGAAGGGAAAAGAAATGCTAAGGCACTATGTTTTTACCAAGAAATACAACTAGATCTATTGTGAGACAAATTTGTGCAAGATCATATTTTAGTTGAACAAATTTCTTAAATGTATAACATTTTCCAAGAGAATGTGAATATGAATCATGAAAAATGCAATATTCAATACCTTTCACTTGCTTATGATTTTTTTTTTTTTTTGTGAAGGAAAGGAAATTGTCTTGTCATATTTCAATCTCCAATAGATTCTTGCATCTAATCTGTCAGGATGGTAAATATCACGTTGACATAAAGGAGAGGGTTTGTTAGGAGAAGAAGTTTCATTATCCACAATTCTAATTTCACCACTATCTATGCCGTCTTGAATAGATTTTTGAAAATCAAGGCAATCAGTAGCATTGTGATCATGGGTTTGATGGAATGAACAAAAAGGAGGTGTTGAAGAAGAAGCATTCTTACGGGCTCTTTTGATTTGTTGTCTTTGAAGATGGTTTTTAAAGTTTTGGAGCCTAAGGAATTCATCCATAGAAAGAGGTGTACCATTTCCTAGGCCTCTTTTAGTAGTTTGTGTGGGAGGATTTATAGGGACATGAATTCCATGATCAAATTCCCAATTCCTTGTCCTTTAAAACCTTGTTTTGTAATTATGTGAAAGCCACGACTATAAGAATGTTGCAATTGACTAGATGGAGGAACATGATCATGAATTTCTTTGAAATCTGATGTGTAAGGGGGAAGAAAAGGATTTATAAATGAAGGAGGAGTATCATGTGAAATGACAATCTCTTTTCCTTTATCAAGCTTATCCTTTTTGGAAGATTGGGGAAGAACATCTTCATCATCTAAAAGCTCATTTTTAGTTATTTCTATGTGAGGGGAAAGATCATGAAAAAATTTGCATGACATCATCCTCTTTGCATATACTTTGATGTTGAAAATAGGTCTTAGGAGAATATAGAGGATCTAAAGATGTAATAATGTTGATGTTTTGATTTTGCCCCCCCTGCTCAAGGGTATGTGTATGAGAAGAAGATGGATCCATGTTACTTTCCAATGCTTGCTCTTTTTTAGAGAGATAATTGGTTAAAGCATTAGGTCTCATCTCATCCACACAAGATACCCTAGAGGCTAGGAGAGGTACAAAGGTTAGGATCTTTAGGTTTAATATCTACAAAATATTTAAAGTGATTAACATATGAAATGCAGTTTGTTAACAAAATCACCATAATGCATCATAAATGATACATGAAAGCTTTGAGATCTAATTGAAAATAAAATAATTTGGAAATCCTAATAACACAATATGACCAAGTGTTATGAATAAAGAGGAGCAACATGACATGAAGGAAACTCTTATCTGACACATGATTGTAGTAAATATATGCAAACAAAAATGTAATCATATGCGAAAGAGCAAGTAAATCCAATTTATTAATTGCCATTGAAAGTCTTTGAATTGAAATCTAAATTTGCTGGAAAAGATCTAAAATTAGGACCTTTTATGAAAATCAATGTAAGATTTGAATGTGATTAATTTTGAATTTTTGTTTGACCTTAGAGAGTGTTAAAATTGATAAAGTGCACTGATTTTCTAGGTCCAAGCAGAAAAATACAATCAATTCCATCTCTCAAAATTTCGGGGAAAAAACCAAGGATTGTGGTGAAAGTGCACTCAGTTTGACCAACCTTTTTTCGAAATTTTCAGGGATGATAGAAATTATGATTTTAATGTGGAATCCAAAAAACGGCCAATATGGAGATGTCTAGATCGGTCAAACGTGCGGTCAAAGATCGAAAATAGAAGAATCTTAAAAATTAGGGTTTTATGATTTAACCATCAAATTTTCAGAATAAAGAGACAGATTTGAATTGCAATTTTGAAATAGAAATCATATCTGAAACAAGTATTTAAAATTTTACACTTCATAAGCTTAATTTTCTTAAAATGAAAAATTAGGGTTTTTATGAAATTAACCTCTAAAATTTGCAAATAGATCAAAATTGGAAATGAAAATTTGAAATTCAAATTGCAATTAATCATATCTAATAACGAGAATTCATAATTAATGTGTAAGACATTAGGTTCACTAAAATGTAAAGTGGAAAATTGAACCCTAGTGCCTCCCTAGTGCACCTAGGAGAGAGAAAGGAAGTCACTAGGATGATTTTCACTTGGGAGAACTTTACACTCAAAAGAGCGGCTTGAATCCACTAGATCCAAATCCAAGGGAGGAAAGGATGTGAATTCCAAGTGGATTGCAAGGGTTGAAGTGTGTTTTGCCCTCTTTTGTAAATAGGAAAGTTGACTTGTTGACTATGTGGAACAAAGGGAGAAATTCAGTGAAATGAGGAGCTATCGGTTCGGGATCACACTGTAA
Organism: Cryptomeria japonica; assembly: GCF_030272615.1. Taxonomy (NCBI): domain Eukaryota; kingdom Viridiplantae; phylum Streptophyta; class Pinopsida; order Cupressales; family Cupressaceae; genus Cryptomeria; species Cryptomeria japonica. Next base: position 195,073,409 of record NC_081409.1, on the reverse strand, counting down.
CTTCGGATTTTAGCTAATTAGATTGATACGGATTTGCTATGCAAATTTGGAGAAAATTCGTCAGGACCGTGGTGATAGTGTACACGGTCCTCCATAAAATCCGCAAAATGAAAAGGGTTCTTCCATCTCTGCAAATGAAGCCCAAACCTGCAATTACAGCTGCGCACCTGCAACCTACACACAGAAAAGAGGGGAAGAAGGGTTGTGGATAGAGGTTTGCCTTAGTCAAACCCTAGTTGAGGAATCGACCTTGAAAGAAAGTAATTGCAAATGCTTGAATGTAAACAATGGAAATGTATACCTTGTAGATCTGCAATTTGTTGATGATGATTGGTTTGCTTCTTAAATGTAATCACAAGTGTTGCATGAAATGGCATGTAACATGAAAAAACTCTAACACACACACATGCTTGCAAATAAATGTTGTAATATTTCTCCAATGGATGAATGAAGAAGACTCGAATTCTTGAATGCTTGATAATGAAGACCCTTCGCTTGAATTTTGCTTGTTATCCTTATCTTGCTCATGTCTCCCCAAAATGAGGGAATGGAATCTCCTTTTATACATGCCTTAAGGATTAATTTTCAATCACTGAAGTGCAACAAAGAGTAAATGCAAACCTTGAAGTCAGATTGTGCATAGGGGATCGGATAGACCTATCATAGGGCCACCCTAAGAAGTTGGGACAGGGGTGCCACACCCCTATCCTGCCCTATTTTGGGGCTCATACAGGGTCTAGAGGCAAGAATAGGTCTTGAGCAAGGAAGAACCCAAGGGTAAAAGTGCAGAATGGGGTCTTGGTCAGAAAGGAGGGTGTCATCGCCAAAGTGAGGACTTCGAATGTGGTTAAAATTGTAGGGGCGTATGACACAATAGTGCCCTCGATATGAACAACTTATTTCATAACCAACAGGGTTTGAAAATCAATCCCCTTCCAAGTAGGTTGATTGACCAAAAAACCATAAGAAATGCAATGCTTGAGAAGAATTTTGTAGGCTTTAGTGCCAGAGATGGCACGGATAATCTAGTTGGCACAAAGGGCCATACCTTGTCATTGAGTACAGAGGAAGCCAAAAAATCTAGACTCAAAAGGAAGGCAATATAAATCTTAGGCCACTCTATGAAAATCCTTGTGATCTTCGAAAGAGGACCAAAGAAAATTATGCAAAAGTTTCTCTAGCTTCAAATAGGAAGCTTTAGAAGAGGCCTAACGAGAAGAATAATAGACATGAGTGGCCGCAAGAATCTTGGAGCAAACCTAGAATTTACGAGCCAAAGAGAGTGGTTTGGTGATCTAGTAAGACAACTTCTTCTGATTTCTAGCGAGAATTGCATTCTGAAGCTCCAGCGACAATGCTTGGAAAGCAAAGTGTATGCTCAAAAAGTGAAAAGTTCCCCCATGTTCAATTCACTTCCATCCATAATGAGAAATCCAAGGATGTGGGAGGAAGCATTGATTGTAACACAAAGTTTTATGCCACTGAATGGTAGGCCCAAAAGCTAAACAAAAGGTGTCGAGGCACTAGAGGGCCTCCATGACACTATCTTCATCCTTAATAATAGTGAGGAAAGAGTCATCTGGAAAGTAACTATTAATGAGCTGGTGTGGTGATTCAAGTAGGGGAATCCCTCAGACATGCCCAGAAGCAATGGAATGAACCAAAAGATGGTCAAAGCCTTCAGTAGCCAGAACATAAAAAGGAGCCAAAGGGCATCCTTGGTGGATAGACCAAAACAACCCAAAAGCTTAATATTGACAACCATTGATGGTAATGCAAGTAGGAGCATCATCAAATAAATTCTAATATATTGAATGAAACAGGGATCAAAACCAAGAGCACACAACATAGCAAGAATAAAGGGCCTTTCAATAGGGTCATAGGCTTTGCAAAATCAATTTTAAGGAATAAGGGCTATTGCTTAGAGTGGTGAGCCCATTCCATTCATTTTGAAACAACAATAATGTTAACAAAGATTTACCAAGATTTGATAAAACCGGTTTGTTCTGGGTGCATAACTTGAAAGAGCATGTGGTGAATTTTTCAGATCCAAGAATTTCATAATGACCTTGTAGGAGACATTAAGAAAATTTATTGGCCTCTAGTTGCAAATATCTTCCAAATCTCTAGGCTTAAGTATGAACTTGATATTTCCTTTTTTAATTAATTTACCTAAAGAATGATTATGAAAAGCCTCAAGTTAGAACTTGTGAAGATCCAACCCAACATAGGGCCAGAGGGATTTATAAAACTCAGAGGAAAACCCATCACAAGTAGGTGCTTTGTCATTTGCCATGGAAGTAAAAGCTTTTTTGAGATCCTCTAGAGTGAGCATTTGCTCACATAAGGAAAACCAAGCCTCAAAGAGCTTAACTAGTACAATCCACAAGCAATCTTGGTGAGCTTTATCTCACTCATGGGTAGCTTCCTGAGCAGTGAAGCCCTTCTCATAATGGCGAACAAATTCCTTAAGAATGTTTGAGAGTTCAGAGAGCACTAACTAAAGTTCTTTAATTCTTTTAACGCTCAAAGAGGAACGACAAGCTCATAGAGCAAGGAAAAACTCCTTGGAAGCTTGATTTACCACCTTTAGCCAATGAAACTGAACTTTGATTTGAGCTCCTCTAGTGGCATAGTGATGTAGATCCTTATTTTGGTGATCAAGCTACACCACCTAACTTGCAAATTGTGAGCAAAGGGATTGGCGATGAGATCCTTCATGGCATGGAAAAGATACGAGGTGGTAGCTTTATAGGGTCACTAGTGGGAGAGAGGAAGTTGGCAACCATAGATGCGAAGGAAACAAGAAGTGTATCGGATTGCACGGTTCCACCAAGAAATCCATCTAGAATGCTAAGTAGGATGACACTCTAGTTTCAAAACCCACAAATTATGGGCCATTGTAGGCTTATGACTCAAGAATGAAGTATTCAAGAAAAAATCTAGGTTTTGAAGGACTGAGACACACCCACTTGCCAACAAATATTGAATTTGATGGGAAAGTGGTTTGACAAGGTGAACTCGAGGAGAGACAATGCTGGTACCATTTGATAAGAAGAAAAGGTGTAAAAATTATTGATTCGTTAGCATGGAATGATCAAGCCTTTTAAGAACTTTGTTAGTACCCACCCAAAAGTTTCTCCACATGTGCCACATAACATGTTATTGGCAGTGCAAGGAATTGGGGTCATAAAGACCCAAGTTATGGCGCATGTAAAACCATGCCTCTCTTTCTCCAAAATTCTAGTGAAAAGCCAATAATCCCTCTTTATCAAGCACCACTTCAACCATATTAAAATCACCACACATCAACCAAGTGGCCAGAGGCATTGAATCCCAAATCCACCACTAGAGAGCAAATGTATCGACAACATCATTGGAAGCTTAAACATTAATTATCCCAAATGAATGATGTGCAATTGACATGGGCTTCCACACAAGTCACTAAGTAGGATCAAAGCCATGATCAATCTTGCAAGATTGCCAATGTGGCATAAGCATAGTGACTACACCTCCACGACCAACTTTGTGAGAGGAGGAAAAAAAGAGGCCACTTGGCTAAATAACCCAACATGCAACAAAAAGCCTAAAACTGACAATTTTAACTTCCTAAAGTTTAAAAACATCAATACCAAAATAATTATATTTTGTGTCTCATACATAATACTTCTTGGCAAGGTCAATAAGACCTCAGACATTCAATGATAGAAAATTCATGAATCAATGTCACGCATATCAACCCCATCCTCAAGAGAGGAGAAATGATTATGCAAAAAATCAATAGCAGATTGGAAGCTAGGAAGACCACCTCAATGTTTTTCTCCTCCGTAGGTCTAGGCGGCATGTGAGAGCGACAAAGGTTATGTGGCTAAGACAAAAGCACCAACGTAGGCTGGGGTGTTTGCACAAAATTCAAACATGTACATAATTCTCAATAGTGGCGAGTGCAATAACTTCCTTCCCCTTATTAGAAGGGTATGAAATAGGTGCCAAGAGTGGTGGCTACATCACTTGATTTAGTCAAACTATTGTTAGGTCCTGGGGACAACTGAGAGGGGGGGGGGGGGGTGAATCAGTTGTCTAATAATTTTAAACCAAAAACAACTTAAACAATTTACTGCTTAGTACCAGTGAGATAGTCTGATATACCGATGGACATATTAACACATAAATGCAATACCGCTAGAGATTAATGCATGAAAATAAAAGACAAAGTCATCCACAACACATAACACCAGCATTTGTACGTGGAAACCCTGTAAGGGGAAAAACCACGGTGGGAAACCTTACCCATAATCAGATGATACTACTGTAGATAGTAAGTGTACATAAATGGGGTCTGCACATGCAAAAAGGCCAAGCGCTTAGATCTCACTACTTAAAGACAAATGGGAGTCACACTGACTACAATTGGATGGTTAAATCTAATAAGAATGTACTGCTAAAATTAGCATCTTCATATGCTGGATTCAGTACCGGTGTAATGCTGATATGCTTTCACAAAAACCTAGCTTCACCTTCAAATGATGTCTGCATGTATATCTCTACTTAATCTTGCATATACCTTCACAAAGACCTTCTTCACATTCCACATTCAATCTTACAATTAAGACCTTACACTTATACCATAACCTAAGACCAATTTTAGCAGGTCGGCTCTACAAGATATTACAATAAAACCATTTTACAAACAATACAATATCCGATGCAATAACCGATTGAACATGTCAACTTAATGCATTTATAACAATAATTAATCATCTCCATAGCATGCCATGCTGATCTAGAAAAGATAAATCTGCTGGTGTAACCCTGGACCTATTTGTCGGTAACATGCAAATATGCAAATATGAATATGTCAATAACCAATTCTTCAAGACAAGATGTCCATATGATGTCTTCGATATTACCAAGTGTCTTCCATGCCATTCCAAGTGCTGGTGATCATTATATCCTATCGGTGTACCATATACCGGTGACTGTGCAATAGTCACTTGCTTGCCGATGAATGTAGCTGGATTCTCCAAAGTGCTAGAGTTTTAGTAGGTGTTGACATCAATGACAAAACCATACCAAAATACCAACAATCTCCCCCTTTGGCATTGATGGCAACACAAGATGGAAAAACCATCAAAATGCCAAAACAGAAATGCCAAGTATAAAAACCAACAAACTCCCTAAAGTAACAATCTCTCCCCCTGAGAGTAACATGAGTTTCCTTATGTTTTTCTATACCAATCTCTTCCCAAAAGATAATGTGTTTTTGTTTTTCCATAGATATCTCTCCCCCTTTGACATCAAATGCCAAAGTTACAACAAAATACCAATTGTTAGATACATATACAAAATACTAACCAATTATAATATACCAACTACTCCCCCTGAGAAGTAGTTTCCTCATCAAAGTCGGAGTTAAAAATATATCTCTATTAATTTTGTCGATTGATGACAGATATCAACTTTCTGAAGTTGTTCCCTAAGATATTCAAAAGTCTCCTTAGGTAGAGGTTTAGTAAAAATATCTGCAAGTTGTTCTTTAGTATTCACATAAACCAGTTTTATTTCTTTTGCTTCAACTTTTTCCCTTAGAAAATTCAGTTTGATAGAAACATGTTTTGTTTTAGAATGTAGTATCGAATTCTTAGATATATCAATTGTTGTTGTGTTATCACAATAGATAGTTATAGGTTCCTTTCATTTTACCTTTAAATCTTTCAACATTTGTTTAAGCCAAAGTACCTGTGTACAGTTAGTTGCTGCTGCAACATATTCTGATTCTACTGTTGATAAAGATGTACAACTCTATTTCTTACTCAACCAAGAAACTAATCTGTTTCCAAGAAAGAATGCTCCGCCGGTGGTTCTTTTTCTGTCATCCACATCTCCTACCCAATTTGCATCTGTGTATGCACATAGGTCAAAGTTTTCATCTATAGGGTACCATAATCCAAGATTTGTAGTGCCTTGTAAGTACCGGAAAATCCTTTTTACTGCTGATTCATGGTTTTCTATAGGATTACTCTGAAATCTTGAAACAATACATACTGCATTCATAATATCAGGTCTTGTTTGTGTTAAATACAATAAACCTTCTATCATAGATTTCTACCTTGTTGGATTGACAGGTGTAGATTCATCTCTTAAAGATAGTTTGTCATTTGTAGTCATAGGTGTGCTTACCGGTTTAGAGTTCTCCATCCCAAATTTCTTAAGTAACTCTTTTAAGTATTTTGATTGACTCAAGAATATACCTTTGTCAGTCTGTGAAATCTGCAATCCTAAAAAGAATCTTATTTCACCAATCATAGACATTTCAAATTCTTGCTGCATTTTGATAGAAAAGTCTTTACACAATCCATCTTCTCCTCCAAATACTATATCATCAACAAAAACTTCTATAGCCAAGATGTCATCATTAGTTACTTATAGTATAAGTTACTGTCAGCATTACCTTTAGAAAAACCAATTTTTAAAAGATACTTATCCAATCTTGCATACCAAGCTCTTGGAGCTTGCTTCAATCCATACAATGCTTTCTTTAACCTGCAAACCATATCTTTGTCATCTGTTAAAGAAAATCCATCAGGTTGTTCAATGTAAACTTCCTCCTCAAGATCTCCATTGAGAAATGCACATTTAATATCCATTTGATATACTTTGTAGTTCTTATGTGCTGAAAAGGCCAAAAATAATCTAACTGCCTCAATTCTAGCTATCGGTGCAAAGGTTTCATTATAGTCAGCTCCTTCTTTTTGAGAATATCCCTTACACACTAGTCTTGCTTTATTTCTGATAACCTTACCATCTTCATTAAGTTTATTTCTAAATACCCATTTTGTTCCAATTACATTTTTATCTTTAGGCCGGGGAACTAATGTCCAAGTGTTATTTTTCTCAATTTGCTCTAATTCTTCTTCCATAGCTTTAGTCCAATATTTATCTTCACATGCCTCATTAATTGATGATGGTTCAATTTGAGAAATAAGACATACCTCTTCATTTGCCAATCTTCCTCTTGTCATAACTCCTTTGTATTTGTTTCCAATTATTTGATCTTCAGAATGATTCAATCTTAGATACCGGGGTGTCTTTGTTTGCTGTTGTTCCTCAGTCACATTGGAATTTTTAGATGACACCAGTGTAACTGGATCTTCACTCTGTACCCGTGGATTCAGTGTAGATTCTTTTGTTAGAATTGTTGTTACCAGTTCAGAGTCTATATACCTTGAAGTTCCTCTGAATTGTTCATCAATCTTTACATTTGTACTCTCGACAATTTTCTACAATCTTTTGTTAAAACATCTATATGCTTTTCTCTTAGATGAATAACCAAGAAATATTTCTTCATCACTTCTAGGATCAAATTTCCCAATTTACTCATCTCTTCTAATGTAACATTTGCTTCCAAATATTTTGAAATATTTAAGAGTAGGAGTAATACCAAACCATAGTTCATGAGGGGTCTTACCAGTTTCACCTTTGATGTGAACTTTGTTGAATGTATAGACCACTATACTTAATGCTTCTCTCTAATATACACGTGGTAGATTTGCTTCTGATAACATACTTCTGGCTACATCCAAGATGGTTCTATTTTTCCTTTCAACAACTCCATTTTGCTGAGGTGTCTGAGGTGCTGATAGCTATCTTCTAATTCCATTCACTTCACATAATGTATTAAATTCACTAGATGTAAATTCACCTCCTTGATCTGATCTCAAACATTTGATTTTCTTACCGGTTTCATTTTCAACCATTGCTTTGAACAGTTTGAACTTTCCAAGTGCTTCTAATTTTTCTCTAAGAAAAGTAACCCAACACATTCTAGAATAGTCATCAATGATTAGCATGAAATATCTATCACCTTGTAAGCTTTTAGTTCTAGCTAGACCACATAAATCAGTATGAATTAAATCAAGAGCATTATTAGATTTTTCTGGAATACTTTTGAAACTAGTTCTAACCTGTTTTCCAAATTGACATTCCTTACATACTGTATTGTGAGGTTTGATAATTTTAGGTAAATCTCTAACTGCTTTAGTAGTACTTATTTTTACCATGCAATCAAAGTTTACATGACAGAGTCTCTTATGCCATAGCCAACTTTCATCTATATGTGCAATCAAGCATGTCTTCTCATTGTTATTCAAATGAAAGATATTACCTCTAGTCTGATTACCGGTTGCAATTTCTAAACCAGTTCTGTTCATGATTTTGCATTTTCCATTCTTAAATTGTAGATGAAATCCTTTCTCAACTAATTGACCAACACTCAAAAGATTATGCTTTAAACCTTCTACATAGTAGACATTGTCAGTGTTATGCTTACAATCAAGAGATATTGAACCCTTACCTTTGATCTGACAAGCTTTGTCATCTCCAAATCTTACTAAACCGCCATTATATTCTTGAAAGTTCAAGAATTTGCCTTTGTCTCTAGTCATATGATGTGAGCATCCAGAATCAATGATCCATTCATCATTTGCTTCAATTTTAGCTGCTAAGGATTGTTCTATTGGTTGCACTGCAGGTGCATGTTGATCTTATGTTATAGCAACAAAAACTCATCCATTTTCTGTTGGATCTTCATCAGAATCATTAGTCACTCCTTCATCAACAACATAACAAGATTTGTCCTTATTCTTTTTAAATCTGTATCTCTGATATTCAGGATTAGGCTTGTATGTCCTTCTAGCTTCTTCTCTTAGTCTAGCATGTCTATCAGGGCATCTTAAAGCCATATGACCAATCTTATTGCAGTTAAAACATTTCAAGGGTGCTTTACCTTCATACTTACTTCCAACTAGACCTTTAGGCATTTTTCTTGCAAATAGTGCTTCAAGTTCCTCAAGTTCTTCAAGTTCTTTCCTACTTTCTTCAAGTTCTCTTGCATAAAAGGCTTTCCAATCAGATTTATCAAATGATGATGCAGATGATGTTGATTCTTTGAAAGCTAAATCTATCTTTATAGTAGCAACATGACCAAATTCCTTAATTTCAAAGGCTGAAAGTTTTCCAATCAATGTATCCCTAGTTACTGATGTATTAGGCATTGTTCTTAATTCATTTATAGCAGTAACGTTCATTTTGTATGCCGATGGCAATCCTCTTAAAATTTTTGAAACAATTTCATCTTCACTTAAGGTTCCTCCACAACATTTAATACCCAAAACAATTTCATTTACTCTTTCCATAAAAGCAGAAATCCTTTCATCTTCTTCCATTTTCAGATTTTCATACCTGACCCAGAAGCTTTCAAGTTTTGCAATTTTGACTGGGGAATCTCCTTCATTCAGTGTTTCCAAATGATCCCAAATAGCTTTATCAGTTGATCTATCTGATAATCTCATGATTTGCTGATCTGTTAATGTGCTCAAAAGTGCTTCTCTTGCTTTGCAATCATTTTCTTCATCTTTAGTCAAGTTAGGTGGATTAGGCTGAGTGGTAGTGGCAGCAGTATAGCCATTCTTTGTAACATCCTAGATATCCTTCCCAATGCAATTCAGATGTGTCTCCATTCTGATCTTCCATATCCCATAGTTGGTTCCATCAATTTTAGGACTGTCCTTCCTAAAATAGTTAGTAGACATTGGATCTCCTCAAGTTGTTAAACTTCTACAAAAGAGGACTTGGCTCTGATACCAATTGTTAGGTCATGGGGACAACTGAGAGGGGGGGGGGGGTGAAACAGTTGTCTAATAATTTTAAACAAAAAACAACTTAAACAATTTACTACTTAGTACTGGTGAGATAGTCTGATATACTGGTGGACAGATTAACAGATAAATGCAATACCGCTAGAGATTAATGCATGAAAATAAAAGACAAAGTCATCCACAACACATAACACCAATATTTGTACGTGGAAACCCTGCAAGGGGAAAAACCACAGTGGGAAACCTTACCCACAATCAGATGATACTACTGCAGATAGTAAGTGTACATAAATGGGGTCTGCACATGTAGAAAGGCCAAGCGCTTAGAGCTCACTGCTCAAACACAAATGGAGTCACACTGACTACAATTGGATGGGTAAATCCAATAAGAATGTACTGCTAAAATTAGCATCTTCATATGCTGGATTAAGTACTGGTGGAATGTTGATATGATTTCACAAAATCCTAGCTTCACCTTCAAATGATGTATGCGTGTATATCTCTGCTTAATCTCGCATATACCTTCACAAAGACCTTCTTTGCATTCCACATTCAATCTTACAATTAAGACCTTACACTTATACCATAACCTAAGACCAATTTTAGTAGGTCGGCTCTACAAGATATTACAATAAAATCATTTTACAAACAATACAATATCCGATGCAATAACCGATTGAACATGTCGGCTTAATGCATTTACAACAATAATTAATCATCTCCATAGCATGCCATGCTGATCTGGAAAAGATAAATTTGTCGATGTAACCCTAGACCTATTTGCTGGTAACAGTAAAATATGCAAATATGAATATGTCAATAACCAATTCTTCAAGACAAGATGTCCACATGATGTCTTCGATATTACGATGTGTCTTCCATGCCATTCCAAGTGCCAGTGATCATTATATCCTATTGTGTACCATATACCAGTGACTGTGCAATAGTCACTTGCTTGCCAGTGAATATAGCTGGATTCTCCAAAGTGCTAGAGTTTTAGTAGGTGTTGACATCAATGACAAAACCATACCAGAATACCAACAACTATTACTATAATTACTAGAGGGTTTACCCTTGTGGGTAACAATAGTCTATTTTTTCTCTAGTTTAGAAATATTTGGTTTGGAAACCTCAAGAGAATGCTAAGAATTAGCTCCCTTAGGAGGTCATTTAGCTTGTGGAGAAACAAGAGGGTAGTCCTTAATTTGGTGCTCTAAAGAATGACAAAAAAAAAAAGTATTGGTCAAATTCAGATAGAGCACAAATTAGGTGTAACATAGACCTCCTATATGAATATCAACCATCTCTTTGAGGTCACGAGACAAGTCAACTTCATTGCAAACCCTTTTTTGGGGTTGAGCATGATAAAAGTGGTTGGGTTCAACACAAATGACTTTACACAAGGACTAGGCAATGACAAGAAAAAATGACCAACAAGGCAATGACAACCTAGGGAATTCAACCCAGATTGGGACATGAAGCCTTTTCTTATCAAAGATAGTAAAGTATCAAATCCAAGGCTAAAAGACCAACAAAGAAGACTTGATATACTAGGGATCACACTGTAAAATATCCTAGACATGATTAACTTCTGCAAAATAGAAAATAAAATGATTCTTGGCTAGGTTTTGGATGTCATCTAAGCAAACCCCATGAGGGCTCCATGCTTTGGCAAACCAATCCCGAAGCATTCTTTTATGGGGGACCCTCCTAAAAAAATATCCTATCAAAGTATGATGTTCTCACCATTGTCATGCATTATTGTAAGGAAGCAAGGTGTGCTGAAACAACTTTCCACAAGGTGTTGGGATTCATTATTGTAAGGAAACAAGGTGTGTCGAAACAACTTTTCACATTAATGTTGAGAAAAATATTTTACAAATAGCTCTTTAAATTTAATTTGAAACAATTATAAAAAATAGTGAAACATATTCTCCAATAGAAAAATAATGTAACCATAACACAATTATTTATACGAAGATAACCTTTTCAAGAGAAAAAACCCACACTCCAAAAGATGCACAATATTTTATCAAACTAACAAAGGATTACACCATGCTTGTGATGTAAGTATTTATAAGAGTGCTTCACCAACATTCAAATATAAAGTTATTTTGGAAACATTCTAGTAACTCCACTCATCTTAAACTAGAACTCCTCAAACAAAAATTTATAGACTTCTTGCAACTTGAAAATTATTTACAATTTTATAAAAATTATATGCTAAACCTTTAAGTGGTGTGGTGCCCAACATGGGCCTCAACTCTAACAACAATTTCCAAGATACCCACATCTAGCTAATGATAGTATATTCCCTTACACTCTTAGTGCTATCCTTATCAATCAATTCAATCCACCCAACATGAGTACCCAAGTTTGAAAAGTTTATAGTCCCAAAATAGGCACTTGTGTTAAACAATTAAATCTTCATCATATATGGCTAGGATTATAATGTAACTCCATTTAACATGTTCATATGCATTATGAATCTTATCATAACATCCGCAATAGGATCCCATAATTTAAGTTGGGCATCACAATTTTTGTCAATTAGAATAAAATTAAACATTAAAACTAATAATCATCATAAGGCACATAATGTTGGACAATAGTTCATTGTTAGAGTTATCTTGTATTAGCTAATAATTATTTATTTAATTATTAGTCTATTATACTCTACACTTAAGCTAAACTTAGGCATTTACTAATATTGTAGGTATTTAATAATTATTCTAATTATTAACTACTCTTTATCCCTTTAGGGTTTCTTTAGGGTTGCACATCTTTAGGGTTTCTATTCTCCTATTATAAGGATTGTATTGTAACTTTTCTTTTTCAATTCCCTCTCTGAAATGATAATCTTTTCTTCAGAGCCTTTTTTGTGTTCTGTCTCCAATCTTCTCTTGTGACAAGTATTTTGCTTGCATATGCTCTTGGGATCTCAGAAGTTGTACTTTCTCAGCTTATTCATGGTATCAGAGCCATCATTTGCTGCTGCTTGTTACTAATTTCTTTTCAGAAGATTTTCTCTGGAGGCAAGGGTTTCAGTTCTTTTTTAGAGTTTTTAGTTTGGAGCTGGGGCATCTTTTTTTGTTTCTGGGCATTTTGAGCTCAAAAGGACCTCACAATTGAGCTTAGAACACCCAAAAACCCCCATTTTGATATAAAATTTGTCTAGTTTGGACAACTTTAGCTCTAGGAATTTTTTTTGAGTTTGGCCCTTACAGACACGTTTTTCGAGAAAAACAAAATTTTAAACCCTCTTTATGCCCTACAAGAGGGGTTTTTTTTTTTTTTCCATAACTTGGGCAAACAAAGTCAGATTTTGGAAAACAAATAGGCGTCGAAAAGCTCTTTTCAAGCCCTACTTAGATCTGGTGGTGAGATTTGCTGATTTTTTCATTTAGTACCTGTTTTTTGCCGTTCAAGTCAGTGCTCTTTTCTACACTCTAGGAGCCATAAATTGGGCAAACAAACTCCGGTTTCAGAAACCGAATAGGCATCAGAAAGGTCTTGGAGAGTTATTCTTAGATTTGGAGTTATGTTTTTCAAAAAAATCACTAGGTATACAAGATAGTGTCTGTCGCATTTTCTTTGCTCTTATCTTCTTTTCTGGCTATCAGATTGTATTGGGTTTTTGTTTTACATATTGTGGGGGGTGTTATTTTTTACTATTTTTTGTAATTTACTTCAGAAAATCAAAAGACCTAAACTCAAAACAAACAAACAAAAAATCCCTTTTGCATCTTCTGTCTAGTTTGAAAGATCACTTAATTAAAAAAAATCAAGAGAAAGTCCAGGTTCAGGTATAGGTGCCCATGGTAGATTCTTCAATTGAGCTTCTTACATCCCAGAACTATCAGCTCTGGAAAGCTCATATGACGAGGCTTCTCAAATCAAGGGGGTTGTGGTCTTGTTTGGATGCGGATCAGCCGCTGTTGCAGCATCCTTTTGAGATTCTTCAGCACCGAAATAAGATGGATGAGGCTATGGGTGTCATCTCCTTACATGTTTCAAACAACTTGCTTTTTCACCTTAATAGTTTTCTCACTCCTCAGGCTATGTGGTCCAAATTTGAAACTCCCTTTGGTACTGTCAATGAGTTTAGAGCATTACAGATTGAGGTTGAGCTCTTGTCCTTGTTACCTGAGTCTTTTCCTCATATTGAGGACTTTTTGAACAAGTTCAAAACCACCAGATCTATCTTAAACAATTGTGGTAAGAATAAGATAGACCCAGAGTGTATCTACCTGATTCTCTCTAAGCTTTGAGGTCCCTATCAGATATTTGCTTCCACATTTTATTCTACTATGGATGTGTTGGGTACACGCTTCACCATGCCTACTTTTTATGTATCCTGTGATCTCTTGACTCGTGAGTAGGCTCACCTATCTTAGTTGGACACTCTCATAGGATCACAACTGAAAGCATTGTTTGCTCAAAAATCTAAAGAGAACAAGAAGCAGAAATCAAAGACTAAGAAGGATTCAACTAGTTGTGAGCGTTCCTCCAAGCCACCACCTAAGTCTGATTACAAACTGAAGTCCTATCCCAAACAGGAGCACTCTTCTAAGTTTGGTGAGTCTTCCTCTAAGACTAAGAAGAAGTCTGATGAACTTTGTAGTTTCTGTGGCAAAGAAGCTCATCCAATTTCTCGCTATTGGAAACGATTAGAGGCCTTGGAGGCAACCATGCAACAACATCATATTTCTCCTCCTCAGCCTCCATCTTCCTCTTCTACTAGGAAATGACATTCTCTTTCTGTACGAGCTATTCCTTCTACATCCACTTGGATTATTGATTTTGGGGCTTCTCACCACATGACACACTCACCGCAGCTTGCTACCTCACTTGCTCACAATAATACTTTACAGATTGCAGTTGGTGACTCAGCACAACTTTCAGTTTCAAGTTCAAGTTCAGTTCCATTGACAAGTTGTTCGTTTGGTTCCTAACATTTCTACGAACCTCCTCTTTGTTTATTAGATTTGTCATTCTGGCTTTGGTAAAATGGTTGAGTTCTCACCACATGATGTGGTTATTCGAGAGCTCCGTGATCCTGATTTGGTTGTGGCTACTGGTAGTGTTGATCCTGATTCTTGGTTATATCGGTTTGATGGCTTTGAGAGTCCAAATGGTTCAGATGTTTCTCTTATAGCACATGCATATTCAGTGAGCAGACTGTGGCATGAGCATTTTGGCCATATCAACTACAGATACTTACATCAGATGAGCACATAGGAACTTGCTATTGGGATCCCTCAGATATCCTGTACTGATGGTGTATGTCGAGGTTGTGCACTTGGAAAGCATCACTGTGGTCCTTTTCCTATAGGTAGAGCCACCCGTGCTAAGGCACCCTTGGATTTGATCCACAATGATCTTATGTCATTTTCTACTCCATCTTTTTCAGGGTCCAAGTATGTGTTCACTTTCATTTATGACTTCTCTAGATGCACATGGGTGTACTTTCTTAAGTACAAGTTTGATGTCTTTGATTCATTTTGAGTCTTTAAGACATTTGTAGAGAAGTAGTCTGGTCACTAATACATTTGGCCTAAAATTCCGATGGAGGTTTTCGACGGAGAAGGTATATTGTGACCAAATTTGATTTTTTTTTGAAAAATTGCTCGTATTCTTTAGAATTCCAATAATAATTCAACATCTGGTTTTGACGGAGACAAAATTGGCAATGAAATTTGTGTTTTTTTTAGAAAAAGTGCCCGTGTTAGTCGAAATTCCGATGACCGCGAGCATTACTTAAAAAAAGAAGACCAAGACATTTGATAAACATTATTCCCACCTCTTCATCCCATCAACCTTTGTGATCACAAAAAAATTGAGGCAAATTGACAGAAAATAGAACTCAGTCATTCTCACGTTGTCACCCCCAACAACGTAATAATGGGCTTGTTTGGCTTAAACATACATTGTCGTCCATTCCATACAAATGAATAGTTGTTAACATTTGAATTTGAATTATTCCCGCCCAGAATTCTTACCGTATGGGACAAATAGGTTTCCATCTATATCGGTATTTATTTCCAGCGTACTCCCTACCTGTGCCAATATGGGAGCTTTTGGACAGGTAGACATCCATCAAACCATAACAGAAGGGCTTATTAATGTCAAACATTCTCTAGGAAATTTTATTATAGTCGAAAATGCTCTGATAAACATTTATGTGTGTGCAAAATGTGGAACCATTGATGAGGTACGTGAACCGTTTGACCGAATGCCTCCAAGCAATGTCGGCTCATGGAATGCTATGATTGTAGGATATGCACAAAATGAGTTTACTGAAAAGTGTCGAGATGCTTTCAACCAAATGCAATTAGCAGGTGTAAAGTTTAGTTAACATCCACAAGCCTGTGCGAAAATGGGAGCTTTGGAATAGGGTGTGGACGTCCATCACAAGATAAATAATAAAGGAATTTTATTAGTTGGTGTAGCTGCAATTGCCCTGGCAGTTATGTATGCAAAATGTGTGATATGAGATAAGGCACATCGATTGTTTGACATAATGCCTCAGAGAAATTGCTCCCACAAAACACCTGATTACAGGATATGAACATAATGGGTTTGTGGGAAAGGCTTTAGATACTTTCAATTAAATATGATTGTCAAGTATAAAGCTTTGCTAGTATCCTCCCAGCCTATGCTAAATTGGAAGTTTTGGAACAAGGTATGAACATCTATCATAGGATAAATAATAGAGGAATTTTGTCACATGTTGTAGTTGTAATTGTCAGGGTAAATATTTTAAAGATGTTTTATATCATAGATAATTGTAGTTAAAATTCACTCTACCAACTATTGAATAATATCTGAGATTAAGAAGGTTTATTATAAATGATGAAATGCTTAGGTTGAAATTGGTGAAATTTTTATTTTGTCAATGTTTTTTATGTGTGAGATTTGTCATTTTATTAAATTGTAATCATCTATTTTCAAGCTAAAGTTATCATTTTATTCATTTAAGTATGTTTATAATGACTTCTTATATCATTTCTCTTGTCATCATATGACAACTCTTCATTTTTTAGTGTGATTTTTCCTTCCACTACCATTTCATTGTATTCCCTCTTACTTCTCACCCTCTTTAGACATCCTCTATTCTTCCCATGTTTCTCATACCACATCCAAACCTTCAATACACTAATGAAGTAGTTTGATCAGCTTAAGAAAAGAATGGATACTATGCTTGTAGCTCTAATTCTATTATATTAAATATGTGTTTCTTATGGACATAGAGATTAAATTTAATAATTAAATCAAAATAATATATGGCAAAGAACCAATAAAAAATTAATAAACAAAAAAAATAAGGAGCAAATGAAACCCTCTTCATTGCCTCTTGATGCTCTTAAGCATAAAAAGCCAACTTCTAACTCTTGTTATCTACCAATAATGTAAGAGAAATAGGATTTTCCCTCCATATATATGAAATCAAGGAAGCTTTCATCTTTATGCTCCAAAAATGAATAAGAGAGAAACTTTCAAGAATCCTAATGCCACCGTATTTGAAGACGGTACTTTCACATGGGTTGCAAAGAAAACTCAAAATATTTTTTAGTTGTATTAGAAATAGTTAATTAATCTTGGTCTAGTAAAATAGTATTGTAATAATCTATTACACATTAAAGCATCTTTCTACATTTATGTAGTATGCATGGAGCATTGTTGAATTCACATAATGTGGTGGTTTTTAACTATTCTATCTTATTATTGGTAATAATTAGTGGTGTGGTATTTTGGTGCAATTTATATTTTCATTCTTTGGGTAGTATATAGTGTAATAATCACCATGAAAATCGAGCATCATTATTAGAAGGGATCTCTTAAGAATAAATCAACTCACGGATACAAGATTGATTTAAACCTTCACTTCTAATGAAATAGTTGCCTCAAGGTTCCTTAGGTTAGTTTTGGGTAATAGTAATTTTGTTAATCACGACCCCTACATTAGAAGGCTTGCATATGGGAGGCTTTCATATTGATTGGCAGTATTTATCCCTAGTGTAGCTTAGAGTTTAGAGATTATATGTTTTCTATATCCTACACATTTAAAGATATGAATATATTGAAGTTTAAGGAAGAAGTGGTGATAAATATGGAATAAAATTGTCATAACCCTCTTTTAAGACTTCGATAAAACTTGTTAATAATACTATTATTATTATTATTATTATTATTATTATTATTATTATTATTATTATTACTCTTAATATTACTTTTATGAGTTAGAAATGATAAATTAAATAAGGTCAAAATTTTAAATAAAAATGAGTAATAAATGGTGACTCGCATGTGAGGTCATAATTTACTTGGAAATTATTTATTTCCTCAATATTCTAATTGAGCACATGGTGTAGGATAAATAAGAAGTTTCTAGAAAAAAAAATTCAATTTCAAAATATTAAGAAATAAATATTATATTTAGCAAATATATGACATGGGAGTTACAAAATTATTCTATGACAAGAATAATTCTATTCATGGCCTTTTTATGACAAAGGAGTTATGGAATTCATATTTGATAAAATGGAAGAAAATTCAAATTCAGATTTTTAATGCATGGTCAAATGTAACCACCACTATGACAACAATCATTTTGCATGAAATTAATTTAAAAATTACTTATTTTCTCAATATGTTATTTAGCACATGTTGTAGGAGGAAATGAGAAGGTTCTAGAAGAGAATCTCAAATTCAAATTTTTGCATGTAACCCCCACTATGACAATAGTCATTTTTGCATGGGATTATTTTAGGAAAAGAATCTCAAAACCAATTAATTTACATGGTAGTGGTAAAATGACTCTTTTCTATATATTGAACACTAGATTTTTGAAAAGAGGGGGGGTTCATTTATTTGATAAGTAGTTTTGAATTCTTGCAAATTATGTTAGTAGTAGGAGGATTTTGGTAGACATATTGTATTGTAGGAGATAGGACTTTCTAGGGGTTTTGGAGGAGATCTATACCAGGTTGCAAGACAAGGATCGAAGGGAGCAAGAGGAAAAGTCAAGAAGAAATCAAAGGGATTGAAGATCTTCAAAAAAGGAGAGCATTATTAGATAAGTGAATTTTCCTCCAAACGATTAAGGAAGTTTGATCTATAAAATTTATTTAGTTGTATTTCAAAAAAAAATATATGAAGTTTCTTTTATTTCTTTGTAATATCTTAGGAAATAAAAAAAATAAAAATGTTTGTCTTCTAGAAAGGAGATAAATATAGTGTTTATTTATTATTAAGATTTTCTATTGGTTCCAAATAATATTTAAAATCTCGAGTTTTCAATCTTATTTTATTTCAAAGAAAGCTAATGGTGTTTTAATTTATTCATAACATGAAACATAAAAGTTTGATTATATTCATTGGAAACAACATTTATCTTAATTATAAATTAAAATTTTAAATAGATTTATCGATAAAATATATGAAAAAAATTCATTGCATATCTATCTTGAAATACCCAATTTAACATAGTTTAATGATAAATTAAATTTTCCAAATACAAAAAAAAGAGAGAAGATATCAATCCATTATTATTAAATTAAATATTATTAAATTTAATACTAAATGAGAATAATGAAATAATGTTAGGTTATCCTATTTTGAAGCTTGGCACAAGAAATATTATTTTTGCAATTGACTTTAGTTACAAAAACATATTGTTTAAAATTGAACATGCAAAATAATTTGTATTAATTGAACTGACTTTTTAGTCAATTACTTTCACTAAAACTTATAATTTAATTAGTTATAAACAATTACTTTCACTAAAACTTATAATTTAATTAGTTATAAACAAGGGAAAAGAGGTAATTAATATTTATATGTGGGTTCAGAAAGGAAACTTAGTTAATGAATTAATTAGTTGCATCTAAGAAATAATTATTCATAAATTATTGATTGGAAATGGAAAGTAAATCTCGGAGAGAAAAGCTATGAGATGAAAATCAAATTAAATATGGTTTTACTCTTTTCATGCAACTCTAACAATTTTTCTTTTAAAAGGCAATATAATTAGAAATACTATCTTAAAATATCCCCTTAAATCTAGTTCTTCACCAGCACCAGCATCATTGGTCTCAATATTTTTGATTATGATTATAATTTGTAGATGTTGTAAAGTAAGTTGTTGATTCTTCTTTTGAATCTATTGTTCCAAAAATAGTCTATTTTATTATGTAAGTAAATTAAATAATTTTATTCATATAGAAATAGTTTAATATGAAAATATAATAAAATGAAATAAATTAAAAAAAAATCGATTTAAAGTTTTATCTAAAAAAAATAAAATAAAATAACTAGACTTGAAAAAAAAAACTACAACAAAATCAACCATCCAATCCTTGCAAAAAGGGTTTTCAAAATCTGCATAAATTTGGATACATTAATCTACAAACAAGAGTGGGAGAAATTATCCTATTAAGATGGTTTTATACAAAATAGGAATCCGATTGATGCAAAGGGTAGCAAAATAGCAGAGAGGCATGATAGATTTCGTAGAACTCTTTTGAATGCATTCTTCTTCTTCCATTCTTTCTCAAGGTAGATTTTGTAGAACTCTTCGGAATGCATTCTTCTTCTTCCATCCTTCCCATGGTAGATTTTGTAGAACTCTTCTGAATGTATTCTTCTTCTTCCATTCTTCCCTGCAAGATCCCCAATAATGAAATGAAAGAAAATCCCTAAATTTTAGTATTAGTATAAAGATTTTAGGGTTGTGGGTGAACTTTACATCTAAGGGCTAAGATTAAATCTAATCTAAGGGTTGAGATTGCTTACTTAATTTGTTTAGTTTAAATTTCACTATTCACTATAATAAAAAGGAAATTATTTCCTTCATATTTAAATTTAATTTCATGAGGGTATTTATTTTGTGAAGATAATTTTATTTAAGACAAATATTAAGTAATCTTTTTTTTGATAAACATAAATTTAGATAAAATAAATAAAAATCAATTATACTAAGTTTATCATTGATTTGATTGGTTGGTTGTTATGTACTCTTGTATAAAAATTAATCATATTTATATTAAATTAATTGCTTATTTTATAAATAGATATTAACACTCTTAATTTTAAATTGTGCCAATAGTTTTGAACCTATGATTTAATCAACTTATTATTTAATTACATGAGGATTAAAATTTAAAATGCTAAGGGATAAAATTGTGTTGAAGGTTGCTTTTTTTGATAATTAGTAAGTTATCTAAAAAGCTTTAAAACTTTCTTATTTGCATTTCTATAAATTTTAAAATCATTCGTTAAATTATATTTATTAAAAAGAATAATCTTAATTTCAGTGTTTGGAAATTTTATTAAAACAAAAAAAAAAAAAAGATTTTATTTCTTTTTATATTTGGATGATAGCTGGGTAAAATTTACTTTTGACCTTATCATATGCTCTCTAATTATTTAAATAAGACTTTACTTTTAAAAATTATTTAAATGCTATATAATCCTTATATTTGGGATAAAAATGGATATATGTTGGCAATGAATTATAATTAAGAGATCAAATAACATATGAAATAAATTATTATTAATTAAACATTTTTCTTATCATTAAATGAAATGTACGTTCCTTCAAATTATTTAAATTATGGTATAGTGTGTTAAGTTTGATAAATGTTAAACTCTTTTCCAAAGTCTTGCTATTTAATCATTTAATTTTCTTTCAAGCAATTTAGTACCTTTCAAGTATCAGGATTCACATTTAAAGTAGTGTTATCATTGCAAATGAAATTTATGTTACTTCATATGGAAGAATTAGTTGGGCTTATTATTAAATACTTTTCACTTCAAACAAGTAGGTGTTAAAATTCATTTCCAAAGTCTTTTTATTCAATCATTTAATTTTCTTTCATGCAAATCAGTACTAGGATTCATACTTATTGTGTAATGGTTTGTTCCAAAACAATTATATCTTGCAAGTAATTCAAATCATTTTCATAAGTTATCTTTGAAAGCATCATGGTTTCCAAGCAATTAGTAATTTCATGTATTTAGTTCATGTTTTCAAATTTTTGATTATTTTCATAATTTTTCTTTGGAGAAAATAATATTCCCAAGTAGTCGATTTGTTTATGTTCCCTACAATTACATGAAATTTATACTTTAGTTTTTAAATTCAAGCGATAATTCCTTGTATATAATAGTTTCTTTTTCATAATTGTATTGTTATATTGCTTCTTTTAAGATTAATGAATTCACAGTTAAATCCCTAGTTAGATAACTAAACAAGAGGAGTTGAAACCAAAAATTAGCGGCGTTCGGTATCTATGGTGCCTCTGGGTCACACTTACGGGTAATGTCATCGTGTTGAACTACTGCACTTAATGCCTAATAAAGCTACAACAACGGCGTTTGTGGCATCATCCCTCTAAATCGTCGGGGAGAAATAAGGGTCATTTGGAAGTTAAAATTCAAGGGGTGGGTAATCCCTCTTGGATCGATAATCTAAAAAGATAAAATTTTAAATGAATTTTGCATCCACTCAGTTAAACCTTAGAAAACCCCATTAGGGTTTGGTTGTGTGTTATGATCTTGGAAATTTATTTTATCCTAATGATTTCGGTGGATGATAATGAATTAAGGGTGACGTATTTAATAGAAAATAAGACTTAGTTATCTTAGGCCACAAGTGGAAGGCCACCTTGAGCCTTTTTGCTATAGAGCTACCATCGTGGGTAGAAACCGCAGAGAAACTGTCTAGGACATTGACCCTAAAAAGGGTTGCGTACCCACCAAATAGTTTACATTAAACCATAGTTAGAAACCAGAACTACATACTTTACGCCTTGATCCCGTGCCAAAACGGGTATGTAGGCAGTCTAGGGATGGAGTTGTCCCTTGTACTCAGGCATTCGAGGATGGGGATTAGGATTTGGTTAAGGATGAGTTGATCATTTTTTATTGAAGTTCTTTGGTCTTTCAATGAAAGGGTATAGTAACACTAATTGGAAGATTATAAGTAATTCAATGCATACTCAGAAGGGATCCCGTATGGATTTGCTTGACTTCCCGAGGCTTTAGACCAAATTTTGAGGTAGAACTCAAGCTTGTTTATTTTAAATTTTTTATATACTCCTAAAGATGGTGACCTCAATGCATTCCTAGTAGGGGAGTGTAGTCATTAGAGAGTGACTCGGGACCCGAATGGTCCCGTTGAGTCTAAAATCTCTGGCCAGAGCATTACCTAATCCTTGAATAGATGTGTAGTACCCCTACTCGTTTGAACTCATATTTTGTTCTTGTTATTCTCAGTGGATACATTATCATCATTTGTTATTCAGAATTATATAACATTGTTCCATGTTTTATCTGATTATGAGATATATGATTTATTTGCAGTATTTATGTACTTATGTTTTATGGCATTATATGGTTCATTGCTATGTACTGACGCTTTATTTCATCTATGCAATGTGTGTTGTGTATCTGTGAGTGTATGGGATGTAAGGGGACGATTTTCCTTCACTCATCTCGGTGAGACAGGGAACGTCGCGATTCTCCTTCATCAGTGTGTATGTTGAAATTTCTATATATATATATATGCATGTGTGGTCGGTGATGCAGGATGTTGCAGGTACAAGTACCGGGTAGGTACGGGGTATCGTCTCCACCTGGCTACATAGGTCTGAGCGTGCCTTATATTTTCTGATGGAAGTGAAGGAGATAGTAGTTGACCCTATTTTTAGTCAGTTACACTCCGGTGAGTGCCTTCAGTTAGTCGTTCGGTCAATTGGTTTGGTCTTCATATTTTATTGTTTGATCTTTATAAAAGTCGCATGATGCTTGCTCAGTTTGCGTGTCTAGTGTTCCCAATTTTTGTATGTCATTGGTAATTGGTACGTTTATTACATCTATAAGAGTAAAGAGTAGTTTTGGTAATTGTAAGAAAAAGAATCAAGTGATCTAGTGACTTAATATTGTTTATAAAGGACGAGTTAATATCTTGGTATGAGTTGATATGAATTTTATCAGCTTGTTAGCTCGATAGTTGCAATTCGATCATTTGAATATATGTAAGGACATTATATACACGAAGGGCAATAGTCACTTATAAGTAGTTATTGGAGTTAAGATAAGGTGATTGTATTATCAGTAGTTGATATCACCCATCGGATTATTGTGTTTTTGGATTATGCATGTATAAAGTTAGAATTATAAATATATTATATTTAATAAGCTTTTCGAATGAGTTATATATATATGTATATAGATATATATATATATATATATATATATATATATCTATATATATATATATATATCTATATATATATATATATATATATATATATATATATATATATATATATATATATAATTCGATTGTTCGAATATAAATCTATATGAAAAAAAAGAAGTCATTAGTTATAAAGCATTTGAAATCAAAGTATATATTTATATATTTAAACGTAAAAATTGCTATGAAGATTAATGTTTAAATATTAAAATGAAAGTTATTAATTAATTATTAAAATATAATAATGAAATTATATTAAAACAAATAAAACAAACTTGATTCTATAGGAGGTGGCGAGGGTTATAGTTAGTATTAGGTCAACGGTGGTCGATGGTAATATCAACCACCCCCCTTAATATAGGGAGGGGTCGGTATTACCACCGACTACCCTCCTCCTTCATAAACCACGTACTCCCTCTTCCTCCATTAACACTGCAGTCAGCGGGCAATGAGAGGTTTCCTCCATTGACACTGCAGTCAGCGGGCAATGACACCTCTTGCCCCTCTCGCTGTTCAAAGTGATAAACAACCACTTCTCCACGTCCAAACTCTTCCACGAGCTGCAGTTCATTGCATCTAACTGCAGATTGGCTAATTGAGGAGGGGAATAGACTGGCACGTAAGGTGAAGACTGAAACATAAACCTTAGTTGACTCAAGACCTGGCAGATTAAACACACAATTCGCTGAATGCAAACACATAAGTGTTTGATATAATGTACCGATCTCTCCACCCAGCTGATAATTGCTATAACCACGATCAAGGAGCGCAAAGAACTATAGTTAACTGGAGATGGACTCCTTACGTGGAGGAACAAGAAGAGTTGGAGGTAAAAGACTTTTAGTTAATAACTATTACTAAGCCCCAGATTTAGGAGAAGCGAATGGGTGATTTTTAGTATAAATAGGGGTGGGAGTAGAGAGGAAGGGGGGACAAGTCATTTTTGGCATCCAAGGAAGGACGGTGGATTGTAGAAAGAAGAATAGAGTTAGAGAGGATATTGTTTTGATAGTATCAAGAGAGTTGTTTTTTTTTTTGATAGAGTTGGAAAGTATTGGTGAAAAGGATCGCAAGCAAGGCACATTTATCAAAGAAAGGGCATTAAGGTCTTGCATATTGATCAACATTTCAATAGGTCAGGAATTTCTTAGTTTACGATCATTAATATTTACAATCTCTGTTATATGTCATGTTTATTGTCTTGCTTATGAAATAGTTATGGTTATGTTTTATTTATCGTTAGGGATTGTTAAATAAAATCATATAATAGAAGTTGTGATTACGTTATGACTATAGAAGTGGAATAGTGTTTAAAGTGGAATAGTGTTTAAGTTCAAATTGCACACTTGTTATTATATGGAAGAAATGTATGGTTGCGTTCAAAACCTAGTTATTAAGATTTATTAGATGTAGCTCTAGGAGAGTCTAGGAAGTAATAGTTTACTATTGATACGTTACAGAGATGGTACGAGTCAAACAGACAGCTCGCAAATCCATAGCAGGTTATGCTCACTACTTGAAAGTCAAGAAAGATTCTTTGACACCTGTCAAGCCTGTTGTGGATGACAACCCTACTGAAGAGAACCCAGCTCTTGAAGAGAGCAAAGAGATAGAAAAAGGTCCTACTCAGAGTCCAACTAAAGAAGTTACTGTTGGAAAAGGAAAAGAACTCAAGCTAGAGTGCTCCCCAGAAAAGTCGATAGTTATAAGTTCTGACTCGTCGGAGGGGTATACCCCCTTAAGTGATAATGAGTCTGTGGGGTACTTTCCCCTGAGTGAAAGCAAATCTAAAGGATATACTCCTTTAGATCATGTAGAGTCTGACGAGTGCACTTCTCCGTTTGTTCCGGAAGAATGATGTAACACTCTAGTGTAAAAAAATAAAAATAAAAATAAAAATAAAAATAAAGACATTATTCTATGGAGAAATGTATTATGTCTTCTTGTAAGACTTCCTTGA
This sequence comes from Cryptomeria japonica, assembly GCF_030272615.1. Classification (NCBI taxonomy): domain Eukaryota; kingdom Viridiplantae; phylum Streptophyta; class Pinopsida; order Cupressales; family Cupressaceae; genus Cryptomeria; species Cryptomeria japonica. Next base: position 195,047,527 of record NC_081409.1, on the reverse strand, counting down.
TGAAATAAATATATCTATTTTGATCTTAGTCTATGGTATAAGTGGAAATTATTGAGGTTGCGTACCCATAGTAGTTAACAAGAGTAATTGAACTCTTAAAAAAACATGTTAATAAGTGTAAAATTCTGTGTTATACTGACCAAATTGTTCTTCGTGTCTTGACAACGTATATTCGTATTGCAAGTTAATTTTGTGATAGGTGATGGTACGTAAGATTACCTTGTTTATATGGTGGTCGTAGCTAAGTACATTGAGTCATGTTGTCAGTATGTCTTGTGTGCTATGTTTTGGCCAGTTATTTAGATGTATAACCTTAAGGAAATGAGCCATTGTGAGTTGTTCATAATGGTCAACCTTAGGTTAGTAATTATGTATCTTTCATCCGAGGTAGGTCAAAATTGGGTATGGCTGTCTGTGTCGCCATAGAGTTCTGTAGATAGAACTAACCTATAGTGTCCTAAGAGAGGGAGTGGCTTTCGAGCAGGGGTCGTGCCTGAAGTGGTGACAGGATAACCCGTTGGAAGTTGGTTAAGAAAGTGAAAATCTAATAAATGACTAGGGAAGGGTAGAATAAAAGTTAAATAAAATAATGTGGCTCGCACATAGGTAAGTGCTAGTACAGGACTCATAATGTAGTGAGAAGGCCTGGAATGGCAAACTTACCACCTTGTCTTCGTGAGAGGATTGGTAAGGTCCACTTGAGTCTTAGTTGGAATCAGAGGTTCGAGAGAGGTTACCAGGATAACCTAGGATGGGGGCCGGGACCTATGGAGGCTGTACCATGGTATCCACCGTAAAACATGCGATGACACTTTCTCCTTAGAGTCACTAGTGTTTTGTGAGTTGGGTCACATGATTGTAAGTGGAGTCTTGTAGTCCTTTCGTTCTTGTTTCATTTTGCTTGCTTGAGGGTTATCTACTATCTCTAGCACGGTGGGGTGGTTCCTTTTCGGAATCACATGGTTGGGTGGTAGTGTCACTTCCCATCGGATGTACTAGTACGTATCTTTAGGCGAGGAAGGACTTCGCTGATGTTCTTGGTTCGTGATTCATGTACTAGCTCTTGTTCCTAACCATTATTCAGTTGAAAACCAGAGGTTTTGAAAAGAGACTTTATGTAACTTTCATTTTGTAACATTTTAGCTCATGATGTAATTTTCTTTTTTGAAAACATGTATTTTTGAATATTGTAAGCAAAGAAACATTGTAATGTATGCTATTTCAATTACTTAATTCTTTTGTATATAATATATGATTTCTTGAAGTATTTAAAATTCTTTCATTGTGGAAATTTTATCTTAAATATTTAATTTACGAAGTAATATTCGTTGGTAACCCTTAGGAAATTCAGGTGTTAGACTTCCTCTATGTTATTAGATGTGCTAAGGTTTAATTCATGCACTTAATTAAAAAAAAAAAAAAATTATTTCACCCTTAGTTGCATAGATTATGATGTTTTCCTTTAGGGTTCCTGACGGGGCATTACAAGATGCCTACTCTGTTTGGGTAGATGCCTATCCCGAATTGGATAGATGAAACTCCCTATCTCGTATGGATAGATGCCTAACCTATATGGTTAGATGCCCATCCTGGTTGGATGGATGCCTATCCCATTTGGATAGATGCCCAGAGTATGCGATTGAATCAAGCACAATTAAGAATAAGTGGAAATAAGTAATCATAAAAAAAAAAAAATCAGTTGAGTTTTTTTTGGATAAAGTTAAGTGGGTCATTACAAAAATTATTAGTGACATCTGATGTTGAGAGCCATTCAAATCCTTTAGGATTTTTAACTATAAATAATGAATAATTGAAACTAGTGCATTGTATGGTAGGTGTTGACTATTTTCATGATGATTCATAATAAGTGGTAAGTAGATGTCTCTAGCATCTCCATAATTCTATTATGTTTTATATATAAGATCCATAGAGCTTGGCATAGGAAGGATTTATTTCATGGAATAGGTTCCATTACTTGATCCAATAGTTGGTAGTGTCTTGACAAATCTAATGTAGAACCCTAATGCAATAGAGGTTGAATACCTAGTGGATTGTAATGTGGTATAGTGAATTCAAGATTTTGGAATTATTGAGTTTTTATTTATCCCTTGCTATTTATGATTTTTTTGGTTATGGTTGTGGTGTTTGTAGGGAGACATTTACAAATTTATATATATTTTAACTATTTTATGGTTTATGGGTTTGCAATGGTAATTTAATGTTCTTTCATATTTTTGTATAGATACTTTATAATAGCCTATTATGGTGATTTGTTCTATTATGGATGTAATCTTTATATTATATTCATTTCATGGGAAATGTTCCTAATAGAATCCCTAATTAATTAATCTAGAGAAAGATAACACTAAAGAAAGAAATCTAATCATCGCCTTTATTTTTATTTAAAAAAATTGAGATAAAAGACCAATTAGGGAGAATTAAGACATAATATTCTATCATGCAATGTAGGATACATTAAAGATAGAAAATAACAACTAAATTAGTTAGAGATCTTGAATAAACGTTCTAATTAGAAGACCCTTATCTTCAAACCCATCACTATATGAAGAAACTAATAAAGGATTTATGATCAAGTAAAATTCTATTTTCTATCACACTTTATGATAGGTTTTTAAAAAAAATTATAAAATAATTCATCATTGTAACTATTTATGGTGAAAGTGGATAACAACAATATTGAAAGACTAAATGAATTCAACCACAAAACCATAGCCTAACAACAACAAAGATCCACCATAACATATGAAGATTACTTAAGACAATGCAAATCAAATGAAATCATAAAGATTTTACCATCACGTGTCCAATAGGGTTTGGATCTCCATTCTTCCTATCTCCATTGATCTTGCTTGATATATTTGCTCTCACATTTTATGTGTGCACAAGAGCTCAACAAAGAACAGAAATGTGGTTGCAAGTAGACTTGATCGCATATGAAAGTTAGAATGCTAGAGTCATCAGGGGGTCGATAATGAAGGAACCATCTTCTTATATAGAAGACACTATAAGAAATGGAGGGATAAGATTGAGAGGTGTAAATGATAAATGGTCGGCTAGGATTAGAGGGTAGGTAGAGAAAATAAGAAAACAATGAGAGGGTAGGTAGTGTAGGAATTAAGAGATGAATGACATGTGTCATGGGTAGAAAAGGCTAATGAATTAATTAAATAAATAAAGATTTATTTAATTAATAGAATAAGTGGGATCAATTAAATAAATAAAAGTATTTATTTAATTTAGGAAAGGATTATTTAAATAAATAAAAGTATTTATTTAAATGAGAAATAAGGCTAGAAGAGGATTAATGAATTAATTAAATAAATAAAGATATTTATTTAATTAGACAAGACAATTTTATGTCTCTACATTTTTCCCCTCTTTGAGACAATGCAACTTGTCGCGTTGTTTCAAAGAAGATAATATAAATTGATACAAAGTTTCCCCAAGATGGGAATGATATGCCCCCTTGAGAGATTGGATGAAAATGTTTGGAAAGATCACATACAATCTCTTGATAAGAAAGAAAGGGTAGAATGGATTAACTGGATGAAGTGATAGAGTCATGCGATAAAGAAGGCTGACTCAGGAGACTAGGGCTAGGGCTAGCGCTAGGGCTAGGGCTAGGGAAGTCTATAAGATAGACTACGAGGGGAAAACATCCTCATTGTCATCCACATATCCAAGAGATCAGAGTGCAAAGAGAGCAGAGAGCAGCCAACACTCATCAGTGATGGCTTTGGTGCATAGATTCAATCATGTTCACTGATTTCAGAGGCCAGCAGATGCAGGAGAGCTGGTGAGTACCATAAAACCTCCTTGTACTTTTTCACATTGAATGTTGTCATAAATGCATGCTAGGTAGGGTAATAAATGCATATTAGGTATGTCTAGTGGGGAAAAAAATGCTAAGGCGCGTCTATGTTTGTGCCAGGCGTGTTTATGAATTTAGCTACGTCTGTGTCAGATGAGAGCGTGTTTGTGTTGTGCAGGCGCGTCTATGTCGTATGGGCACGTTTATGTAGTCTATAAGTGTGTTTGTGTCATGAAGGTTTATTCTTCAAGGCCAAATCAGTAGTTCTATGATGAACATACCCTATCGATTGTATAAGCTGCTGAGAGGATACACTCAAGAAGGTCCTCTAGGGAAGACTAGATTAGAAAATAGGGTTAGGATTGATAATTTTGTGATAGAACATATATTGCCAATTAGGAAACTACTCAAGAGGATACACTCAAGCAGAGGCCCTAGGATAGGATAGATCGAGGCACTTTGTGATGAATAGGGAGTACCAGGATAAAAAGCAGTACTTTGTGATGAATAGGGAGTACCAAGATAAAAAGCAGTACTTTGTGATGAACAACGAGTACTAAAAGGAGCAACACTTTGTGATGAACAGGGAATGCCAATAACATAGCACTTTGTGATGAACAGGGAGTACCACTAGGATAGGAAGCAGTAGTTTGTGATGAACAAGGAGTACCACTAGGATAGAAAGCAACACTTTGTGATGAACAAGGAGTGCCACTAGGCTAGAAAGAAGTACTTTGTGATGAACAGGGAGTGCCACTAGGCTAGAAAGAAGTACTTTGTGATGAACAGGGAGTACCACTAAGATTAACACAGTTGATTTGCTTGACTGCAGGAGTACCTACCTATGTTGGAGTCACGAGAGAGATTCCCTTCGACTTAGAGTTTACGAGTAGAGCTAACATTCGAGGAGAGAGCAGTAGCTCAGGCTATGGGCTTGCGACATATTCTATATGTGCCTAAGTTTTGGGCGAACATGGGGTTGCTAACTGTGCTAGCTGAGAGATGGCACTTAGAGACTTGTACTTTTCATTTGCTGATGGGTGAGATGATAGTCACCTTGGAGGACGTACACAGGATATTGCGGATACTGATCGATGGGGAGTTGGTTCCGTATGATCAAGATGGAGACATGGATGTGCTGAGATGAGTGTTTCAGGATCTAGGGTTGGAGATGAGGGCTGGACACGTGGCTTGGGATACCATGACACAGATAGGATTAGTGCTACCAGCAGTTCTGGTAGGAGTTATCAGTGGATTCCTCTATCTGAATAGTGCGACACGAGGGTTGGTTGTGGGCTGGGGGAGTACATTGGAGACATTGGTGATAGAGCACATCAGGTTTGCATGGGGACCGTGTCTACTGGGACACTTGTACTATGAGCTGCATCAGTTTGTATACCATGGATCAACAGGATTGGGATGTAGAGTGACCTTGTTGCAAGTGTGGGCATATGAGCATCTGCCAATGATACAACTGATTCACTTCAGAGGTAGGGGCCATGGATGCAGTTTTGTACATTTATATGATATGATTACTTCTCAGCCATGGATTGGGAGACTAGAGTACTGGCGTAGGGTTATTGATGAGATCGACAGTGTGGTATGGAGGCCATACCAGGATTGTGAGGAGTGGGGGGATGATGCAGTGGACCTGCCATATGTATTTAGGAGCAGGTATCTGATTGGTCAGACCCCGTATGTTCTTGAGAGGCAGTTGGTGGATAGGGTGGGCAGACAGTTTGATAGGATACATCAGATGCCACGGGGGTCAGGGATGTATGCACAGACAGTGAGAGATCAGGCACACTTCGGGCCATTTTTGTCTTATGATCAGGCAGTGACACAACTAGTAGAGATGATTCCCTTGCCTTGGGATATGTGGGCAGACATAGAGGATGCAGGGATGGATGCGGAGTATACTGCATATTGGGCAGAGCATCTATTTCCATGGCTGACGGATCCAGGGGATCTGATAGATGGAGAGGGTGGAGGTGATATAGACGATGATGGAGATGGTAGAGGTAGAGGCCGATGGAGGAGGCGGGGTGTAGTGGGAGAGAGGAGAGTGGCTCCGAAGAGAGAGGGTGGAGAGGAGAGACAAGGTTGGCATGCTCACATAGTGAGGGGCAGAGGTGAATTTCCTTTATAGGTGCTAGCAGCACAGGTTCCCAGACAGGTACAGGGATAGGGACAGGAGCAGGGGCAGCCACAGAAGCAACCACAGGTATAGGGATAGGGTGAGGAGGGAGAGGTGGAGGATGAGTTACTGGATTTGAGGGAGATCTGCCAGGGATAGGCAGATGAGATCTAGGATTTGGAGAGGGAGACAACTAGGCTCAGGGGATAACCGAGGGATACTGAGAGAGAGAGGGATTGGGCTATTCAATGCTATATAGAGGCTGAGACAACACTGAGGGCAGGGAGGCAGGCAACAAAGGACATAGGAGCTGGATATGCCTATGTTTTGCGAGCCAGGGAGGAGATATGCTACTGGAGAGACCTATACTATTGAGCAGTGCCACTAGAGCAGTGAGCTAGGAGCTTCCGTAGACCATCGCGAACTACAACGATCACTGGAGGGAGAGATAGGAGATAGGCGTCTAGCGGTTGGGTTATGGGTCCTCCACCACCACCAGATAGAGGGGACAGGAGAGATGATCCTGGGGTAGGTCCTTATAGGGCTCAGACTCCGTCGAGGCCAGCTGGCTCCGAGGGAGGGAGTTCATCATAGCCTTAGAGGGCTCCCTATGTATCCGTTTTGTACTATTTTGTATGATGACACCTTCGGGTGATTGTAGCCAGATGATTTTGACATCATTGTATCATGACACTTATGATTTTTTTTATATATGAGATGCTTCATCCTTGCGGAAGCTATATGCATGTGTACCTATGTGATGAGATGTTTCTATGTGTCTTTTGATGTATCTTTCTATGTGATGCTTATGATATGGATGCAAATATGTACATGAGGAAATGCAATATTGTTGTTCTTTTATGTTTTTAATATGTTATGCATGATGCAAATGTGAATGTATGAAATGCTGATGAATATAATAATGCAAATAACCATTCACATGATAAGAATGTAAAATGTAACATGTGTTGTGTGCAAGATGTGATGCAATTGTGATATCTATATGTATGTATGAAATGCTTTAATATGTGGTAATGCAGGTGCAAACTACATGAAATGCATATATTTTTGGTGTGTCATGATACTCAGTCATGTGATAGCAGACTACACAGACTCGGGAAGGATGATGAAGGTCAATCAAGAAAGGAGGATGAAAGATAGAAGATATGGAAGTGAAAGAGATTCTTGTGCATTATCATCATTGAGCTTTATTATGGCAAAATAAGTTATGACAATCAAGGCATATGTTTGACCCAGAAAGTCATTGTACCCATTTGCATGGAGATCAGACAATCGCAAACAAGGAATGCCCCAGTTCATACTAGACTCACAGTGTCCTCATATCCTTGGACAAGTCATAGCATTACTAAGAGACAATCCACAAATAGCAAAGAAAAAAATAGGTGACGATACCTCATCCTTGCCTTTCTAGTCAAACACATCCTGGAGATAAAATCTCTAGTTAGAGACATCCTGGAAAAGCTAAAAGACATGTCACCAAAAGATAAAATCAAAAGAAAACCAAGACTCGACACCAACATCCACTGTAGTCCTCAAGTTTAGTGTCTCTTGTCACTTGTATAAGTCTAGTTTGATTGTGGTCACAATGTTTACTTTCACAAAAGGATAGATAGCATTGAACCATAATGTTTTCTGAGTCCTTTGAAAGATTTGATTTGTTGAAGCCCATTGTTGCTATTATGTCTCATCTGAAACTGATTGAATCCATGCAACTGATACTTTATTGCGGAGAAGACAAAACTTTATTGCGGATTGGCGATGCAAGTGTTGCTTTATTATGGATTGTGCGTGGATAAACTGAAGAAAATTGGAAAAAAACTGTACTCCTCAGAATGTGTGATGCTCTCAGTTCCACACCCATCACGAGACTTAGGATTTTCCTTAGCCATAGATAGGAGCGGATTTATTATGGATGGAAAGGTTGTGAGTGTGTGCAAAGTTAAGGATGAAAGTGAATCCTGAAGGAGGGAGGAGCAATGTCTCTACGCATGGCACTGGTGACCTAGTTTTCACCATGGTACTTGCCCAGGGTGCCATTGAAATGGTTTTCACCATTGGACAAAATGTTTTTTTGTGTCACAAGGCGCCTGTTTGCCAGGGTTTCACCAAGTAACGATTTTTTATTTTTTATGATTTTTTTGTCTTTTTTGAATTTTTTTGATTTTTTTGTATTTTTGAATTTTTTTTTATTTTATTTTTTATTATTTTATTTTATTTTATTATTTTTTTAAGATATGCTGAAGAGTTATGTGTAAAACCTGCGAAGGTGCATGCAATTGATAGGATCCTCCAAAGGTTCGCCCTCTATGGTTGAGAGCTGATATGTACTAGATCCATAAGCTGTTGTAATGATGTAAGGACCAAGCCAATTTGGTTTGAATTTTCCCTTCTTCTCTCTATCTTGTTGATTTTTAGGATTTTCTTTGAGGACTAAGTCACCTACCTCAAATGTGCAAGGCTTGACTTTATGATTGTAATTGTGACTCATTCATTGTTGATAAGCCTTGAGATGATTAAAAGCAGTTTGTCTTCGTTCATCCAATAGTACTAGTTCTTGTAAGCAAGAGCCCCTGTAGTCTTCATCACTGATAATGTTTTGCAAAGAGAATCGTAAAGAGGGTAACTCGACCTCAATAGGCAAGATAGCTTCAACGCCATAGACAAGTGAATAAGGTGTGGCTCCTGTAGGTGTGTGGACGCTTGTGTGGTAAGCCCAAAGTGCGAGATTAAGTTGGATATGCCAATTGCGGCCAACATCATCGACTGTCTTTTTTAGGATTTTAAGAATGGTTTTATTAGATGGCTTAGCTTGATCGTTACCTTAGGGGTAATAGGGTGTGGAGAAATGATTGGTAATATGGAAGTGATCACAAATTTTACGAACATCTTGATTTTTGAAGGGATGCCCATTATCAATAATGATGGAAATAGGAATACCGTATCGAGAAATGATGTAGTTAAGAATGAATGTAGCAATCTATTTTCCAGTGACTTGTGTAAGAGGCACAACTTCAATCCATTTTGTGAAATACTCTATGGTAGTGATGATGAATTTATGGCCATTGGAGGAAGGAGGGTGAATCTTGCCTATGAGATCAAGTCCCCACTGGCAAAAGGGCCAAGGAGTTGCAATCAGTTGAAGTTCTTGTGCTGGCGCGTGAATGAGGTCTCCATGAATTTGACATTGCTTATATTTCTTGACAAACTGATATGAGTCTTTTTCCATAGTGGGCCAGTAATATCCAGTCCTGATGAGTTTCTTGGCTAAGGTAGGACCACTAGAATGTGGACCACATATCCCTTCATGAACTTCGCGTAACACAATTTGAGCTTCATCCCTTTCTAAAAATCTAAGAAGAGTGTCATCTAGACCTTGATGGTATAGGATACCGGCTTAAATGACGTATTGAGAAGATTGGCGAATGAAAGTGCGATGTTGGTTGTTGGATAAGTCAGGAGGAAGGGTATTATTATGAAGGTATGTGAAAATGGAACCATATAACTGGGAATTAGGACCAATGATACATATCATCCTAGCAGGAGTGATCTCATACGAGGGAACCAAAAGGTTATCCACCAAGAACTCGTAGCGGGTTTCATTATGTGGTAGATTGATCAGTGAAGCAATAGTAGCCATGGCATCTGCGGCTCGATTCTGCTCTCTTAGTATCTGACCAAAGATTAACTTCGTGAAATGTTGTTTTAGGTCATCCACCATTTTTTTTGTAAGGCATTAATTTTTCATCCTTTGTTTGGTAGTCATAAATTGCTTGACGAATTACAAGTTGAGAGTCCCCAAAAACATGAAGTTCCTGAATCTTCCACTGAACTGCAATCCGTAATCCAGTTGTTAATGCCTTGTATTCTGCTATGTTATTAGTGCAAGGAAATGATAATCGGTATGATTTTGGAATGGAATCCCCTTGAGGGGTGATGAAGAGGATGCCAGCTCCTGCACCCTGCTGTGTGTATGAGCCGTCAAAGTATAGCTGCCAAGGCTTTGTGTGTGATACTGTCAAGATGGATTCATCTGGAAATTCTGAAGTTAGAGGAGCATCATCTATCATGGGAGCATCTGCTAACTGATCTGTGATAGCTTGTCCTTTTATTTCTTTTCTATCCATATATTCAATGTTGAATTCACTCAAGAGCATCACCCATTTGGCTAGTCGACCAGTGAGCATTGCTTTATTGAGAAGGTGCTTCAATGGATCAATCCTTGCGACCAACTTAGTTTTATGAGTTAGCATGTAGTGTCATAATTTCTGTGAAGCAAAGACCATAGCGAGACATGCACGCCCAATTGGTGTGTAGTTTAGCTCATAGCCTACCAAAGTACAAGTGATGTAGTAGATTGTCATTTCTTTTCTCTCAGCATCTTGTTGTGCTAAGAGTGCCCCTAGTGTTGTTGAAGTAGCTGATATGTATAGTAATAGGGGTTGTTCTGGAACTGGTGGCATTAAGACTGGTGGATCCAGAAGATAATCTTTGAATATCTGGAAAGCTTGTTGACAGTTATCATCCCATTTGAATTTGATGTTTTTGTGTAGCAAGTGCTGAAAAGGATGACATTTATCTGCAAGTTGTGCTATGAATCTTCGTATGGACTGGAGTCTTCCTTGCAAAGATCAAATTTGACTGATATTTCTTCGTGGTTGCATCTCTAGGATTGCCTTGACTTTTGCTTGATCGTCTTCAATTCCTCTTTTTGAGACAATGAATCCCAGGAGCTTCCCGGAGGGTACTCCAAAGACACATTTCTTGGGGTTTAATCTTACTTTGTATTTTTCCAGCCAATCAAAAATGACTAAAAGTATGTCCAAATGTGCATCTCTGTCTATTGATTTTCCCAAGAGGTCATCAACATAACCTTCCACAGTAATGTGCATGAGATCATGAAAGATAGTAGTCATGGCTCTTTGATATGTAGCACCTGCATTCTTTAGTCCAAAGGGCATGACATTCTAGCAAAAAGTTCCCCAGGGACAAGTAAATGTTGTTTTGTGCTGATCCTTAGATGCAATTTTTATTTGATTATAGCCAGAGAATCCATCCATCAAAGATAACATCGCATGACCTGCTGTGAGATCTACGATCAGGTCGATATTTGGCAAGGGGAAATCATCCTTAGGAGAAGCTTTGCTGATGTCTCTGAAATCTGTACATATTCTGATGCTACGATTTGGTTTACTGATAGGTACTAAGTTGGAGATCCATTCAGAATAATCAATTGGGCATATGAATCCGACATCCAATAATTTTTCAAGCTCCGCCTTGACTAATAATGCCACTTGTGGATGCATCTTTCTTAATTTCTATTTTACTGGTTTTGCCCTCGGTTTAATTGTAAAATGATGCATTACTAAATCTGGATCCAATCCAGGCATATTAGCATATGACCATGCAAAATTGATTTGTCTCTCTATGAAGAAACTTATGAACTTTGGTCTTTCTGTCTCTGTCAGAGATTGTGCCAGGAATATGTTATGTGGAATTTCTTCTGTACCAATGTTTTTTTGATGGTCTCCTCTACTAACATAGATGATTTTTCTTCATATGATGCCGAGAGAATGTCGAGCCTTCCATCCTCGGGTGGCTCAGAGAGGTTTTTGCCCTCAGATACGTCCTTTCTTTTTACTTTTTTGGGGTCAGATACCACCACAACGTGGTTTTCACCATAAGACCCATGATTTATTTTGATTTTTATATTTTTGCAACTGAAAGGCCGAACACCCTCACCAAAATATGCCATGCTGTTGAGTTCTATAGTGTATCCTGCCTTATGGTCCCCAAGCAGAAGATCATCTCATATGCCTAGATAGTCAATAAAGGCTTCATCATTTTGGAATGTGTCAAACTATATAGGTCCTTCATGGTCCCAGTCAATAAGTTGGTGGTGAACAAGGGGAAGGCCTTCAATGTTTTCAAAGTCAGCGGGACTAAGGGTGAAGATGTAGTTATATTCAGGTATGTCGAGGTAGTTGTCAAGGTCATCATTGGCACTCTCCTCATTTGTCTCGATCATGAATGAATCCAAATTGTCATCACTGGTAGCGCATTCCGGAATAGGTGTCCTCATCCATCGTGATTTTGACCTAGAACCTAGAGGCAAAGACTGTGTGGGATCCTCAGGGGTTGTTTCTTGACCAGCTTTTAATTTTTTTATAAAATTCCTCTTTTTCTGTGGGTTCACTTGGTTCTCTGAATATCTCGGTTAGTTCATAGTCACTGGAGGATTTGTCCAAATCCCATTCCCATTCATTGGAGTTGGTGGAAACAATTCTCTTGTTGATCTTTGGAAGCCTTGATTTGTAATGCTTCTTTTGTCTTTCGAGTATTTACCCTAGAAGATAGGAAACCAAGTCCTCTCAAGTGCTCTATTTTGAATGCCAATTCTAGTTGCAAAGGTTGAATGATACCTTCCTTTCTTAAGCCAAGATGACTTTCACCATCATACCCAAAATTTTGTAGGATCTTGAATCCTTTGCCATATTTTTCACATGGTATGCTGATGTGATCCTATGTACCATGTTTAGGGTCTTTGTAAAGAATTTTGTATAAATCTTCTTCTTCCATTTCACCCCACTTTTGGAAGATAATAGGATCCCATTTAAGTGTAATGATAGATACCTGTTTAGAAGGATGTAGTCGTCCATATTCTTTTGGTGAGCCCATAACTTGTTGTAAGCACATGGTTTGATTCAAGGTGTATTCACCCATGCCTTTGTCCTGATATTTCCCTTTAAGATCACCTTGTTTTGATGTCGAAGGTTTTAATGATTCAGGGTCAATGTATGCAGAAGAAGGGGCAACTTCTCTATTACTTGGAATTATTGTCTCAATTTTTTATCTCAAGCTATTGTAGTTTATAAATGGATTAGGATCACCATTAACTATTATTTCAACTCCATTGTGAGGAAACTTAATGCATTGGTGGTATGTAGATGGGACTGCCCTCATCTCATGAATCCAAGGACATCCTAGAAATATATTATATGTGAGATCCAGGTCTAGGACTTGACAAACCACATCTTTTGTAACTGGCCCAACTCTGAGGGGCAAGGTGACTATGCCCTTGGATGAATGTTCTTCATCATCATATGCTTTGATGGTAATTTTGTTTGTAGCATTCACAACTTTGTCTGAATATCCCAATTATATTAATGTGTTCAAAGTACATATATTAAGACCAACTCCTCCATCTATCAGGACTCGTTTTATTCGATGTTTGTGCAAGAAGGCTTCAATGTGTAAAGGTGCATTATGTGGTTGGCTCACGGAGGCGTCGTTAGCTTTTGTGAATGTAAGGGAGTGTGGAACGGAAAGGTACCCCACCATGGCTTGAAATTGGTCCACGTTCAGATCAGTAGGGATGGAAGTTTCTCTCAAAGTTTTGTCAAGAATAGCTTTATGTGTAGGGGATATGCATAAAATCTCAAGGATGGAGATAAGCGCGGGTGTCTTCCCTAATTGTTCTATAAGGTCATACTTAGGCTTGGTTGATGAGGAAGCAGTGTTTTTAGCTAGAGCACCTTGCAGAGTGAATTTACCTCGATGAGTTATGACATTACATTTAGAGGAAGGTTCAGAAGAAGATCCAATTCCTTTTAGGACAATTTTGGGTCTTTGGATAGTATTCTCGGGTGTTTTATCCTTGATGATAATGGTAGAGATGTAATTGTCCATCGAAATGTGATTGATAGTTGAATCATAGTTATAGGATGCTTTGGAATAGTTGGTCTGCTCATTTGTGGCTTTGGCTTTTCCCTTGTCATGTTTTGGAAATGGTTCCTTAAACATCTCATGTTCTTGATTGGATGAATGTCCTTCAATCTCAACATCACCTCTATCAATAAGATCTTGTATGATGTTCTTCAGGTGATGAAAATTTCTTGTTTTATGTCCCTTGCTCTTATGAAATTCACAATACTCATCATCATTCCACCAATTTGGTTTAACCTTTGGCTCATATGGAGGCAGATCTGGGATTGTTATTATTTTTTTTGCCACTAGCTTTTTGAAAATTGACTCTAGTGGTTCTCCCAATTAAGTGTACTTCCTTCATGATTTTGAAGTTGTTTGAGTATTCACTTGATTGTTTGTAGAGCTTGATCCGTAAAAAATGATTTTGGGTCGCATTGTATTGGCATCACAACACCATCATTGACTGTGTTCTTATTTTTATTCCAAAATCTTGGCTTGTGTTTTCCTTTAAAGTCCTCTTTATTTTCTTTAAATATTTTGATGATGCCTTGCTCAATTAGGACCTTTTTTGTCGCTAAGCCTTTCTCAATGATATCCTTGAAGGTGGAAAAACAAGCTTTTCTCAAGTCATAACCAATATCTTTGTTAACATTTTGGGTGAACATTTCTACCATTAATTTTTGTGGAATTTCACAAGAGCATCTACTCGCTAGATTTCTCCATCTTTGTAAAAATGATGAAAAAGACTCTCCATCCCTTTGCTGGGTGTTGCAAAAAGTAGTGACTGATATGTCTGTCTCTATGTTGTATGAGAAATGTTGGATAAATGCCTCTGCTAAGTCACCCCGTGACTTAATTCCAGGTGGGAGTTGGGAGAACCATTCCATAGCTTGATCACCTAAGCTTTGTGGGAATAATCTCATCAAATATCTCTCTTCTGCTACTAGCTCAATGCAAGCCATGAAAAAATGTCTTATATGTGCCTTAGGATCCCCTTTTCCTCTGTACTTATCAAACTTAGGTGTCACAAAGTGTGTAGGAAATGGAGGCATTGGAATGCTTTTGTCAAATGGATAGGGACATATGTCTCTCATTGTGTAAGTTGGCTTCGGTGTATTTATGTCCTCCATTTTATTTTGTAAGTCCTTAATTTGCTGCTCCAAATCATTCTTAGGTGGAGATCGACTTCTTAGACCATATCCCATGCCTGAATTACTGTGTGGAGGAGGAGCATGTTGCATATATGGATGGTATTAATCATACACATGTTCATATAGAGGAGGTCTATAGTGATGCTGCATATAAGGACCACTTGGTATAGAGTCATGATGAGGAATAAAATATATGTTTTGTCCATGTATACCATACTCTACATGCATGTCATGAGTTTGTTCTAATGTGTTTCCCCCAAATTTGACATGGGGTTTCCTTGTGTCCAAATTTTGATCATGCCTTTGGATATCCAATTGCTTTGGTGGTTGGTCCTTAGCATTGGTATGTGATTGAGTATATTTTTCTGCATATGACTTCCATAATGGTCTGCGAAGGCGAGCACCATATGCTTGACCATGTGTATGTGGGACCTCAGGTTTTTGAAACAAAGATGATGGTGATTCAGGTACCATATGTGGTCCTCTATTTCCTCCACTATTAGGCCTCCTTTGATCCATGTTGAGGTGAGCTTGTTGCAAAGGTCAATTTTCCATTATTTGAGACATGTCAAAATCATGAGGGATCTTAGCTCCACTTTGTGCCATCACTTGTAAGAAATACTATCTATCTCTCCTCATTATTTCCTCAACCAGTTGATTGAAACGGGGATCCATAATGGAGTCTTCCAATTCTACTGAATGTATGGAAAAGTTGTCCATATTGTCATTGTGTGTATCATTGTTATTTCTGGTGTCCATGTTCTCAACATTTGGAATGTTTTTATAGGAATCCATGTCAGGTAATGTAGTCTGATCAGAATTGAAAAAGACATCATTGTCATACTCATAGGTACTCATGTTTGCGGACTCTTGAGCCTCTTTAGTTTCTCTCCTAGATTTTTGGGAACAGGTTTCAACCATGAACTAGGTATTGACCAAGATGTGTGAGACTAGATGAAAATGGAAAGAGTATGGAAGACCAAGAGTTGGATGAAATGTAAATGAATCTGAGGTTTACTTGCAATGTCCAAAGTGTAAGACCAAGTATGTATGTAGTAGAGTAGGTGTGGCTACCAAAGAGATGATAGTTTCTCTTGATGAGGTAAGTTGACCTTGACTCTAAGTAAGATCAAATGAGACCCAAAGGTAATAGACCTTGATGAGGGACCACTTAGCAAAATGTTGTTGTATGTAGTGTGTTGACAAAGTATGATGAGGACAAGCAAGTAACCTTTTGACTCAAGTTTAGACAAATGTGAATGTAATGCAAGGTGTAAAGCAATGATGAACTTTGTGAGACCCAAAAATAGGCTGAATGCTAGATGAAAACCTAGAGAGATGACCTAGGAAGCTCAATAAGTCTAAAACTGACTGCTCTTGTTTGTTGGACTATAAATTTTTCCAATTTTGAACATAGACGTGCCTATATACTTCACAGACATGGTTAAATGACACAGACGTGGTTGACCACAACACAGATGTGTTTCTAAGATTTTATGAATGTAATGTTGCTTAAGAGAACACAGACACGTTTCTTCCCTTCACAGATGCTATTAAATGACGCAGACACAATTATATTTGACATAGATGCGTTTATGGAAACTAAGTGCAATTTTTTTTCAATTTGTAAATTTGTTTGTTGTGACCCAATCTGAATTTGTTTGACTATTTTTCATGACAAGAGGACACAATGTTGATGAAGACTCAATGTTTGTAAGTGTGTAGACTCAAAAAAAAATGACTCAAAAGAAAGTGTGTTGTTTGATGTAAAAAAATTTTGCATACACTTGAAGACACAAAAGACACAATGTTTTGAATGTTCAAAAGAAGACAAGCACAATTCTTATGGCTAGCCAAGACAATAGTTGTTGATCCCACATAGGGTTTCCCCCGAGGCTATGCTATTCAAAGCAGATACTTAGATGCTTGACCCCATTGGCTCCACCCTTATCACTCACTTCTCGGAGAAGCTAAGCATCAGTCCCCATGAAAACTCCTCATGGTGAACTTTATATCTCTACTAAGAACCGTATGTGTGTGGGTGGCTCCAAAGGTTTGACCTCCTAATCCAACAACTAGAAGGATTTTGGATTTCTAAAACAAAAAGGTGCTAGTAAGGGCATCCACTTATGTGGCCATACATGTGGCACTTTCAGCTCCATAAGTATAGAAGGCTCCCAGTCGGTAGGGCTTACACCCTACAAATGATCAAATAAATTTGATCAAATGGGTCTATGGGGAGACATAGTGTCAGTATGAACTAATCAGCACATGTTACCCATGGTTTTCACCATGGATACAGTTGTTTATAGTGGTTCAAAAGAGGTGGGTTTTCCTTGCTAACACTTGGGTCATTCTCTCCTCACTAGTAGTCCTAATGACCACATGGGGAGATAGACCCTCTAGTGATTAAACAAAAAGAGCCTATTGCTCAAGACACAAAAGACACTAGTTCAATTTTAGTGCACCAATTGAAGTGTTTGATAATATATGAAAAAAAGGCACACAATAAAGATAAAAAAGAAAACCCTTGTCAAGATCCTGCAACAAAGATTTGTTAGTAGTTTGGATTGTTTCAAATGATCACACCTTCCTGCAAGCACACAAGTTAGGTAAATTTTAGATCTGAAAGACATACGGGCCTTCGACAAAATGATTTTACTTTTAGGACAAGCTACACCAATTTCGTTAGCTAGATCACAAGATGTTAGTTCAAAATAAACAAGATCTGAAATCCGAATGACGTTATAAAACTGGATCAAAACTGAAATGCAAAAGCTGAAACACAAATGCGGTTAATCCTAACACAAATGTGACAAAAAAATGTAAACGTGCTTAAATCCTTCACAAACGCATCTTATGAACATAGATGTGCCTCCCGAACATAGACGTGTCCAAAAGCTGCACAAACGTGATTTTCCAGTAGAGACGTAGTCCTGCAAACTACAAAAAGAGTAAAATAAGGGCGAACACAGACGTGATTATAAATGTCGTAGACGTGGTAGAAAATAAAAAATGCAGTTCCAAGATGCACAAACGCGAAAATATCAAAAATTTGTCAGAAAAGTCAGATTTGCAACTTCAAAAACACAAAATGTGGAACAAAAGATGTTAAATGCAAAAAGGGACAAGGGTCCCACCAGGTGTGCCAAAATGTTTATGGTGAAAGTGGATAACAACAATATTGAAAGACTAAATGAATTCAACCACAAAACCCTAGCCTAACAACAACAAAGATCCACCATAGCATATGAAGATTACCTAAGACAATGCAAATCAAATGAAATCGTAAAGATTATACCATCACATATCCAATAGGGTTTGGATCTCCATTCTTCCTATCTCCATTGATCTTGCTTGATAGATTTTCTATCACATTTTATGTGTGCACAAGAGCTCAACAAAGAACAAAAATGTGGTTGCAAGTAGACTTGATCGCATATGAAAGTTCGAATGCTAGAGTCGTCGGGGGTCGATAATGAAGGAAGCATCTCCTTATATAGAAGACACTATAAGAAATGGAGGGATAAGATTGAGAGGTGTAAATGATAAATGGTTGGCTAGGATTAGAGGGTAGGTAAAGAAAATAAGAAAATAATGAGAGGGTAGGTAGTGTAGGAATTAAGAGATGAATGACATGTGTCATGGGTAGAAAAGGCTAATGAATTAATTAAATAAATAAAGATTTATTTAATTAATAGAATAAGTGGGATCAATTAAATGAATAAAAGTATTTATTTAATTTAGGAAAGGATTATTTAAATAAATAAAAGTATTTATTTAAATGAGAAATAAGGCTAGAAGAGGATTAATGAATTAATTAATTAAATAAATATTTATTTAATTAATAGAAGAATTAGGATTAAAATAATTAAATAAATAAAGATATTTATTTAATTAGGCAAGACAATTTTAGGTGCCTACAGTAACATATCGATTATGTGACTTAACTAGTTCCAATTCAAAAAGGTCACACTAGAATGTTTTGAATTAGTCTAAAGACTAGGTAATTGGGAGAGGGTCCAAACCCTTATATAACAACCAACTAAGCAAAAAGAGGATCTCACAAGCATGGAGAAAACCAAAACTAAAAAAGAGAAAACCCTTTTTTGAAAGAGATGCTTTTGATTGGAGCATCAAGGTAGGTAAAAGGGTCCTGACCCTACATTAGATTAAAAAATTTCAGATCAAAGGGGTTTAGGTATGAACCCCAAACCAGATTCCAAAAAAAGAAACATAAGCCAAGACAAAAGTAGCTAAGGGAATAGAGAACAAGAAACAGGTTTTGAAA
Organism: Cryptomeria japonica; assembly: GCF_030272615.1. Lineage (NCBI taxonomy): Eukaryota > Viridiplantae > Streptophyta > Pinopsida > Cupressales > Cupressaceae > Cryptomeria > Cryptomeria japonica. The sequence continues at coordinate 195,028,391 of NC_081409.1, read as the reverse complement.
GGCTCTCTAAAACCTTTTCCCTATAAGAATACCTTGAACAAAGAATCTATCATATAAGGAGAGGGATCACCAAAATTTAAAAATAAATTAGGTTTAGCAGGCACCTAGAATCCATGAAACAATACAATCACCTATCCATTCCCCCCCAAAAAAAAGCACAATGGAAAGTGTAGTCAAGGAATGAACTAGAACATGAACTACCAATGGATTTTGAAAGGCACCCCTAAACCTATTAGTTGCATAAATCCCTACAAACACAACAATTGGGTACATAGGAGCAAGGCAAACCCCACAACCCACCTCAATAGGACCAAGATCACCATAATTGGCAGATGCCACCATAATATAGTATCTGCAAAACTAGTCTCTAACAGGATAATTGTAGCTACACCAACTGAAAAAATTCCTCTACTATTTATCTTGTGATGGACGTCCACAACCTATTCCAAAGCTCCCATTTTTGCACAAGTTGAAGGAGAATTTAGTTGAAAGCATCTGAACCTTTCCATTAAAATCGTTTTGTGCATACCCTGCAATCATACCATTTCATAAACCGATATTTCTTGGAGGCATTCAGTCAAACAATTCACGTACCACATTGATGCTTCCACATTTTGCATAAATGTCTATCAGAGCATTTTTGACTGATAAAAACTCCCAGAGCATTTGTGATTCTAAGATTACACTCAATAAGAATCCTCCCTTTACCTTGAAACACATTCTCATTCCTTCTCTTCCAAAGAAACCAAAGAATTTCAATAGACAATAAAATCCAAAAATAGTTAGATTGTTTACTCAGATTGTAGACATACCTGACAATATTTTCAAACCATGAGAAATTATCAATAATATTCCCACCTAAAATGTTATAATGATTAACAATAATTAATTTTCTCCTGATTAATATCTTCCATGGTTCATTCCCTTCTAAAGCCTTGACAATCCATTTGATTTCTAAGGCAATACCTTGTTGCCTGAGGTCTTTGATCCCCAATCCACCTAAGTCCTTACTCAAGCAACACCATTTCCATTTAACAACATACATCCTTTTCTTACCTCTTCCATCTAACCACAAAATTGCATCGATGATAATGTTGTGGGTCTGATGGTTTGGCCGCCGGTGCATGAAAGCCTTGCATGAGTTCTACTTTTAAAAATTACATAAAACATTTTTAATTTATTTGAATGAGTCTTATTTGAAAAAAAGATTATCAATGATGTTTCCTTTCTCCAAGAATTGGATCTAGGATCTTTCCATCAGATAATATGTTACATCCAATGACTAAATCTTTTCTTTACAAATGCTTATTTTATTTAATCATCTGAGCTTGAATTATAATTTATATCTGTGCAGAAGTAGAAGATACAAGCTGAAGAGTCGTGTGCAAGTAAATTTTGTAAAAGAAAGCAAGTAGGTATTATCTTGAATAACATGGAAACAAGCTCATCAGCTTCCTAGAAGAGAGCAATTGGAGAAAAGCAGAGGAAAGTGTTAAAGGGTGATAAATACATAGAGAGTATGCAATACAAACAAACAATGTCTAGAGTGTGTGATGTGACATCTCTAATTTATGTCCGGAGGGACTAAATGGTTTTGGAGTTCTTGGGAAACCTATTGGGGCACGCTTGGAGTAAATCAATGTGTTCATGAAAGGGCCACCTTTTTTCTATCATGAGAATGATTCTTTTGCACCGAAGGATATTTGGAAGACAATATCCGAAAATTTCTATAGTGCATGGAACCAGAGTTGGTGGACTTGAAGTACTTTTCAGCTTCCAGAAGACCAAGAGGTTATGTACATAATATCCCAATAGAAGGGCGATTTCAAGCATTACCTCTCCCCCCCATGACTATTCAAGAAGCACTTCCTCCAGTGAAAACTTTAAGAAACTCTCTCTCAAAAAATTATATTAAATCTTGAAGAATAATTTTTTTTTAAAGAAAATAATATTTTTTATTGGCTAATCTTTTCTTTTTTTAATGAAAATATTAATTTTATAGGTGATTTTTTTTTATATGAATTTTTTGGGTAGAAAATATTGGTGAATATTAGAAAACAATAAGAGTATGCATTAATTACTATTGCAAGTCCTTTCATTTAAAAAATAGTTTTTTATAGGAAAGTAGAGACGTGAAGGTGGAAATCACTAATGAGTTTAAGTGGTAGGCTCTACTTTATTTAGTTTCTACCATTAGTTTAAAATAATCTAATAGCCCTCTTTGTATTTTGTGAGATAAAATGTACCAAAAATTCCTAATACTCATGGGACCAAATAATGCTTTTAGACCATTGGTTTTTATTGAGGTCAACAATTCAAAAGCAATTTCAACCCCCACAAGTATTACAACTTGAAGGTAAAATTTACCTCATGGAATATAATGAAGGCCATTAGATTATATTTTAGATCAATGGTGGCAACTAAAGACTATTGATATAACCCTAAAGTAACTAATAATTATGATATATTATTAGCGAATTAATTTAGATTTCTACAATAAATTATAAGAAAGTTGGCAAATCCGATCCAATCATGTATCGAATAATGTGGCGAATCTTTGAGTTAAAAAAATTAATAAAATAAATTCTCTAGTGATTTAAATGATACTAAAATAAAAATTTGTAAAAATGTGGCGACTCAGGTCACCTTACAAGTTGAACTTATTAGCCAAATTTTGATTCCCAAATTTCAAAAAATAGCCAGTTGGCGAATATGAGCCACTAAAATTTTCACTGACTTCCTCATACAAAAGACTATTGGCGTCCATGGGATCAAAGAAAAAAATTGAATTGCATCGACTCTAGATGATGTGGTAGTGTCCTTCGTGAAGAACTTTGTACTATAATTGAAAATTCACAAGGGAAACTGCAAGATAGTGAACATAAATATATTCTTGAAAAGTGCAAAGAATGGAACTTGGTTTGGGTGGGGCCAAGTCAGGTGGCTCCTCTAGAGGTTGACGAGATAGAAATTATATTAGGATTTGAAAAAGATTACACTCGTGGAACTTCTTGTGCGACTGACCGATTGCACTGTTTGGGTAATGCATTCCAAATAGATACAATTGCATACCATTTATCTGTCTTGAAAGCATTTTATCCTGATGGCATTAAAGTTCTTTCTCTATTTTTTCTGGTATTGGTGGAGAAGAGGTTGCTTTGCATCAACTTAGTATATATTGAAGTTGTAAGTGGTTGTGGGTCTTGTAACTTCCATGACACTCATCTTTACTCTTGTATAATAATGCAATACAGTTGTTCCTAGATAGAAGAATATAAGACTACAAAAGATAGACACCTAGCATATACTTTTGCATAAACAATCTTGCAACGTACAATTTTACCACAGTGTCTTCTCATTCTTGAATCTCTCTTCAGGTTGTGTGACACTGATATGCGCTCTCTAATACATTTGTATTCATTTTCGTGTGTTTTCTCTAGGCACACCTAATCCCTAGATCACTAACATAGGGTTAACCATTATGTTCTACAACAAGTTTCTGTTTCAGAACTTCAAATAAACATCACTCAGAGTCAGTCCAACCTATTATAGCTAGTTACCATTTTCAGGCCTTGGTTTGTTGAAACAGTAGCTAGCCTGGATACCTATTGTAGTCATTTGGAGACACAACACAATTCATATTTCTTCTATCTATTTTGCTAGTAGTGATTCTCTCTAATGCGAACTTGTGCAAGGCTATTATGCAAGGTTGAAGATAACGAAGTTGTCAAAGTATCTTGTGCAAATCAGATCAAGACTTCTGCTGCTCCGCTTTATCATCTGATGTTAAAGGGTTGCATTCAACACTGATTTATTGAACTAAAATCTAAGATAAGTCTTATAAACTATCTACGTCTGAGATAATACATAGCACATTTAAAGGCTGGGTTTTTCACCTCCAGGAGGGAGGTTTTCCCAAGGTATTGGTGTCTTGTGTCTTGTGTTTTATTGTTGTTACTATTCTTGTGTCTTGTGTTTTATTGCTATTACTATTTATACACAATCTGATTATAATCAAATTGGTTACATTAACATCTGATCGCTTAAAATTAACATTATAATCAATTTGTAAGCCATTGTCCTCCTTCTCTCATTCAGTCTGTGGCAATCTTCCAGTCAGCAACACTAAAGAGCAGATAATGGCATCAAGGGATTGAGATTGGCATCCTCTACAATAGAGTAAGCAAGTAAATCACGTAAGGCAAAGTTTGAAGTGTTAAAAGAGGTCAAATGCAGCAATGGCAACTATAGTTAAAGATGGCTTCAAAAACTTTAATAAAAAACTCTAGTACTTCTATAATCAAATTTTGGACATCTTCCCTCTGAATCAATCTACCTGTCTATTTGGTTTTTGTCCACCAACTATTAAGGACAAGCTTATTCTTTTCACATATTTCCACAGATACAACATAGCTTAAATGTATCCCAAGTCAATGCAAAGCAACCTCTGCTCCATCAATACCAGAAAATAGAGAAAGAACTTTAATTCCATTAGGATAAATGTTTTCAAGATAGATAAATGGTATGCAACTGTATCTATTTGGAATGCATTACCCAAATAGTGCAATCGATCAGTCACACAAGAAGTTCCACGAGTGTGATCTTTTTTAAATCCTAATATAATTTCTATCTCATCAACTGCAAGAGGAGCCACCTGACCTCGCCCCACCCAAACCAAGTTCAATTCTTTGCACTTTTCAAGAATGTATTTTGGTTCACTATCTTGTAGCTTTCCTCGTGAATTTTCAATTATAGTATAGAGTTCTTCATGAAGGACACTACCACATCGTCTAGAGTCTATGTAATTCAATTTTTTTCTTTGATCCCATGGAGGCCAATAGCCCTTTTTCTAAGGAAGTGCTTCTTGAATAGTCATGGGGGGAGAGGTAATGCTTGAAATCACCCTTCTATTGGGATATTGTGTACATAACCTCTTGGTCTTCTGGAAGTTGAAAAGTACTTCGAGTCCACCAACTCTGGTTCCACACTATAGAAACTTTCATATATTGTCTTCCAAATAACCTTCGGTGAAAAAGCATCATTCTCATAATAGAAAAAGGTGGCCCTTGCATGAACACATTGATTTCCTCCAAGTGTGGCCCAATAGGTTTCCCAAGAACTCCAAAACCAGTTAGTCCCTCCGGACATAAATTAGAGACGTCACATCACACACTCCAGATATTGTTTGTTTGTATTGCATACTCTCTATGTATTTATCACCCTTTAACATTTTCCTCTACTTTTATCCAATTGCTCTCTTTTGGGCAACTAATGAGCTTGTTTCCATGTCATTCAAGATAATGCCTGCTTGCTTTCTTTTAGGAAATTTACTTGCACATGACTCTTCAGCTTGTATCTTCTGCTTCTGCACAGATATAAATTATAATTTAGGCTCAAATGGTTAGATAAAATAAGCATCTATAAAGAAAATATTTAGTCATTGGATGTTACATATTATATGATGGAAAGATCCTAGATCCAATTCTTGGAGAAAGGAAACATCATCGATAATCTTTTTTTCAAATAAGACTAAATCAAATAAATAAAAAATGTTTTATGTAATTTTTAAAAGTAGAACTCATTCAATGCTTTCATGCACCAACGACCAAGGCATTAGACCCGCAACATCTGATACCATCGGAATTCCGACAATAACTAAAGAAAAATCCAACAAGGATGCTGTATGTCTGACGTCACTTCCTTGTCGAATGAGCGTCGATGCATGGTAGTGGGAGAGCATCGAAAATCTAACCGTAATCCGATAATATTTTTGGCCGGAGGAGCAAACATAGCAGCCGTCGGAAGAGTTCATGGTATATTTGGAATTCTGATGCTCAATGGCTTCATTGGGAAGCCCGACGATGAGGTTTTGACGACTACATTTGTTAGCAATTCGACGTGTTGTAGTTGGACTTACGATGATGGGCCATTAGAAATTAGCCACGAATGTACTAGTGGGTATTTCTATAAAAATGATACACATAGATAATGGGAGAGAATATGTGAATCAGACTTTTACAGATTCTGCACAAAGCATGGTTTGCAGCATTAGTTATCAGTTCCTCAAACCCCTGAGCAGAATGGTGTTGCTGAAAGAAAGAACATAACACTAAGGGAGATGGCCAACTGTATGCTTCAGTCACATTCTATGCAATCTGCTTTTTGGGCTGAGGCAGTTCATTGTGCCACCTATATTCAGAATCGGATGCCTCATAAGGCATTGCGCCGGTTGACTCCTAAGGAGGCTTGGTCCCATGTCAAGCCTGATGTTTCTTCATTCCGAGTTTTTGGTAGTGAGGCTTGGGAATTTATTCCAAATGCTCAGAGGAAATTTATGGAGAGGAAGAGTTGACCATTCATTTTTGTTGGCTACTATGAGGATGTTAAGGCGTATAGGTTGTTTGATCCTAATTCCAGAGAGGTCCTATTTAGGCAGGATGTCCAATTTGATGAGCGCCTTCCTCAGATGGATTCTCCATCAACAACTTCTCCCTCACTGACTCCTCCTCCCTCTTCATCTTTTGAGGATTCCTTCTTCCTTGAGGATGATGCAGATGATGGTCCACCTTCACCACCACCACCCGTTGCTCAGCTTTTGCCCAAGTGGGCCCGGTTTACAGTTGATGTTGTTGGTTCTATGGTAGGTGATCCTACTAACACTCATTGTAATCATGCACAAACATCCGGTTCTAGTATTCTGAGTCATGCCATTTCAGATGATCCTCAAAAATGTTTAGAGGCGATAGGTCAACCAGAGTGGGATAGGGCCATGGATGAGGAGCATTCTTCTTTGATGAAGAATCATACTTGGGATCTTTGTTCTCTTCTGAAGGGAAGAAAGTTGGTTTGGTGCAAGTGGGTGTAGCATACCAAGTATGTTGCAGATGGTTCTATTAATAAGTATAAGGCCTGTCTTGTTGCGAAGGGGTTTTCTCAGATGGTTCTATTAATAAGTATTGATTACTCCGAGACCTTTTCTCCTATCGCCAAGATGAATTCTATTCACTTTGTACTTTCTGTGGTAGCTTCACAGGGATGGACCATTTTTCAAATAGATGTGAAGAGTGCTTTCTTGCATGGAGACCTTCATGAGATCTTTATGGAGCAGCCTCATGGATTTGTACAGGATTTCTCTTTGGTTTGTAGACTTCGACATTCATTGTATGGTCTCAATTAGGCTCCTCGGGTTGGGTATGAGAAGATGGACTCTTTCTTGCTTTCCACACTCTTTACATGTTGTCATTATGATCCTACAGTTTATTTTCAAAGTCAGGGGCTTGATATAGTTATTCTTGTGCTCTATGTTGATGATCTTATCATTACCGGTAGCTCATCCTCCTTGATTTAGGATATTCAACAAGCCTTGATGGAGCAGTTTGAGATGACAAATATTGGCCTTCTGCACTATTTTTTGGGCCTACAGGTTATTCAGTCTTCTGATGGGATTTCCACACTTCAACATAAGTATGCTCTTGATATGCTTCATATATTTGACATGCTTACTTGCAAGCCTACTCCCTCACCATTTCAGTTAGGTGTTGTTTTGTCTACCACTTGTTCTACAACTTATGTGGATTCTACCTTATATAAGTAGTTGGTTGGTAGTTTGTTGTACCTAACCCATACCTGCTTGGATCTTTCTTCTGTGGTTGGTCTTGTCTCTCAGTTCTCCCATGATCCTCATGAGAGCCATTGGCAAGAAGCGAAATGTATTTTGAGGTACATTTGGGGCACTACATAGTTTGGCAATCACTATACTTCAGGATCCCCTCACATTGTTGGCTTCACTAACTCAGGTTGGGCTGGTGATGCTCAAGATCAGAAGTCTACTTCTGGCTTTGGTCTTTGCCTTGGTTCTGGTCCTATCACATGGTCTTGCAAGAAACAATCTGTTATTGCATTATCATCTACAGAGGTTGAGTACCGAGCCATGGTGTTAGCTAGTCAAGAGGTATTATGGCTTCAGCAGTTGATGATTGAGTTTGGGTTCTCTCCTGATACCCCCACTATTCTTTGGTGTGACAATTAGAGTGCCATTCACCTTTCCCGCAACCCAGTGGAGCACCAGAGGTCTAAACACATTGAGCTTCACATGCACTTCATCAGACAGTTGATTCAGGATGGCTTTCTCATCTTGGAGTACATTCATGCAAAGGAGCAGGTTGGTGACATTTTCACTAAAATTTTTGCATCTCTGGGCTATCTTCAGTTGCGCTCTATGCTTGGGGTGAAGGAAGTTGTCCTTGGGGGATCTCATTGAGGCCTTCCTTCCTTCATTTTCTTTTTTGCATGCTTTTCCCATCTCTTTTTGGAGTAGAATTTTTTCCCATGTGGTTCTCTCTATTTCTCCATTTCATAGAGATTTGGTTGTGATTGGGTACCTCATCAGGCCTTGTTGCCAGGACCCAAATTTGCCTTCTTCTTGTAGTTGTATTTTGCTTTCCTGCATTTAGTGTTTTTAGCTACTCCCTAAGTTCATGTTAAGGGGGGGTGCTAGAGTTATCTTGTATTAGCTAATAATTTTTTATTTAATTATTAGTCTATTATACTCTACGCTTAAGCTAAACTTAGGCATTTAATAATATTGTAGGTATTAAATACTCTTTATCCCTCTAGGGTTTCTTTAGGGTTGCACATCTTTAGGGTTTCTATTCTCCTATCATAAGGATTGTATTGTAACTTTTCTTTTTCAATTCCCTCTCTGAAATGATAATCTTTTCTTTAGAGCCTTTTTTGTGTTCCTGTCTCCAATCTTCTCTTGTGACATGTATTTTGCTTGCAGATGCTCTTGGGATCTCAGAAGTTGTACTTTTTCAACTTCTTCATTCATAATAAATTCTAATGCCACAATTTATGTTTGAGCTCAAATGAACTCAAAAAAGTAAATCATAAAACTTGCAAGAAAAATGCTAAATAAATAATAAATGCATTTTTTAAACATCCATGTTTTATGCTTGTCATAGAAAAGAATACATAGTCATTATTATATCTCACCCTCTATATCTCTCGCTCTATCTTCCTCTATAAAAAAGTGTGTGTGTTGGGGGGGGGAGGGGGGTAGGGATGGGTGGTTGAAGCAAGCCATTGTCACAAACCATATTTATCTGTAATTACTTATTTTGAAAATGATGCTTATTTTATTTATGAAATTGAAATGAAATGGAAATGGAATTTTTAGTGAAATAGATGATAATGAAATAGGAATTCAAATGCAATAAAAATATTTACATTATGTTATTTATGTAAATGTAATTGAATAATCAGTATTATTTTTGTGAAACTGGGGATCGTCATTGCTAATGAGCAATTGAGTGCAAGTGGATGCAGGAACTGATGAACGCGGATGAAGGTGAGAACATGGTTCAGGTAGAGTTGTTTTAGCTCTTGGACTTCGCTATAATAGATGGGACTCTCACACACCACATTAGAATTTACAATTTGCATCTTGTAAAGATGGATGATTTAAATGACTTTATTTGAGTGTTTGTTTAAATTGGAATGAGAAGTTTTAATTGATAGATTGATTTAAACATTTGTACATGTATTTTGATGTTTGTATGTGCATCTTGTGAAATGGATTAAATATCGTGCTTATATTTCCACTTCTTGATTTATGATAATGATGTTTATAAACACATATATATATATATACATATATATATATATATATATATACATATATATATATATATATATACATATATATATATATATATATATATATATATATATATGTATATGTATATTTATATATAAGGATATACATATACAAGTATATACACATATATATACATTTATGAATTATATGATGTCTTAAAAAAAGAAAAGATAATTAAATTTGAATTTATTTATCACTATAGTTATATTTAAATATATATAAAATTATACGTATTATATGTATATGAGCTCTAATAATAATTCGATCATACACACACACACACACACATATATATGTACGTAATTATTATATATGTAAATATATTGTTAAAATTAAATTGTTTTGTTTTATGATAAATCATTATAGATGTGTGTGTGTGTGTGTGTGTGTGTGTGTGTGTGTGTGTGAATGCAGGCAAGCAACTTATTTGAAAGCAATCTATCTGATATGGTGGCGGGTTATCACTGGTAGTCATAGTTGACAAAACATGCATGATATGAGGGAAGTCGACTTGGAATCGTAGAGACTTAGAAAGAAGTCGTCTTGGCATCGTAGAGACTTAAAAACTATTGCAAAGTGAAATCAGTATTAGTCGACAATGTTGCAAACAAAACTCAAAGTTCAAGTTGAATATGGACTGATTGACATGGCTGAAAACTATTAGAATAAGCATCACATGGCATGCAAACTAATCCGCATACCAATGGTGGTGCATGGGAAGCTAACAAATTGCATTGACAGTAGTGGGAGTTGATAGTAATATTGACTAAGCAATTGCCTAGCCCACGTAATAAAACTAGTAATAATGAACTTAATGGCTTGAGCAGTTTGGTGTCACAATGAATATCATTGCATGGAGAACACATAAGTGTTTGAAACCATTTAGGATTGTGATGTTGTAGTTAAACAATGTGTGGTGTCACTTAGATACCAATAAATTAGTCCACCACTATGAGAGATTGGCTCAAAAATAGGAATTAGTATAGATTTGATCACTATATATATAGACTGTTGGTTTTGGAGGAAAACACGAGGGGGAAATATGCAGAAAATATAGATGAAAAAGTAGAGAATAGAGATGATAGAATAAAGAATAGAGATGATAGAACAAAGAATGGAGATGAAAAGAACAAAAACAAAAGGAATTGTAAAACATAGAGAAAGAAAAGCATTGGAAATCTAGAAGTGTTGCGGTCAGATTTAGAAGAAGAATTAGTGTTGAACATCACAGTTTTGGCGTCGAATTTCAGAGGTAGGCTCTTAATCGAGCAATAGTTTATTATATATATATAGAATAATAATAGAATTATCTTGAGAATTGTTTATTTTAGATCACTAATGAAGAAAGAGTTAAACTTTGAATTAGTTTATTCATTAGAAGACATGATAATTTATTTTGAAATTTCATTTGAAGAAGCCATATAGGTATGTGCATTATGAAATGTTGTCTTACTTAATACTCGTTCTAGAAAACTTACTGAATTTAGATAGTTGAATTCGTAAATTATAGAAAATGCATGTTAGTGTCAAATTTAATATGTTATTTGAAGAAAGAATGTGTACTCATATTCTATTCGTTTATATGTAAATATATATCCATACATGTGTTACACCTTCTTATTTTAATTCTTGTCTATGATTTACTTGAAAAGATAGATGTGAAAGATTATTCTCTTTTTGGTTATATATTTGTTTGTCCATGAAAGATTATTTTCTTGTCAGATATAATTGGTTGTAAATAAAAGATTGTTTCCTTCTATATCTATTTAACGAAAGATTTTCTTCTTTAACATTGTATTTTTATCATGCGAGAAATAGGAAGCTAGAATTGAAAAATGAAAGATTGTCTTCTATATATATTTATTCTAAGTTTCATAATCTACAAACCCCTTTGGCCTTGTGTTGGTCCTAACCTTCATAAGGTCTACCTTGAAGCTTTTCATTCCCAATCCTTGGGAGCGATGCTTAACCGAGGTAACATCAAATTTATCCCCAAGGCTGGGAACCCAGAGGAAATTTGCAATTGGAGGCCTATTACCTTGCTCAATGTCTTGTATAAGATAATTTCCAAAGCCTTGGCTCTGAAGATTTGTCATCTCCTGCCTCTTATTGTTTGTCTAGAGAAGACTGGATTTGTCAAGTCTAGGTTTATTCTGGATAATATTATTATTGTTTGGGAAGGGATGGACGGGGCCAGACGCTCTAAACAGAGGGAAATCTTTCTTAAGATTGACATCGCTAAGATCACATTGAGTGGCCATTTATTTTGGCTATTCTCAAAGCTCTTGGCTTCCATCCCAGATTCATTTAGTCTGTCCAGATGTTATTCGGGGATGCCTCGGCTTGTATCACTATTAATGGCTGATAGTCTGAGGCTTTTGGTCTTTTCAGATCCATTCGCTAGGGATGTCCTCTGGCTCCTGCTTTATATGTTCTTATGGCGGAAGGGTTTGGTTACTTACTTGCTAATGCTATCTCTATTGGGCATGCCTGTGGTATCTCCCTGCCTGAGTCACCTTCTCAACTTGTCAATCCCCATTTTGCGGATGAATCCTTCCTCACTCTCATTGAAGAAGAAGAAAATATATAGGCTGCTCTTCAATGTCTGGACACCTTTTTCTTGGCTTCCGGTTCAACCATTCAATGGCACAAGATGCAATGTTATAGGCAGTATTTTCTTCCCGCCTCGCCTTGGATTATTCAATATGACTGGAAATGGCTTCATCATGGAATTTTTTTTCTCTTTCTGGGCATTCCTTTTGCCTTTCAAGCTTCTCCTGTGGATCTTTGGAATCCTATTTTAGCCAGGATTGAGAAAAAGTTGGCCTATTGGATTACCAAGCCTCTCTCTCTGGCTAGTAAATTCCAAATTTGTTAAAAGGTTTTGGTTGCCACCCATGTCTATTAATCTTCATGTTGGGCTCCTTCTAAGGCCTCTTACATGAAGTTGGAAAGACTTCTGCGGACTTTTCTTTGGGCCTCTGGGTCTGACCATCAAGGTTTCCACAGAGTCGCTTGGGAGTATTTTGTCTTCCCAAGGAGTCCAAAGGGCTCAACCTTATTTCTACCTAGAAACAAGGGCTTGCCTTATATGCTAAATGGATAATCAGAGCCTTATCTGGTGACGAGGCCTATAAAATCCTTCTTCAGCATTGCTTTTCTTCATGATTTCCTGCCATTAGGATGGATTGGAAGAGGATTGGTTTTCAAACCCTGCTCATTATGAAAAACCCTATTCAGATCCAGAGTACTTTTGTTATTAAAAGCATCTCATGTGCTTGGGAAGCTATCAAGCCTTGGCTTTGATGGGAAGGTGATGGTTTTCATGACGGGATCTCCATGAATCTACACAACCTTTGGTGGTCACCTCTTTTTCAGGTGCAAGGATTACCGTTAGCCAAAATCCAGGGTGTTAGTGCTCTGTGTTTTCACAAAGGCGATATTTGTACACCTAAGGATCTATTTTCCAGAGCTTCTATGAGTCTCCAGTCATGAGATGACCTCTAGGTCCAGTATCATCTGTCTCGACCAGATTGACAGACTTATGATCTTTTGGTTTTGACCTTACCCTCACATTTCTTACATAAGCATGGCATTCAGTCTATCAAACCTTGGTGGAAAGATTGGAAGTCATATCCTTGGACTCCTTTCACCATCTACAAACCCAAAATGAGTTATCTCTGGTTGGTTCCCCATTTGCCTATGGTCCATATTCTCAACCAGCGGTGGCACTTGCAGTCTTCTCATAATTCCTGGAGACTCAGGTTTCTTGTATGGTTTGCCACCACTAAACCTAAGACTGTGCACTTTTCTTGGTGTGTGATTTTTCAAGGGTTGCCTTCGTGTTCCAGACTTAAGCATTTGGGGGTTCTTGATCCCGCTGCCCTTTTTGTGGTCAGCCAGAAACTTTTATGCATATTTTTTGGTTCTATAGAAGAGATCAACAGTACTAGAGCTAGATCCATGATTTCTTTCGGCCTTTTTGGCCTAAGCCCTTTTCTTGGCATATGGCTCTTTTGGGAGATTTGCCTAGAATCCCCTTCAAATTTTCCCAGATATGGCATGCTTTTAGAATGGAGATCCTATTTACTCTTTGGAAAGATAGAAATATATTTCTTTTTACTCACAACTCTTTCGATATCAATGTCTCACTTTATGCTAAAGCTTCCATTTGTAATAATGTATTAATGCAGATTCAGGTACAAGCTAACAAAGTAGCTCTGGAAGTGGGCCACTTACAGGAGCTCCTCCAGCACTGGGGCAATGCCCCTTGTGCAATTTCTTGAGTAGCACCAGATTCTATCTTTGTTGACCATACTCTGCCCCATGGTCGTTGTCGTGGTCGCAGTTCCTCCTCCTGACGCTCTCAGACCCCATGGTCACATGCTCCTTGCTGCTCGTCTAGTGGGAGGGACGATGCATGGAGGCATCGGTTGACTTCTCCTCCGCGTCATGGCTCTGCCTCGGGGTGGCCTTCTGCTACTCCTGTAATTTTGGCTCCTCTTGCTGGTGATGGCTTCGGGTGGCCTTCTACCACCACCTCCAAGTTTCCCCTCCCAAGTGGGAGGAAGGAGAAAAAGATAAAGAACCTGAATATGGGTGGTCTGTGCCAGACCCAACTCTTGACCCCACTGATGTATGAGGCAAGAAAGATGATCTAGATCCTCCTCCCTTGGCTACATCTGCTTTAGTTGCTTGAGAAATTTTTTTGCTGAATAGATTTTTTCTTTTGACTTCAGCATCTTGCCATGTGACTCTCGCGGGGTGATCTTGCATCCCTTGACCTTTTTTGTGAACATGTACTTTAATATTTATACTTAATAGTGAAGGCCTATTCCTAAAATAAAAGCTAGATATGCTTGTGTTTGTGGGAAAGTTACCTTCCGAGACAGGTGCCAAATGTGGAATCATAGAGAGAATAGTTTTCTTTTTCAAACTATATTTCTTTGCTATGCATGGCATTATACTTGACCTAGTAACTAATTGACCATTGAAATAGATGGATTTATTTATGCTTTCTACTATATCCTTGATTGATCTTTCTTGTTTCTTAAAGGAATTAGAAAATAGAAAATGCATGTATCATTCCAAGCACGCACCAGATTCCATCTTGTCTATCAAATTATTTTTTCTAAGAAATTTATGTAGGGTCGGGTATTCTTGATTGACCAAGAATTCTGGGGAAGTGTAAGCTTCAAGGTTGGGTGGAAAAAGCACCTGAATCTTGTTCTCGTCTTCATTCTAAAGATTGCATTGAAGATAGTTTGGATTGCAGATCAAAGGACACATCTCATTCTTTACTTTATATTTTCTTGTTATCAAACTTAAGGCATTAGAAAGGCCTAAGTATTGTTTGTAGATATGATTCAAATACTACTAAATTTTCTTATTGAATAAAGAATCTATATCTCCTTATAGCAATCTCGTGTTTATAATGATATCATTGGAAATGATCATTTAGAACTAAGGATGAAATAGTGGAAGTAAATAGACTTATTAAAGAAATTATGAGTTTATTTAAGAATAAAGAGTATTACATTTTATTATTGAAATTAGAATGTTTTACGTCTTTACAACCACCCACATTCTCATCAAGAAGTAATATCCAAACACAAATGAAACAAAAAATAATATATAGAGTTGAAAAACTTAATTGTGCTCCATTACCAACACCACCTCCCTACCTCTCTCTACATTTGAAACACTAGGGCCTATGACCATTACGCTAAAGAAACATTCCTTGATACAAGAATTGTTGAATTGCAATGGGTTCTAGAACTACTAGAGCTAGATCAAGCAATGGGAATGAAAGACTTGACCAGATTCTCATACTTTTGAATCAGCAGAATGCTAGGATGGATGGAATTGAACAAGAAGTTCGAAGGGTTGGTGAGGTTCAAAATGAACATCCTCGACAAGAAGAGCAACCTAGAAATGAAATTCCTAGAGTTGAGGAACAACCTGATTATCGAGCTAGGATTGAAGGGGAGTTAGCCAAAGACTTGAAAAGGATAGCCCCACCTAAGTTCGATGGTAAGACCATTGGTGATGGTGCTAAAGCTTGGGTAATTGAGATGGAGAATTATTTTGAACTTCTTAACATGTCCAATGAAACTAAAGCAGTATGGGCTGCTTATCAACTTATTGGAGAAGTTGTGACATGGTGGGACAATAAGAAATTTCAGAAGAAGTTACAGCCTGGTGATATTACTTGGAAACTATTTCTGCAATCATTTAGGAAGAGATGGCTTCCTCAATTATTCTTCAACAAGAAGATGACTGCATTCCAAAATTTGATGCAAGGTGGTATGACAGTTACTCAATAATGGGAAAAGTTCACCAACCTCCTAAAGTATGTTCCATAGTACGAGATGGATGAACGATTCTGCATTTAGAAATTCATCTTGGGTTTGAGGACTTACATTGGAGCAAAAGTGGATATTCATAATCCATCGACTATGGATGAAGTCTTTGAGAAAGCAGCTAAACAGGAACATAAGTTGCAACAACTGACGAATTTCCAAAAGAATGTGAATACCAAACCGGGTTTTGGGAATAGGAATTTTCAAAACAATGATCAACAGAAGGGCAACCAATAGATAAGGAATATGAAAAGAGGACCTAACACTCATGAGAAAGGAGGAGTGAATCAGGGTGGAAACAAGAAAGTGAATAGTAACACCAACTTCACTAATCTCAATACTAGGCAGAACTTTGACAAGAATAGATCAGGTAGACACCCAGGACCTAAAGATGGATATTACAACTGTGGGGAAAATCATTATGCTTCAAAATGTCCACAATATACCACTTCTCAAAGAGGAGGAAATCAACAAGGAGCTTCACAACATCAGATTCGTGCAATGGTTGACAATCGCCAGGCTGATTTTCAGGCTTCACCTATCCATATGACTAGTAAGATTTTTGGTCAATCAGTTTCTATTTTGATAGATACAGGAGCTACTAAATGCTTTATTAATCCTAAAGTAGTTTCTATATTATCTATTAGACTTGGTTATATGTCAAATACATGGATGGTTCAATATGGAAATCAAGCAGAGAAGAGGATAGATTCATGTCTATTTTGCAGTGATTTTGAGCTTCCTTGTTTCCAAACTCAGGTTAATCTATATGTGACACCACTAGGATCGTATGATGTAATCTTAGGTATAAACTGGTTAATTAAGCACAAAGGTGTAGTAAACTGTGAGGATAAGGTTGTTAGTTGTATAGATGATTTTGGAAATTTAGTTGAGATTTTTGGGTCTCAAAAGCCTTTTAAATTGAGACACATCTCAGCTATGCAACTCAAGAAAGCCCAAAGGAAGGGATGTTCCATCTTTTCTATCATTGTAAGTGATGTGGATAATTCTAAGAAGAGCCCTAAGGATTATGTAGTTCTTAGAGAGTTCTTGGATATTTTTCCAGAAGACCTTACTAAGTTACCACCAAAAAGGGAATTTGACTTCTCTATAGAAATATTACCTAGAACTAAGCCACAATCCAAGGCTCCATATAGAATGACTACCACATAATTGTATGAGCTTAAGGATCAATTGTAGGAGTTGTTTACGCAAGGTTTCATAAGACCTAGTGTATCCCTGTGGGGTGCACCAGTAATCTTTGTGAAGAAGAAAGATGTACCTTGAGATTATGTATTGACTACATGATGCTAAACAAGGTAACCATTAAGAATAGATATCCTTTTCCTAGGATAGATGAGTTAAATGACCAAATGAAAGGAGCTACAATTTTCTCTAAGATCAATCTTCGATCAGGTTACCACCAGCTGAGGATTAAGGATGAGGATATTCCTAAGACAACATTTCAAACTCGGTATGGACACTATGAGTTCACATTCATACCTTTTGGTTTAACCAAATCCCCTACAGTTTTCATGAACCTTACGAACAATATTTTTAGAGATTATCTAGATGATTTTGTGCTTATATTTATTGATGACATTGATTTATTCCAAGAATGAAGAGGAACACAACAAGAACTTAAGGATATTTTTTGAACAATTAAGGGATCAAAAACTTTTTGGAAAGTTTTCAAAGTGTGCTTTCTTTTAGAAAAAATGTGCACTACTTAGGTCATGTTATATCTGCAGAAGCAATTTCAATTGATCCTACAAAGATAAAGGCAATTGTAGATTGGCCAACACCTTAGAGTGTTATAGAGGTCAGAAGTTTTATGGGTCTTGCAGGATATTACAGGAAGTATGTGGAATCTTTTTCAAAGATAGCAACACCTATTACTTCTCTTCAGAAGAAGGGAAATAAATTTGAATGCACTGAGAAGTGCGAAGAGGCATTTCAGCTTTTGAAGCCGAAGTTGACAAAAACACCTGTCTTGACTATACCAGATCCTAATGGACACTTCATAGTGATTACAAATGCCTTAGGTGAAGGTGTAGGAGCAGTGTTAATGCAGGAAGGAAAGGTGGTTGCTTTTGAGTCTAGGATATTGAAGCAATATGAATTAAACTATGCACCACATGACTTGGAGATTTTAGTGATTGTTCATGCATTACAAATGTGGAGGCATTACCTTTTAGGGAAGGCATTTAAGCTTAAGACAGACTGCTTAGACCTAAAATATATCTTTACACAACATAATCTTAATGCAAGACAAAGAAGGTGGCTTGAATTCCTAAGTGAGTATGATTTTGGTATTGAATATATCAAAGGAAAGGAAAATAGGGTAGCAAATGCTCTCAATAGAAGAAGACATTTATCTACTATGGTTACTACAAGGTCAAACTTGAAGAAAAAAGTGTTGCAGAATCTTTCTGAAGATGAGCATTACCTAAGGGTTGAGCAAGCCTTGGGCGTAGATCCTTTAGATCATCGATTTGATGGATATGAGCTGGAACCTAATGGTATTTCGAGATACCAAGAAAGGATGTATATTCCTGAAGGTGGAGACTTAAGGAAATTAATATTGCATGAGGTGCACAATACACCTTATTCAAGACATCCTGGAGTGACAAAGATGGTAGTTGAATTGAGATCTTTGTATTTTTGGCCTAAACTCAGGAAAGATGTGATTGAGTATGTGGCACAGTGTTTGGAATGTCAAAGAGTGAAAGCTGAGCATGTTCATCTGATAGGACTTTTGTTTCAACATGTCATACTAGAGTATAAGTGGCAAGTAATCAGTATGGATTTTATCCAATGATTACTTATGAGCAAAAACAAGCATGATACCATCTTAGTAGTTGTGGATAAATTGACAAAAGTTGCACATTTCATACATGGAAATCTCAAGGATGGATCATTTATTCTTGCAAAGAAATTTGTGCAAGAAATATTCCGATTGCATGTGTACCAGAAACCATTATTTTAGATAGGGATACCAGGATGACATCTAGGTTTTGGACGATACTGAATGCAGCTTTGGGAACCAGACTAAACTTTAGTTCAACATATCATCCTCAGACTAATGGCCAAACAAAAAGGGTTAATCAGGTTGTGGAAGATATTTTATGGATGTATTGCATGGACCAACAGTACAAGTGGGAGGAGTATTTGCCTTTGGTGGAGTTTGCATGTAACAACTCTTTTCGTGCATCCTTAAGGATGACACCTTTTGAGGCACTCTATGGACAAAAGTGTCACACACCCATTAGTTGGGATAGAATGGAAGATAGGATCAGTATTGGTCCTGATTTTCTCAAGGAAATGGATGAGAAGATGAAGTCGACCAAGACAAGATTGAAAGAGGCAGCTGATAGACAGAAAAGCTATGCTAATAGAAACAAGACTTTTAGACAGTTTGTTGCAGGAGATCTTTTTGAGGGTCAAGCCTCATAAGAGCTCTATCTCATTTGGGAAATCATCAAAGTTGGCACCAAGATATGTGGGACCCTTTGATGTGCTGGAAGTAATTAATCTAGTTGCTTATAGATTATCTTTACCACTTGCTCTAGCTCGAATCCATAATATTTTCCATGTTTCTTTGATGAAACCTTATCATCCTGATTCTTCTCATATTCTTGATTGGCGATCTTTATAGGTACAGGATTTGTGGGTGGTGCTAGTGGAGCCCATTCGAATCCTAGATCAACATGGCATGAAGCTACGTAGCAGAGATTTCATTCAGTATAAGGTCCAGTGGGACCAATATTCTGAGGATAGTGCTACATGGGAGGATGCTCAGACGATTGACAGTCATTTTCCTCATTTTATTTCTTAAAGTAGTATTTGCTTAGTGCATGAGATACCTTATTAATTTGATTTGATTTACATGTTGTGAACTTGGATAGCATGACTGCTATTGTTATTGTTTATGATTTGATTTGAGACTATGATATATGGTTAATATTTCATGATACCATGTTCTTATTGATAGATAATAAGACATCAAAACGATGTCTCTTCCAAGTGGGGAAGGATGTCACAAACCATATTTATCTATAATTACTTATTTTGAAAATGATGCTTATTTTATTTATGAAATTGAAATGAAATAGAAATGAAATAGAAATGGAATATTTAGTGAAATAGATGATAATGAAATAGTAATTCAAATGTAATGAAAATATTTACATTACGTCATTTATGTAAATGTAATTGAATAATCGATATTATTTTTGTGAAACTGGGGATCGTCATTGCTAATGAGCAATTGAGTGCAAGTGAATGCAGGAATAGGTGAACGTGGATGATGACGAGAACATGGTTTAGGTAGAGTTGCTTTAGCTCTTGGACTTCACTAGAATAGATGGGAATCTCACACACCACATTAGAATTTATAATTTGCATCTTGTAAAGATGGATGATTTAAATGACTTTATTTGAGTGTTTGTTTAAATTGGAGTGATGAATTTGGAATGAGTAGTTTTAATTGATAGATTGATTTGAATATTTGTACATGTATTTTGATGTTTGTATGTGCATCTTGTGAAATGGATTAAATATCACACTTATATTTTCACTTCTTTATTTATGATAATGATGTTTATAAACATATATGTATATGTGTATATAAGGATATACATATACAAGCATATACACATATGTATACATATATGAATTATATGATGTCTTGAAAAAAAAGAAAAGATAATTAAATTTGAATTTATTTATCACTATAGTTATATTTAAATATATATATATAATTATATGTATTATATATGTATATGAGTTCGAATAATAATTCAATCATACACATATATATATACGTACATAATTATTATATATGTAAATATATTGTTAAAATTAAATTATTCTGTTTTATGATAAATCATTATATATATATATATATATATATATATATATATATATATATATATATATATATATATATATATATATATATATATATATATATATATATATATATATATATATATATATATATATATATATATATATATATATATATATATATATATGCATGAAAGTGACTTATTTGAAAGCAATCTATCTGATATGGTGGTGGCTTATCACTGCTAGTCATAGTCGAAAACCATGCATGCTATGAGGGAAGTCGACTTGGCATCATAGAGACTTAGAAAGAAATTGACTTGGCATCATAGAGACTTAGAAACTATTGCAAAGTGAAATCGCTATTAGTTGACCATGCTCCAAACAAAACTTAGAGTTCAAGTTGAATATGGACTGATTAACGTGGCTCAAAACTGCTAGAATAAGCATGGCATGGCATACAAACTAATCCAGATACCAATGGTGGTGCATGGGAAGCTAACAAACTACATTGATAGCAATGGGAGTCAATAGTAATATCGACTAAGCAATTGCCTATCCCACGTAATAATACCAGTAATAATGAACTTAACAGCTTGAGCAATTTGGTGTCACAATGAATATCATTGCATGGAGAACACATAAGTGTTTGATACCATTTAGGACTCTGATGTTGGAGTTAAATAATGTGTGGTGTCACTTAGATACCAATAAATCAGTTCACCACTATGAGAGATTAGCTCGAAAATAGGAATTAGTATAGATTTGATCACTATATATATAGATTGTTGGTTTTGGAGGAAAACATGAGGGAGAAATATGCAGAAAATATAGATGAAAAAATAGAAAAAATGGATATGATAGAATAAAGAATAGAGATGATAGAACAGAGAATGGAGATGAAAAGAACACAACAAAAGGAATTGTTAAACATAGAGAAAGAAAAGCATTAAATATCTAGAATTGTTGCAGTCAGATTTAGAAGAAGAATCAGTGTTGAACATCACAGTTTTGGCATCAAATTTCAGATGTAGGCTCTTAATCGAGAAATAGTTTATTAAATATTAATAAAATAAGAATGGAATTATCTTGAGAATTGTTTATTTTAGATCACTAATGAAGAAAGAGTGAAACTTTGAATTAGTTTATGCATTAGAAGACATGATAATTTATTTTGAAATTCCGTTTGAAGAAGCCATATAGGTATGTGCATTATGAAATGTCGTCTTACTTAATACTCATTGTAGAAAAATTACTGAATTTAGATAGTTGAATTCATATATTTAGAAAGCACATGTTAGTGTCAAATTTAATATGTTATTTGAAGAAAGAATGTGTACTCATATTCTATTCGTTTATATGTAAATATACATACATACATGTGTTACACCTTCTTGTTTTAATTCTTGTCTTTGATATACTTGATAAGATAGAAGTGAAAGATTGTTCTCTTTTCGGTTATATATTTGTTTGTCCATGAAAGATTGTTTTCTTGTCAGATATAATTGGTTGTAAATGAAAGATTGTTTCCTTCTATATCTATTTAACGAAAGATTTTCTTCTTTAACATTGTATTTTTATCATGCGAGAAATACAAAGCTAGAATTGAAAAATGAAAGATTGTCTTCTATATATATTTATTCTAAGTTTCATATGAACATTAAAAAGCTAGATGTGCTTGTGTTTGTGGGAAAGTTACCTTCCGGGATGGGTCCCGAATATGGAATCATAGAGAGAATAGTTTTCTTTTCCAAACTATATTTTATTTCTATGCATGGCATTATACTCGGCTGAGTAACTAATTGACAATTGAAACAGATGGATTTATTTATGCTTTCTACCATATCCTTGATTGATCTTGCTTCTTTCTTAAAGGAATTAGAAAATAGAAAATGCATGTATCGTTCCAGGCACACACGAGATTCCATCTTGTCTATTGAATTGTTTTTGCTATGCAATTCGTGCAGGGTTGGGTATTCTTGATTGACCAAGAATTCAGGGGAAGTGTAAGCTTCAAGGTTGGATGGAAAAAGCACCTGAAACTTGTTTGCGTCTTCATTCTAAAGATTGCATTGAAGATAGTTTGGATTGTAGATCAAAGGACGCATCTCATTCTTTACTTTATTATTTTTTGTTATTGAACTTAAGGCATTAGAAAGGCCTAAGTATTGTATGTAGATATGATTCAAATACTACTACATTTTCTTATTGAATAAAGAATCTATATCTCCTTATAGGAATCTCATGTTTATAATGATATCATTGGAAATGATCATTTAGAACTAAGGATGAAATAGTTGAAGTAAATAGACTTATTTAAGGAATTATGAGTTTATTTAAGAATAAAGAGTATTACATTTTATTATTGAAATTAGAATGTTTGACGTCTTTACAACCACCCACATTCTCATCAAGAACTAATATCCAAACACAAATGAAACAAAAAATAATATATAGAATTGAAAAGTTAATTGTGCTCCATTACCAACACCACCTCCCTACCTCTCTCTACATTTATATCTCTCTTCTTCTCTCTATATCTTTATCTATTTCTCTCCATCTACCTCTAACTTTTTCTCTTCACCTCTATCTCTAGATACCTCCCCCTTTCTTTATCTCAACATCTATTTTCTTCTCCCTCTTCCTAGACCTCTATATTTGTATCTCTATTCGCCTCTTTATATTTCTCCATATTTCTCCCTCTCTCCTTCTCTCTCCCTTTTCCTCTCTCTTCCCTAATTTTTCTCCACCTATCTATCCCCCTTTCTCTATCTCCCCCCTCTATGTCTATATCCCCCCCATCTCTCTCTATATATCACTCTATGCCACCATCTAATTAATCTATCTTCCCCTCTATCCGCCTCTCTCTATTCCTCTCTTCTTATCTCTTTATCTTTAACTATATTCACCTCTATATCTTTCTTTCTCCTTTTATATCTTTATATATGTCTCCCTTTTTCTACCCATCCCTCTCTTTCCATCTCCCCCTCTCCCTCTGTCTTCTCAGACAATTATATTTGTATATAAATTTTCCTCTCTATCTCTCTCCCCTATATTTATCCATCCATATTTCTCCTTCTATCTTTCTCTTTATTTATATATATCTCCTTATCTCTTCACCTCTCTTTAACACCCCTCCCTCTCTCTCCATCTTCATTTCCATCTAGATATCTATTTTCCTCTCTATCTCTAATCTTGATTTAGAGGTATTTATTTATGTTTTTTTATCGTATTTCTTGATGGGGGGTATGTGGGGTCTTTCCCTTTCTACCTCTATTACCAAGGGGTCTTGTAGAGTGGCGATAAATTTGGAGCCCCCAACAAGGGTTCAAGGGAAACACTCATGAGTTTTTTTTTAGATTCCTTTTACAATAGAATAATGGCTATGCAAATTGATAGAAAGATGGAGATATATAGAGGAAGAGAGAGATATAGTGGAAGAGGGAGACTAAGCTATATAAGGAGGTAGAGAGAGATAGGAAGAGAGATAGAGAGAGGAAGAAGATAGATTTAGAGAAAGGGAGAGAGATAGGTAGAGGAGGAAGACATAGACATATTTTTTATTCTTGGAAATGTTTATAGCATGGTCACTTTACAATGTGCTCACATTCATATTTTCCTTGGGTATCTACAACCCTTAGGGTTGGATTTTTCTTGGGCATCCAAATCAAAGGGTATAACTTACAAGTCAATGACCAAAGGATTATTTTTTCTAAATTTTAAAAAAATAAAACAATCTGAAGTGTGCTCTCCATCAATTTTGCATGTATTTCAATATCAAGTTAAAATTACCACAACAACATTGAGCTCTCTTATCTTTCTAAACATGGATTTTTTTCTACCTTTCAAATATGTTAAGGTTTTGATCTTTAGTTTATTTTTCTAGTATCTTCATTTTTTGGTCAAAAACCTATCTATAATATTTTTGGTTTCATTTTCTACCCATTCATCAAAATTTGGAACAACCTACAGTTTTAAAAACTATACTTTATTCTATACACATTCAATTATTTATTCTAATTAGGATGACATGTCTTGGTTTTCTCTACTTCTCTCCATCAATACGTTTGTAGGTTTTCTTATGGGACTCAAAAGGTTACTCCTCTATCAAATAAATCATCATATGTACTATACTTTATGGGGTATTTGGCTAGCTTAGGTCCAATAGAAGAATATTTTATAGTATGACGCTACCTTGGTTCCATGTCTACACTCAAATTGAATGTAACATTTTGAAGTATGTTTCGACCTCTTGGTGAAATAGCATAAGATTATTCAACTCTAGACTTTTACCCATCCTTCCCTCATTGTAGGGGTCATATTTAGAAAGAAATTTATTTAAAAATCACCCCTAGATGACCTATATAGAATAGTTTTTCTTGAACCTCCAAAGGGAATCATAGTCAAGTATGGGAGGATTTTTTATTAGGGACTCCAAGGGTAATATTATTCATGTATGATATCCTTATTATTGCAATAAAACCATTAATGAAGCAAATGAACTACTATGGTAGTTGGTTTAAATTTGACACTTGATTATGACTATAAGTAGGTTGTTGAAGGATATTTTCATGGTGTTATATTGAGCCTTCAACAACGAGTTTGTGCTAATTAGAAGCTTCATATATTATTTGATTAAGGTATTGAATTAAGAAATCATTTTTGTAGTGTCTCTTTCATACATTATTACAAGGAAGGTAATAGATGATTTTATGCTCTTGCTAATGAATGGGTCTCTCAAGCTCCAATTTATGTACTCTTTTTTTTGTGGTGAATGTAACATATGACCATCATTGGGTTAATTTTGGATTATTATCCATATTGGTTTCTATAGTAGGAGAAAATTTCCTCTCAACCCTTGTAGAGAATCTAAATTAGTCTACAACTCAATGTTCAAAACATATATTTGATCTTTAAATGTTGAACAATCATACCCTAAATAAGTTGGGGTATAGAAAAAACATGAGTCCACCTTTTAAAAATAAATCTAACAACTTTTTCTTTGTCTGACAACCAATTTAAAGTTCTAAGAGTGACAAAAATAAATACTAAATGTTTGGTGAGCTTTGGTTCTTGTCAAAGAGCTTAACATTATTAATTTTTTAGCAAATAAAAATCAAGTGTAAACGTTATATAGTAGATAAATTGATGCATGGAAGTATAATAGAAGGAATACATATATCTTATATCATTTTCTATTTTTCATACAATCTTAGTTCAAATAAGATTATATTTTTATTTATTTATTAATTTTAATTCTATTTATTCTTCATTTTTTGTGTAATTACTTTCATAATACATAAGTTCCGTAATTAGCATTTTTCTCCCTTGATTTACCAACTTAATTTATATCAATAGTATCACATCCTAATTTATCCTCCTACCATCAAATAGGTGAAATAGGAGAAACTTGGGTCAAAGAGTAAAAATCATTGGACTACCTTCTTGATAGGTGCAAACAATCACAAATGGATAGTAAATAAATAGTGGTTGGTAGTATCATCAAAGTTTTAATTAAAGTAGAACTAGAAAAATAAATGAAAAAAGATAAGCCATTTTTTATAAATGAAAAACATAAGGGGTCATTTAGTGGTCGACCATCTTTCAAAGTCCAAGAAAACTTGTAAATCTATATATTTAGAGGAAAAAATGATACAAATACCATTGATGATTGGAACTAAGTTTAATATATATTAATTTATAAATATTTATTATATTTAAATAAATTATCATTCTCCTTTCTCTAGTTAAAGTCCATGTTGAATAGTGGTTGAAGCTTAGCATTCTAGCCAAGGAGGAATATGGACAAGTTTACTTTGACAATAACTAAGAAAACCCTACTTGTATAGATTTTCTTGAGGCTACAACAAATATTTTTATAGAACATACTATTAGCAAATAATTTTGTTACTGTGCTTTCCTCATCAATTTTCCCAATGGACATCAACAAAACTTTGCCACAATGGATAATCTTCCTCTGGTTACAAGAGGAGTAGCTTCCACGAATGCAAATTTATATTTGAAATAATCCCTCCTCTCCAAGAAATAAATAATTGCAACTAGAATAAAATATGAATATATATATATATATTTTGATCGATAAGAGGCCGAAGCCAATAATTTTATTAATCATTTTTGAAATTTTACATTACTCCACTCGTGCGGGCACCGGTAGGAAAGAGTGGAGGTGAGAAAACCTCCGGCCTTGCCCGGGACCGTAGACCAGATAATCTTACATCAGTATACAATAGTTTTAGATCTTAATAACACATCAACACCCAGGGCTAGGGTGAGCAGTTGGGAGGGTGTTTCTATTTTATTTTTTTCCCCTCCCTTACAAGCCCTTGTTTACAAATTTCAATTATCAGTTATCCCCTGACTTCTTGAGGCATGGCTCTGATGTTGGACTTTGATTGCATATAGTTTCTGTTAAATGCCAAGAGATATCCATGTTTGTCTTGCATGGTTAGTTTCTCAAACACTTGACAAAATTGTTAGTGCCATTTAGTATATTATTGCAAATGAAATTTTATCTATCGAGCTAGAAAATTTCCACATCTAGATATCCTATAAGGCCTATCCTCTCAGATCTTATACAGAGAAATAATACATAACCTTAAACGTAGTTGGATATTCCTCATTATCCCAATTTGTGGACGGTGTATCAAACATAAGCCGAGTTTGAAGAAAATGTTCCTCTCTTGATCGGATTTTGACCCTTCCTTATAATAAATCTCCAGTTTACCATCTCTTGTTTGTGCTCCTGGATGCTATCCCTAGTAATGGGTAAAATCCAGGCTACAAAAAGAAGAGTAGGTAAATGAGATTCTTTCATGCCAGGAATTGGCATACCCTCCCTTCCCTGTAGATTAATAACATAGAGGGTAATGGGGTATATGATTATTCAGGGCTGGATATAACCTCTATCCTTACCCTGAATATTTGCATGTATGCCACATATAAGCCACAGTCTAAGATTTGTCAGACGGTCACCCCAAAATAGAGAAATCTTCAACAAATGGCACTTGAGCATTATAGCAAGTGTTCATTGTTCAAAATAGGCCAAACACATGAAAAAATTTAAGCCATTATTTCCCATCCTGATAGGATATCCACCAATGTGATTAAATACCATTAAATGAATGCATCCAGATTCTTATAAAATATCTAGAGTATATATTCATATTACTGAGTGTCCAAAACAAAATGCGAATATAATGGTCCTATTTTCCCTGAACATATATTAAACATTGCATTTGTAGGTAAAAGAGTTATTGAACATATATTAAACTAGATAGTAGATGATGAAGATCAAATACCTGATTCTTTATTTGATTTTGGAATATTTGATAGCATGGTTCCACGAGCTCTTTTAAAAAATGTTCTAAGCGAGACAATTCAAATATACATTTACACGGTGATTGAAAGGTCAGAATAATTTAGAAAAATGATGATAGAATCCTACTCACTACTAAAATTTGACTAAGTCTAAAAAATTATAAGATCTCTTAAAATCTAAAATCTACATTATGACTCATAAAGATTTGAAACCACTCTCATACATCCTAATAATATATACATAAAATATAACTTAATGTTATATTTTATGTATATATTCTGATAAAAAAACTAAGGGAATGCTAAAGGAAGTGCCATCTAAGTCCATTTTCCTTATCTAACTTTATTATTTTGGTGCAAGTTATGTGACATGCACGAACAATTACCTAATTTTTAGGATGTGTCCACTTTGAAAAATCATACAAAAAAAATACTCAACAAAAAATTACAAAACAATACACAAATTCTAGTGATCACTCTTAGCTATCTTTCTACCAAAGAGTTTTTCAAAATACTAAATGTAACTATAACTTTTTTGATGCTCATGCAAGGCACTATGTTATGTTTTTCTGAAAAGAAATAGGAACACTTTGTGTGCGTGAAATATTTGACCCCAATAATCTTATGCAATTTTGAAAAAAATTAGTAGTTTGGAAACTATATTCAGAGTACTACAATCTTTGTTCTTTGGGTATCTTCATATTTTGAGTGGATGAGTCTCAAATTGCTCCTCCAAGTTTGGGTTTAGCTGATTATAGAAAAACGTGTCCACTTATATCCCCCTTTTTGTTTACCATCTTGGTGCACTTATTCTTACATTTACAATTACATTCATTTGTCAGTCCAAAACATAAAAATAATATCCACAATTCAGCCACACAAACTTTTCTTAATTAAACATGTCCAAATGTGTAATAGGCTAGGTTTGATAGCCCACGTGCTACTCCAAAAGATAGAGAATGTCACACAATTCCCAATGTAGCTCATTTGGTCCTAATAGTCATCCACATGCTACCTCTAGAGGGTACACATTGCAAGCCATTTCCACATCAAGCCAAAATTGCCAATTTGTTAATTCACTGGCACAATGACCTTTATATCACTTCAATCTTGTTGACTATTACACACCAACTTTGGAAATTTTGGATTGCAATGAAACATTTGTAGACATAATCTCCTTTCAAACCACATGACAAAAATCTCTACTGTGAAGTAATGCGGATCAAAATATGTTACCAAAATAAGCTCACTATATGGGTAACATACTTCAAGCATTCTAGATCAGACTTCCAGATCACTTCCACCATGTTCAAGAATAGATACAACATGATATTATAGATATATTCCAATTGATTCTATCTTCAAAGGAATTCACTATATTATTACAAATCAAAATGCACCACAAATAGGTATGATATGACATGACAAGTAATTGCATTCTTCTAGATACTTTAAAGTCAATGATCACAACTTGCTGACACTTCTTTGTTATCACATCTTTTACATCAATGACAAGATTTGTCCAACAAAGGCTACCTACTACTATCTAATGAATATTAAAGATAAATTTAGGATTGAATGTAAGAAGTACTTCCATAAGTGTCAAGCAAAACGAATAAAAAAATACCAAGTTTGAAGGAGAAATAAAATAAGGATACCTTCTTGTGGAAGAAGACAACACTAAAATTATAAGATTTATAAGGGCATAGTCATTGTATGAGGTTCAAAGAATAAATTGCATGACCAAAAACACTATCATTCTAGCTAGAATCTTCTATTAGAGTACTATGTTCTAGAGATAAATTTTCCATCATTATACTTAAAGATCCATTCCACAAAAGAGAAGGGGGAGAATCATTGATATAAATTTGCATGTCATCATAACCACTACAAAGTTTCTACTAATAAAGGATGGAAAAAACCTATTTCACTCATAGACATAGATGACTAGAGAAACACTACATTTTATCATGGAGAATAGAAATCAAGATAAACTAATCTCTACCAAAATAGCAAAGAGAATAACCTAATTAATCAAACTTGTTCCTACTTATAGTTAGCCTTTAGCTTCCCCTCCTTGTCAAAGATCAAATTCAAAATGGATTATAGATTCCACATAGAAAAAAAGAAAACCTAATTCTCCATAATATTATGTATTTATCTCAAGGATTACAAAGACCACACGTTGTACTAGTATCTTACTACTCCTTATCCTCCTTGGTCAAACTTAGGATCCAAAATTATTGAATACATCAATACTTAAACGATCTTCTATTAGAGCATATTTTTGTAACATTCACCCTAAATCTCAAAATTCTCTTCGTAGCCTTCTAAAATTGAGTTATGTAAGGAACAAAATTCCAACATTAAGACTCCCACAACAAACTTTTTCCTCTTGGATTTCATTGCTACTAAAAAAAATTCGTGTACTAATGAGCAACTATTATACTATTATTGATTGTCAAAGCATTTGCTTCACTCTTTCCATAAGCTATCTACATTATTTGGATTTCCATCAGAAATTTGATGGCGAGGAATGTAAAATTCAATGTTTGTGGAATGAAATTTTGTATCTATGATTAATGTTTTCACTTTTCCTTTTAGAGTGATGTAAGGAAAGGAAAAAAAACAAAAAAAAACAAATAACTAAAAAGAAAAAGAAAAAACAAACAAACAAACAAACAAAGACTGAAATAGAAAAATAAAATAAAATATGAAAGCTCAAACTAAATTAAACTAACAGAATACATAAATGACAAAGCTACACAAACTCATATTAATGTATTCGTGTCTAGATTTGAGCAATTAGTAATGTCTCATAAATGGATTATAGTCTCTTTTTTAACTCCGAGCATCTCTTACCACTTGACAGTGGCAACACACAAAGGACTGTAATGAACAGTTCAAAAAACCCATAAATTATCTCTCTTAATCAAATAAATCCCATAAAAGAGTAGTAATATAAGTTGGTATTACTCTCATTCCATAGAGAGTAATTATGCATTTTGACTGGGGTGCCACTTAATGCTGCAACCAATACTGTGAAAGTAGAACATAATATTTTGTTAGGAAAAAACATGCGAGCACATCAATATAATCACCATAGTTAACAGTTCAGTTTCATACAGAAAAATAGAATAAGTTTCAAGTGAAATTTTAGTTTTACATACCTTGGTTTTTGAGCAGCGTTCACTGGTTGACCACTCAAGACACAGTCTATTGCTTGCCTTAAGTCACTGTAGATAAAATGAACGTCAAGAAAGCTACATCCAATAACAGGATTTGGAAAGAGTGATAAGTTAAAATGAAACCCTAATTATAGCTGGTCTTTGTAGCATAAATAGTGGATAAGTTAAAATGAAACCCTAATTATAGTTGCTCTTTGTAGCATACCTTCCTGTAACAGGTTTGTCATTTCTGGGTCGTGATTCATCAAACCTTCCATGGTAAGCAAGCTCAAATGGTTGGTTTCCATCCTTTTAGCACCCCCCCCCCCCCCCCAAAAAAAAACACACACACACGTTCTATATCATAAGGTAACCGAACAAATTCTCTATTCTAGTTTTAGAAATAGCTTGAAGAAACGGCGCATTGGAGGTTTTGAAGAGGAAAAATTCAGGAGTGCAAACAGCTCCATACGCCCGCGCAACTTCTTGGGTCTATTAGAAAACATATAAATAAATAACTTAGTTATTATTGCAATAAATATTTCCAAATGTTTTGAATCTATCCAAAAGTATATTACATCCAAGTTTATATTATATAGTAAGATAATTACACCTTGTGCCTCTCATAAATTTGCTCCTCGATCAATACATGAAGTCAACTGATCAGAATAATATTCTCTATATTAATCAACTAAAGAGGTAAACAGATGTTCTCTATGATCTACTTCCACTTGGCAGCTATACCATCAATAGTAATGTCTAGACACTAGAATGTAATCTTTTAAACATTTTCTTATACGTATTAATCGACAGGGGACAATATTATAAGACATACAATGTTATTTTCTTGTAGAGTCAGTGGACAGTTTAGATCACATATATTAAGCTTTGATTTTTAGATTTAAAAGTATTAAAGTTAACTGACATTCTCTAGATTTAATATGTTGCTTATTATGTATGATTTAATCAATCTTCCATAATTTGATCATGAAAGTGAGGTACATATCTTTTCAACATTAGCATATGGATGTGAGTGGAAGTGAAACGTTTGACATAGCTAACTAATATTAGAGAATGCAAACTTGTTTCTGCTGTTACGATGTAATCTTGCCCATTTCTTGTTTGTGCCAATAACAAAGGAACTTTACAAGTTGATTGTAATAATATGTTTTGGTATATCTGGATTCACTATATAATGGGCTCTCATTAATCATAAGTGCTTTTAACTCTAATTAATGTAAGATATATTTGAATACAGATAATCTTTGTAGGTTTTTCCTATTGTAAGATTATTTAATTCAGTAATTGAATTCAATATCTTGATTTCAGTCATGATCAATAATAAAAGCACAAAGAGAATTCAAGATTACAAACGAAGTGTAATATATAATATTATATTATCATATTGAATTTTCTATTTTGGAATAGCTATAATATAGCATTTTGCAATTGATCATAGATCAAATTTTATCACTCTTGGGATTAAGATCTTGGGTTGATTTGTTTCATTGACAAATCTTACATGGTATCAAAGTCATTTTGGTGATTCAAGGAATGTCTATTTTTATCAAGGATTCAAGCGTTCTTTCATGATTTGTGTTGTAAAATTGCTTTGGTGGTTGGTGGAGCAAATTGGAGTTTTCCGTTAAATTTTGAGTATTCAAAGAAGTTGATTTTGACTTTTGTTGCACCCAAATTGACATTAGAGGCCAACTCTTTGCAAATTTCAACAAAGGTGGTGTTCTCCATATTTCATAAATCGCACAACTTTTATTACATTTTAAATCAAATCAAACCCTAACATTAGTTTGAAGTAGTCCAAAACCATTGGAAACAATGTTAAATTATCAATTTTTAAACTCATTTCTCAAGAGCTATTACAAAATTTTCCTCATTTATAGAATTTGTATGGGTTGTACTATATGGGAATCTTTACTGAAATATTCTACTAGCATCAATGTCTACATGGATAGATCATGTTAGAATATTTGTTGGTGTGTGCTAGCATGGGTAAATCTATGAAGAATGAGAAATTCAATTGATTTCTTGATAGGAGAAGTCTATAAGTTTCTTTTGTACCCAAGAAGTTACTATTGGTAATGATGGACTAACCACTAGTCAACACTTGCCAACAACCCTCTAAATAATGCATTTGACAACTAGTTGCACATATACCCTTACTAGCTAGTATGTATCCACACTAGTGGTTTTACAACCTTCATCCCTCGAGGGAAATTTTCAATATTCTAGAGAAAAAATTGACCTTTTTATGGCTGGTTTAAAGATGCTATGAATAGTTTTATCACCTAGATATATATTCTATCACATTTTTATTTTTTTGGCTAGTGATGTGGTGTTTATTTTAGCATTCTTTCTCCCCCAACTTATCCCCTCTTCATATCCATTTTAGTACTTGCATTTAATCCTTGCAAGCTCCATTCATAGGCATTTGAGAATTGATATTGAAGCAATTTTTAAAGTACTATTTTAAATGCTAAGAATTATACAATACTCTAAACAAGTGAAACATGTACTTTCATTCCAAAGGTTAAACTCTAATAGAATGGCCTCTATTATAAATATCATTTCCTAGAATGTAATTAAATACGTATACCAAATGATGTAGTTTAAGCATTCATCAAGGGTTCAATAGTTTACACCCATTACACATGTATAAAATAACTCTATTTTGAAGTAAAAATCTAAGACTAACAATAAATAGTTTGGATTGGATTTCGGTTTACTACATTAAATAATTAACAAATAATCAAATTCTAAATGAATTGAACAAATTGATCCATCTTATTAAAAAATGTATTTGGCAAAACAATTAAATCATGAGCTCACCTCCACTAGTAGCACGCTGGATGAACATATGGAGTGAATCCATTTGGTGATAAAGAATCAAAGCAATAAAATTGGAGTGATGTATGCAACCTTAACAATCATTAACAAGACTTGTAAGTGTTGCAACACCCACTAATCTATACCTTGCAGATCTTAGCTCAACATTTCCTATATCCTCAAATGAAAGAGATTAAATTTATAATTGGAAATTATAGGTTGATATTCTTTTGTTTCTTAATTTGTTGTTTTTGATAGGGGTGACATTAAATTACAATGAGAATTTTTGTAGTAGAATCATATATGTGTTGAACAAAGAATAATATTGTATAAAATTCTTTGTTCATTAATTCAAGACTTAAATCTAATGATATTGATTGGTCAAATTTGAATTCTTTATACTTCAAATGGTTTGATGGGCATGGTTTTCAAATTTTATGAAAGATAACAAAATTATTTAAATTCTTTTTTTTTGTGGTTTGCATGCATGTAAGCCTTGAAAATTATCAACAAAATCATGGAAATCTCTATGGACAACATCTATGCATAAGATATTCCTAGGAATTGCAATTTGTAATGCCACTTTTCAACCAAACTTAATTAACTATTTGCAGCGGAATTAATAGATTAAATATTAATGTAAAGCTCATTAATTAAAGGTAAGTATCATTAAATTATATGTGAATGATAATAATTACAAAGTAAATTAATAACACAATAAATGGACTAATAAAACCACTTAATTCAACCTTATTATTGGCAAATCATATATAAAGCATTCTCAATCTCTTATAGCATCAAGGTTTTCCAATACTTATCTTAATCTTGAGCACTTGGAATAGTCATTCTCACTCCAAGAAGATTCTAGTGGCCTGGGGTTCTTTATGGCTATGGCACCCCATGGAGGAAACCATATTATCTACAATTCAAAGGAATAGTCACAGGTCTAGGCTCTTTTATGGCAAGTAAGCACTCCAAGAGGACAGGTTCTTACATAGAACCTCGCATGCCTTCACAACCCGAAATAAACACAACCCTGGCCAGGACACTCCCGAGTGTACACCGTACCCCAAGTTGGGCACACGTTGTGTGCCTATTCTCCAATGCCCATGCCAACCAATGACCTTAACCTTCATTCCTTTGTGCCCTCTAAATTCCTATATTTTCTCCCATGTCCATAGCCCACCAAGCCATCTCCTTCTTCTTCCTTGAGTGATCTCCATGCCCCCTCCCAAGTCTCACATAAATGAATTATATAACCTTTTCAAGGGTAGTTTCCAAACCATCACACCCTTTC
The DNA here is from genome assembly GCF_030272615.1 of Cryptomeria japonica. Classification (NCBI taxonomy): domain Eukaryota; kingdom Viridiplantae; phylum Streptophyta; class Pinopsida; order Cupressales; family Cupressaceae; genus Cryptomeria; species Cryptomeria japonica. The sequence continues at coordinate 194,992,874 of NC_081409.1, read as the reverse complement.
GAAAAGGTCACCTTTAGTTTTCCTTTAATAATTATAATTATTCCTCTCTCTTAAGAGAGTTTGTCATAAACATTATTTATTAATATTTATTTAAACTAAAGGATTATAATATCCTTTATTTTTATCTCTCTTTTTTATTCTAAAAGGGTTATTACTTTATCTTCTCTTGGAGAAATAGTCACATAACACAATTAATTTCAAACAAGCAACTCTTCTAATAGATGCCTATTCTTTTGCATTTTCCATATATCCTCCCTAATTGGCATTGTAATTGGGATCCTAATCTATGCCACAACAAAGAGACACTTGATAGCCTAGGGTTGTGCAGTAGATTTACACATGCTAATTTTATTTGCTATAATTTCTTTAAAGTCTTTTCAACAAATCTATTTTATGCTTATTTAAAAAAAAAGAAGGATTTTTGTGCCTTTCACTTTCGTCACCAAATTAGCTAATTTAAATGGTAGCATTTCATTTTGATCATTGATAATGGATGTCCATACTCCCTCTAAATCATTTGTTTACTGCAAAAAATAAATTTATATGTCACATTTAAATTAATTAAATTAGAGATATGATTTCCACATAGATTTGACTTTTTAAGGATGGTATGCAAGAAAAAGAATACATCTGATGTTTTTTCTACTTCTTCATGTAAGAGTTTTTAAAACGCTGTCTTCATGTAAGAGTTTTTAAAAGGCTATATAATTTTGTATAATTTAAAAATTTATTGTATATAATTTTTTTTATTTGATAGTGTGATCGAACTGGTTTGTTTTTAATTTAAAAGAACATGTCGATATAACTATGTTTAAGATAAAATTTATATATTAAATAAAAGAAAATCAACAATTCTTTATAAATTTTAGTATAGTAATAATATACAAACAATACATAAAATGAATTAAGAATAGAAGTTAGGTTTTAATCAAAGATAACTCTTGGCATACTTTTCATGTATTTCTCAATGATATGTTACTTAAAAATAATCCATGAATAAAAAAGGTTGTTTTATTTATTTTATGTGAATTTGTTATTTAAAATTTTCTTTATTTTACTTAATTTAATTTTAGAATTGAGTATAGTAATTTTAAAATAATATTATTAATATGATTATTTAATTATCTTATAAATTAATCAATAGATATTTTTCATAATTACTTTAAATATTCATTTAAGGGTTTTAATATTTTCTAAAGAGAGACCTCATGACATTAAATATGAATTAAGTGAGTAAATATAGTGTTGTGGTGATACAAGTGTTGTTAGGATGGACATGGAATGGTGTAAAAAATGGTGATACTAGACGTGGTCTATTTTAGGTGTCTACAATTTAAAAACTCTAATAACTAGACACTATGAGGTCTAGATTAATTTCAAAGAGCTAGGAGTGCATAGCAAAGGGTTTGGAGTGCATGTAAACCATCTTATACAAGAGTAATTTGTACTTGTTTAAGTAATTTAGTGAAGATTCTTAGAAAATGAAATGATAAAAATATTATAAGGGTTTTTAGCTTTAGCTGATAGCTCAAGTACTCTAGTGCACTATTAGTGACATTGATTTTGACATCTTAAAAAGCCACCTTGTTTGACATACTTCCCCAAACCCAACAATGCAAAACAAAGTCCTACAACTTACTAGGGTAGACGAAAGAAGGAGAGTATGTGCCAAAGAAATGGCACCCTATATAGCCTTCCATCAAATAGACATTGCTACATTAGTGAAAGATTCTTTATTTAATAGTTACTCAACTCTAGATTAGTTGGATAAGGTGGAGATGGCTCTCAAAACTCCATCATGAATTATGTCTTTTAAAATGTTCAAGGTATAATGCACCTCCCAAAGAAGTATTTCATTTATGACACTCAACAACATTCTCCAAGTCTAGGAATTCTATATTTGCAAGAGGTTAAAATTTATAATTTTCTTTCTATATAATCTCATGTTATCAAGCCTCCTATTCATATTTGTGTAGTAATAATGAAATTGGTTGTGTTGGTATTGTCAACTTTTTCTCTCTTGTGTGGCATCAATACTTAGTTGATCAAGGATATGGTCCCACCAACTAAAGTCTATCTAGGAGCTCTTTTAACTTTAATAATCATTCCTTTTGAGTTATTGATATTTATGCATTAGATGAATATATTGAGGGAGATCTATCAATATTGATCACAAATTCAATGCACTTCCTCACTTGGGTTCTATGCAATGATGTTAATATTATTGAAATAACATGATAAATGTGAGGTGTTGCCAAAGCATTGGACAACTAGCAAAAGGGAGGAAAATATTTTTCTCTCATTGCTCACTAATTCTAGCCTAATTTTTAATTTCTTTGAGTGCACCTTCAAACCTTGCTCAAAATTTAGAAAATTCCTCTAATTTAACTACAATATTTTTGGCATGTAAAAATAAATCAAAATGAATGAGGACTATTATAACTAATTTAGGACAGCTATGGTGTGGAGGCTGAAAAAAGATATTAAGATAAGTTTTGATTGAATTTAGATGGTTTGTTTAAAATTAAGTATTTTGTTGTTGGGATGGCTGATGGCCATTCAAATGGTTGGGGAATACCATTGAAATTCTCAAAGTTCTCTTTAGGAAATCTAATTATCCTTGCAAAGTTCCCATGTTTTAGGATGGCTATGAAAAAAATGAAGGATGACAAAAGGATGTTTCCAAGGCATCATCATGTCCTTAGAACATCATTGATATAAGTATAAGGAAGAAAATCCTAGCGAAAATTGATCTATATTAATACAAACATACATGAAAAAAAATGGTTTATATTATTCACTTTTAGGGTTTGTTAGATTTTTTTGATTTTTCTAAATAAAAAATGATATTTTTGGGACCCAACAAATTTGCCTAGGGTCTTATAGACTCAACCTAGATATGTTTGAACATATGTAGGTTGAGTCCATAAGCATGAGGTAGAACTCTAGGTGAACCCTAGCTAAACCTAGATGGTGTGAAAGTAAGGTGAATGAACATTTTAAAGAGGACATATTAAATAGATGGTTGATTCTTAATGATATTAGATGGATAGGCATTTCAATTAGAGGGACTGTATATTTGGGATATGCCACAAAATAAAAAATATTGAAATCTTTTTTATGTTATATGGTGCAACAAAATTTGAAGGGGATGAACATTGGGGAACTATTTCAATTACTAAATCTAGAGGTAAAGTGGAGAAAAATAGTTCCAAATTAATTTGTTTGGAGACTTTAAAGGTTGTACTATTAATGAGATAAACTTGGACTCATAAGTAAGTCATAATTGGTCTCTATTATTATACTACAAGATGGTATAATGAGACATCCTCCTCATATTTATTATCCAAAATGATTATATAATGTAACCATCATTGACTATAAATTTATTTGAGGATTTATTTATTTTTAAACTAAGAATAGGTTGGTAGAGGTTTTTTGTTCACATAGAGGATTTTTCACTTGTACAAGGTAAGCCTATCATATATATCCTACCCATCACCTAAATTCTTCTTCTCTTTAGAATTAATTAAATTTTAGATTTCAAAAACAACAAAAGACAATTAAGGATTATTTGAAAGCTATAATATCTTACAAATGAGCAATTTTTGTTCAAGAAATATATGAAAATATCAAGAATAGACACATTGTCTAGAGATGGTAGCTTTTGTGAAATTAGCATATCTTATAGAGAATTTAAAAGAGTGATGATGGGGTCATTTTGCATTAAAAACAATAAAATTTTATCCTTTTTCCTATCATGGAATCAATTTTCTAACAATTATAAATGTTAGTTTTGTGGGATTGAATAAAAATGGTTTGATGAATTGACAATAATTTAATAAAATGATTATTGTGTATCTAATAGAAAACTCCTTGAACAAATTTCTATCTTAGAAACCGTACAAATAAAATTTTGAGGGATAGCACAAGGTTTCAAGGAGATGGAAATATCATTGAAAGTGTCATTCTTTTATAAAGGAGAAGCTCATATACAAATAAACTTGTTACCTCAAGTTGTGTTGGAGTGCATTGTGATGATTGTTAAAAAATTCATATATGAACCATAATGAGGAGTTTTTCTCTAATAGAATGATTTGTGTTTAGGACTGTAATGGTAAAAATTTGGTGCATCACTCTTATGAATGACTGTGAACCATTCGAAGTAACTCAATGTCATTTTACAAACCAATTGAGAGAGTTGATGCCTCCTAGATAGTAGAATTTTTTTTTAATTTTTTTTTCCATATCATACCATGCTGCTAAATGAATGTATCATGATTAAATTAGCAATGTGATTTATCACTCAAGTTGTTTCTTGAACCTCCCTCTTATTAATTTATCATGCATTGAATTGTACAGAACATTGTATAAGTATCCATTTTTATTTTGTTAATGCATATGTGGACATCACAATTAGCTTTATAATAAAAGTCCACATTAAGCACAATGGTCTATATTAGGAAAGTGTTTATGTGTATATGCTTTTCTAAACATGTGATCACACTTCAAGATTTAAATTGCATGCATGATCCATAATCTAATGTGGATATTCCACAATCCACTATAACATATCATATTATTTTCTAATGTAATTTGATTACATATTTATGTACCGAATGTATAAATAAAGGCACCAATTCATCATATCACCTTTGTTGTTACATTTTTTTTTTTCTCAATTCAAGGCATAAAAGTACTTCTTTCCTACAATAATGACATCTTCTCACACAACTATCCAATAATCTAATGCACTCCTTAGAACTCTACTACACTTTGAAGAGTTGCAAGTTGTCACCAATAGACCTTTACAACTAATTTCTTATAACACTAAAGAAAAATTCTCCCACATAGGGTTATCTCTCTTGGAAGTTTTGTAATAAGAAAAATCATAAATGAGTACAAAAAGGAATTTGAACCATCATATCGATTAAAAGGATTCATTAGACACATTGTAGAGTTATCAGACCTTGGAGACCTTATCTTTAATACTTTTATGAAATGTGTGACCACAGAAAATTAAGCTCCACTCTCCCAATTCTATAAAGGGACAATTTTAACCACTATCAATCTAATAAGGCATGTTTAACCATGATTGAACCCATTATTTATAAATTTTATTCTACTAATACTAATTCCTTGTGCAGTTGGATCCTTCAATTCTTCTTCCCTATTTTCTAAAAACATAAGTTTGCAATTAAACTTCTATGTTAATTTATTTAGAATGATACTTGAAAGTGTATTAGATATAAGGATTAACCTCAACCTAACATAAGTAAATATGTTATAATACTTAGTAAATTTCCTAGACCAATTTTGAACCATACCTTCCAAATTAGAAGGCCTTTTGTTCCCCATGGCTAGGAACTCACTACATGATATGTGACTTTCACCTTGGTTCTTGGGTAACGCTAGATTTTTGTTGGCCTAATCTCTTCCAAGCAACCAAAATTTTTACCACATGTCACCTATTTTCTTTATTTTTTTATTATTAATAGAATTATAAACAAATTCAACAATTTGTTCACTTTTTTATGAGAGACAGTAAGAAATGTTGCCACCAATAGTTATCAACCTTCTACTTGTTGGTGCCCTTACAAAGGAAACTTTTGATCTCCCTCATAAGCATGGAGGGTGAATTATTTTTCATCTTTCAGAACCTTGTATATCTTGTCCCTTATATACTAAAATTATTCTCTAAGCTACATGTATTGGCTTCCAACACCACATGACATACATCAAGAGGAGCCATGTTTGCAATAGTTTCATCAATAAAATGTTCATTCACACCAAATTTGACTTAAAATGTTTGGTGCTAGAAAGTTCTAATCTTTTTCTTACCCAACCCAAGCTACATGGATTAGGATATACATATGTTTCAAGTCCCAACTTCTCTACTAAATCCTTAGATACCAAATCAGGTAGAGAGCAACTATTTAAGAAAGCATCTACATTTATTTTCAGTTTAATTTTTTTGAAAGAAATTTTGATGTGTTCATCTTTCTCTCCCTCTTCTTTATTATCTAAATAAACCTTTCTATGTATAGATGTGCATGCAAGTATTTTTCAAATGAATGTGACATTATAGCACCTGGCTAACGAAGTCATGAACTTTAGTTTTTCTTCTTACGCTTGTTCTTCAAGACATACAACTGTAGGTGTAGTTGCCATCACAACAGTGAAAAATGAATTCCCATCTCTCACAATCCTAGATATTACCATCCCTTCTATAGTAAATTAATTTTCTAGTTTAAATTTATGTGCTTTCAAATACTATATGTGCAAAATACATCAAGAGGAACCACTTTTACAATAATTTAATCAATAAAATGCACATTCACACCAAACATAACTTGCATTATTTGGCGATGGACAATTCTACTCCTTTTGTTACTCAACCCAAGCCATATAGAGAATGATGGAAATATGTCTTGGGTCCCAATTTATTTTCTATCTTTTCATAAACCAAATTATCCTAAGAACAACTATAGGAGAAAGCCTGCACCTTGTCTCTTCACTTGAATTTTTTATGTGATTTTTTTTTATGTGCTCATATTTTTGTTTCTGTTCTTTTACATCTAACAAAACCTTTTGTTGAAAGATATGCAAAAATTTACCATGTTTACATCAAGTTGCAATTCACCTCTTGGACTATAAAAGAAGTCACAATCTTATGTTTGTTCTTATTAGACTTGTTCTTTAATGGTGCAACTCTAAGTGTAGCTTTCAACATGTTCCATCTTCTTCACCGCCCATGTCACACTATGTATAATGTTTTTTAAATTTAATTAATTATAACCTCAATCTTACTTCCACCTTTGCATTTCCCTATAAAATTTGAACCACCATATTATGCTTGAGCCTTTGAAAAAACAAACCTTTTTTTTTGTGTATTTCATATAATGAGCAAAAGAGTTTTCTTCATCCATGTCCTTAAGGCTTTGAAAACACCATGTACCTCCTTAGATGACTCCAAAGACTACCTATGTATTTCATTAGGATTGCCTAATTGCATACCTTTATTCATTTATATGGCCACTCCATGAAAAAATCCATTAGTGTATTCTTAGGCACTTTGTCCTTATAAATAGACCTCTCTTTTTGATGAAAAATAAGATTTAATGATTTAGATTAGCTTTTGAAATTCATCCCAAAATTTCTTAAAGACAAATAATGTGAATAGCTTTCAAAGCTGTTAAAAATATGATTTCTCAATCTTAATAGAAACTTTTTTGGATTGTTACTTTTTAATATTTTGCACATTGAAATATAACTCAATTGTACCAGCTAATGGTCAAGTTTCTCTACATCTACATCTTCTCCACACATAGGTATATTTATCTTTTCCTTAGCTTTGAAAATAGAGGTTGCAAAGAGAACATTTTCATCATAGAACTACATCTTCTCACAAGAAAACAGCCGCCCCCTTAAAATTAAATTTCTCCAGGGATACCCGGGCTATTTTCTTCATGAGTCTGATCATCATGATTTTTTCTAAATTTTCCTTAGATCTTGAATGGCTTACCACATCTTCTAGCTTGAGAAATTTTTTCTCATCCCTAAGAAGTGTTGCATCATTATATATAAAGCTTCTAACTCTTTATATAAAATTTCAGTATTATTTCTCTTTTTGCAAAGATGTAAATCCAAGCTCCAGTTGAAGTAGCTACTATAATAATGAATATAAAGCTGAAAACTAATCAGACAACTAAACAGCCACACAAAATCCAAGGAAATCCAACTCTAATATGAATCTTATCCTTAATCTAGAGTAGATATTCCAATATGTAAACTGCCACAACAGAACCTATTCTTCTTTAATGTAACTCGATTGCATAAGATCTTTTCCTAATGCAAAAAAAAGGTAAAGCAGTTCCTATAGTTTAAACCTAAAATGGTGAAGAACTCCAGCCAAGGGAGTTGTTCCTCCTCCCAAAGACACTATCTCTTGAAATTTAATAATGTTTTTCTTGCCTAGACCAAGGCTTACAAGGACTCTCTCTGTACTACCATACAACTCTCCAATGCTCTCATGCACTGTTTAAACCTTGGATACACTTTCAAAGAATCGCAGGCTTCCAACAACTAGGCTTATAATCAATTTTATAAAACAAAACTAAGAAAAAATCCCTATACAATGACCTCTCTTGTAAGTTTTATGATAAGAAGAGTTACAAAGGAGTCAAAGAAGAAGTTCATGCATAAAAAAATGGAGTGGAATCTTCCTCATGTGTAACTTTAGTGTATGTTGGCACAGTATTATAATGTTTAGCTTAAGCATGAAAAATAAAATATTAACACACTAATTGTGTAATCTTACTATAGGGAGGATTTTCATGTACTCATCTCATCATAAAGATATGGAAACTGATAGCCGAATTTCTTGGCTTCTTCAGCCATAAAATCTGGACCATCCTGTCATAAACAGACAAATTCCATTGGAATGGAACAGTACATGGATTACTCCACCAACAACTAATCTCTTTCACTTTCCTTTCTCTTCTGATTTCAAACTCTAATTGAAAAAATATGGTTTGGCCATTTTATCTAGCCTCTAAAACAAAAGTGCAAATAACAACATACCTGAGGGTGAGTGACAGTATAATTAGAAGATATTGCCACAACACCGAGCCCCTTCTGTACCAATGATTACATTGAAAATAAGAAAACAACATCATAATGGTGTAACACAGTAAAAAAACGGGTCTGCTCTGAAGTCAAAATTACTTACAGGCATGTAGTCGTTTGTAAGTTTGAAAATCTCTTTCTTCAAGTGTATGACAAAAGGACAGTGGTTACAGATAAACATAACCTGCAAAGATTCAAACTCATCACAGACCATTCACTCTCTGATTTTAATTGAACTGAAGGAAAGAGAATTGTCAATAGAGATAAACACAATACCAGAAGTGCCGGGTGGCCTTGAAAATCATCCAACTTCCAGACTTTACCTGTCAATGGCTCTGGGAGCTGTGGGCATGCTACAAATTGGATTCACATTCAGATGGATCTTAACAAAACTAAAATGTGGTCTAGACAATAAAATTAAAATGTGCGCATGTTACAAAATTATTGAAAGATAGAAAAGAAATAAGAACAATGCTACCAACGTGGAATTCTTGGGCATTGGATGAGAGAGGAAGGGGCTTGGACTCCATGGTTTGGGTGCAAAATATGAAGTGTTAGTATAATTTGAATGAGAATAGTTGCAGATTACAAAGATCTTATATAGACAGTTCTCTAGGTGTTGCATTGGAAAAATGAGGATAAGGGGATTATTGAGCTATTAATGAAAACTCTATTAAACAATTATCCAAACATATAAATTAGAGTTGCACTTAAATTTGGAAGAGATATTAATAATCCAAAAGTATCAAGATCTGGATTCGTTCCAGAGAGAAGGGAGTGCATGCAGACCGTCCTGTATAATAATAATTTGTTTATTTTCTTCAAGTCCTGTATATAAGAGTTTTGGGAAGCAAATGATGGATAGCATTGAAGGTATTTGACGTTTAGTTGATATATAGAAGAAAGACTATAAGTTTGACTGACTGTTTTTTATTATCTCTTTGACTGACTGTTATCTACCTTCTTTTTATTGCACATTTGTTGACAGTTGATTGGCATTCAGTTACATGCTTTTTAAAATAAAAGGTTTTTGACTTTCAGTTGATAGATAAAATATGGTAGGTAAGAGAATAAGTTTGATTGGTAGTTCTATCAAGATATGGTTATGAAGTCATTGGGATGTATTATGGTATATATGGTTGGATGCTACAGAACTGAAATTTTGATTTGTCATTGTTGGTTAACAGATTTGTCTTTTTCTTGAAATCTTAACAATTATCTTCTTTAAACAAAATATGACTCTCTCTCTCACTCTATAAAAGGAAACAAACTATCAACAGTTAGATGAATTAATAAAAATTCAACCTTTCCATTAGAGGGCAGCTCCTCATATGATTTGCAATGAATTTATTATACAAATGATATGCTAATACATTTTACCAGAAAGCATTGAAAGGCTTCAACATTCATTCATCAACACAAATAAACACCTTCAAAACTGTAAACACGGAAATTTTTTTGAAAGAATATTCAAAGGGAGTTCACAGACTCTGATTACAAACATACTCACTAAATAAATTCAAAACAAAACAGAGGCTCAACAAATACTGATGGCTGACTGACACTCTCTCATGCCTCACAAGGCAAGGGGGATCAAGCAAATCAATACAATATGAGTCTTCTAACAACTAATGATAACCATGAACTGAAGAAAAATACAGAGATAACTGATCACAAAATTATATCATGCCCATAACAACTTTCACAAGAAAGATTATAAGTCTTCAAACAAACAGATTCAAAGATGGCATAACATTGCATTTCATTGATAATCAGCTATTGTATTTCCAAACAATTCATATGCGAACCAAAATATTATCTCCTGCTCCTAAAAATCACAGTTTTTGGAACCCCTTCAAAGACAAGCTTTTCAGCTCAAATAGCCACCAGGCCCATAATTTTTAAATAATCAAATTACATTTACTTTCATCAGTGAAAGAAACTGTTTGAAACAACATAAAAGAAAACTAAATAAACAGCCAGTAGGAGGCTAATATTTCATCTTCGGATCAGCTAGGCTTCCACCGAGGCAGAGGAGGTTACAGATCTGTCCCGCTTTGCTGCAGAACCACGCCACTCCAGGTGTGCTTCTGAGAAGTTCAGGATGATTTGAAAATAAGGCAGACCAATGTGTAGGATTCTCTACTTCCACACTTCTTTGTCCATGTTTACCTATGCAACTTTCACCTTGTGAACCTCTAAATGGTCTGAGAAGACAATGAGCATCGATTCAATCCTTGCCACCTTTGAGAAGTCATCCGTGGTCAAGGATTTCAACATCTGAATGAACTGGATCCTCTCCTGAAAAATCTTGGTCATGTCCGCAGCCTTTTCAATTGTCTTGGCACCCTCCTTCATGAGTTGGATAAAAAATACACTTGAGATCTTTCTGCATCGTATCGATCAAGTCGGTCAATCCTCTGAGCAACTTAGTGGATTATTCATGACCTTGCTTGATGATCGAATTGCGTTATTCCACATTTTTCTTTGACACGTACAACACATTATCATCCAAGTTCTCCACCGGTTTTTCAGCCAGGAATTTCATCACTTTTTATTTCTAAACATCATTCATCTGTGCAAGGACTGCTACCCACTTAATCCTTTCTTTCTCCTAGGCGACCATTTCCAATTCTAGCTCCTTGCTCACGATTTCAACATCTTTATAAACTTTTACCAAATTAATAATATAATCTGATCCCTGTTGTATAATAAGGTCCAACCATTTATTGAACATCTTTGTCACTACCCTGTTCCTTTGAACCTTATCTAGCATTTTTTGGTTGGTTGGAGATTTAGGATCGAATGACACTGATATTTGTGACAATGGTTGGGGGTCTGGATTGTGGATGGCATTGATGTACTCAGCCATCTGGGTAACAACTTGCTTCAGTTCTCTTTTGTCCTTCTCATCTTTCCACGTTCTTGAAATTATCCTCTTCGTGGAGGATTCTAAATGCTTAACATCTACAACCCTTGAAGCAATCCCCAAATCTATCTTTTCCATAGTAAAATCCTCCTCCGTAGCCTTGTCTACATCTCTTCTTGGAATCGATTTGGCCACTTCGGTCATCCAGTGACCTGTTGTTTCATCTACATCAAGCATTGCTTGTGTTTTGAGTTTCTTTGGCTTCGACGCCTTCCCCAAACATCTACTAACCATGTCTTCCATCTGAATTGTGACCGGCACCATACTTCATTTCTTTCCAATAGCAGCTTCCAACCATCTCGATGCATTTGCAGGTTCCTTAGGTGGTGGAGTTGTCTGTGCATTTGGTGAAGTGACAATTACCAAAGTGTTCATAGGATCTTGTCGAATTTCCTCTTCCTTATTTGTGTCCATTTCCTACATCTTGGGCTCATCTTGATCCTGTGGATCCATTGTTTGTTCAAGCTCCTCACTGGGGTCCAAGTCTAAGACAACCTATTTTAGGATGGGCTCCCTACTCTTCTTTTTACTCCTAGATCGAGTTACTCGAGCAACTGTGAGACCGGATGATGACCTCTTTGACCTCCTAGGTTGAATTTTCTCTAGAACAAACCTTGAAACACCCGCAATATCAACAACTTCGTTAGTGGAAGAAATGGGGGATTGAACCACAATGTGTGAATCAATTCTTGGTTCATGTGAGGACATGTGAAGTCCCTCCTTAAACTTTTGGTCCCTCAACCATCTCTTTGTTCTCCTCACAACATTGAAAGTCCTAGTTTGGATACTGTCATCTTCCTTTTTGTTCCAATCAATTTTTGGAATCGGTTTTCCTTTAACCTCTGTATCAAACTCAAGATCTAAAACATCCTCCCCTGTCTCTTCTGATACTCCAAATATATTAATTGGAAGCCTCATGGTAGTTATCTGTTGCAAAGTGAATCTAGACCACAGTCTCTTGCTTACTTCATACTCATCACTCAAGTTCTCCCAATAATACTCTATCTGAGGTTCATGACAAAAATGACTATCTACATTTACGTTCTCCATTGCATAACCCCTGCTATCAAACTTTCACCTTGTCACATATGGCTGCAGGTTCATCTTTTTTAACTCTATTTCCAAGATCAAGGCATCTGATATAGTCTTACAAATATAATATTTGAGTTCAACTGGGAATACAACTCCAGACTCGCCATTTGCTCCTAATATTTTATCAATGTGGGTCAACTACATGCTCACCTCTATAAGCACAAAGCTATCAAAAGCATACTTGGGTAGCTTGAATGGTTGGCCCTCAAAGCCACCTACCCGTATGTAAGTAAACTGGGGAAATTGAATAAAGAAACTTCCATATATACTCACAAATTCCATAGCTTCAACAGACATCCTCCTGTTTGCATCACACTAGAGCTTAAAGGAAAGTCTTCCCGCAAAGACTTCATTCCACTTGTCAATCTGCTTGACATGTCTTTGTTGCTCTAACAGGGGGTAATAATTATATACCCTCATTCCATCAATCTAGGGTTCAATAGGAAGCCCAGGCCAATCCCTTGTACAAGCTAAAATGTAGAAAAGGTAGGAAGACATATAAAACCCTGACATCCCCATAAAATTGCTCAATCCTTCGTGAAGTCTCTCTGTGATTACCTGAGACCAATCTAGACATCCATCACCGGATAGAGCCGCCTGGATGAAAAAGTACATCCAATCCTCCTAGCAGAAGGAATGTGAGTTCCCCTTTACTCTATTCAAAAGAATAACAATGTCTCGCACCTCTCTGATGAAGTGCTCTCTGGTCAAGGGCTTGGGTAACCGTGATCCTCCTTTTTGAATCTTCAAGAGCCAATTCCTAGCAATTACACTCCTGTACTTGCTCTTCTTTTCTAAGAAATAGGCATATGAATTCCCAATAGTCCAGTCCTCATACTCATCTTTGTGTGGAATACCCATTGCCGCCATTACTGTTTCTCTATTAATACTGACTAGCACCTCACCATCGCTAGTTCTGATACATCTATTCTCAGAGTCATATATGTTCATGCAAGCCATCACTAAATCTGGACAGGGTGCTACAAGCGGGAACGCGGCAGCACACTCACTAGACATGAGGTCTGACCAAGCTTTGGCAGCATTGGCCTCATACTGCCTATCTATACTCTTAACCAAGAAATTCTAAAAACAAGGCAGTATCCTACCCCAACAATTCAGAGATTTTTCCTTTTTTATAATCCTCATATCTTAAAAAAATACAAGTTAGGAAGAATCAATTGAACTTACCCGTTACCACCATGAAAACTAGAAATTCTTCCGGAGAACAGAGCTAGTTTTACCTTCAGCGCCTCCAATTTGCTCAAGAATGGCAGTTGCAACCTTCCCAAATATGCAAATAAATTCACACACATTTTCTTCAATCAGGTGAGAAAATATCTATAAAGCCACACATACGCTTCATCATGATTTACCCAAGCGTGCGAAGTAACAGTGAAATGACAAAAATCTGACACCTTTTAATTATCCATCACTTCCGCACAAATAGCTCGATACACTCATGATTACTTTCCATACTTAGAATTTTAAATTGCTGAAAAAGGGAATATTCCTTCTTGTCGCGCCGCTTTTATTTTCACCAAAAAGCCTTAGAGTTAATTTTGAAATGAACCCATGAACTTTGAACCATTTGAACCTTTTGACAAAAAGTTCAACAATTCAAGTTCATTTAAGAGATATAACAGTGAGCAAGCAGCACACACAACAAAACCGGGAACGAGCAACAATAAGGACTATTAAACATGAACCTTGAACCTTTTGAATAACTTGAGATTTGGTTCAAGGTTCAAGGCCGCATATCAACTTAAAACACATGGACCCACGCTCATTAAATAACGATACATTGTCGCGACTCACAAAAGGCATTTTGAACTTGAACCTTTTGAGCCACTTGAAATTTGGTTCAACGGGTTCAAAACTTCAAAGACCACAAACAAAAGCGCACTTGTTCACATGACAACAAAGACCAAAAATGACTTCTTTTATAAACGCGCTTTGAACCTTGAACCATTTGAACTTTTTGACAAAAAGTTCAATGGTTCAAGTATGAGGGCAAACAAATGACCCAACGAAAGTAAAGGCACAAAAGGCAACCCACGATTATAAATACTTAAGAGAAAAATTGCAAAGGGGGGCTAACAGTCATCAATAAGTACTGTTGTTATTCATTTGAGATAATGGTATAATGAACAAGTTGTAAATGATCTCTATCAAGAAGAAGTCAAAACTTCAGTTATATAGTATCCAGCCATGGATTCTATGGTGCATCCTGATGGGTGGATAGTAATTGTGTTTTATAATATAATTATTTGTTACATACTTCTCATAATAGAAGGTTTTTGATAAATAGTATAGACCAAATAAAATAGGTCAAAGACTAAAATTTGATTGATTGTTACTATAGACACCTAAAATTGTCATGTCTAATTAAATAAATATTTAATTTATTTAATTACTTTAGCCTAATTCTTCTATTAATTAAATAAATCTTTATTTATTTAATTAATTCATTTATCCTCTTCTAGCCTTATTTCTCATTTAAATAAATACATTTATTTATTTAAATTCCCCTTTTCCTAAATTAAATAAATATTGTATTTATTTAATTGATCCCACTTCTTCTATTAATTAAATAAATCTTTATTTATTTAATTAATTCATTAGCCTTTTCTTCCCATGACACATGGCGTTCATCTCTTAATTCCTACACTACCCCTCTTATTATTTTATTATTTCTTTTACCTACCCTCTAATCATAGCCGACCTCTTTTACACCTCTTAATCTTATCCCTCCATTTCATATAGTGTCTTCTATATAAGGAGATGCTTCCTTCATTATCAAACCCTAACTAACTCAATTATGCACTCGACTACACTACGCTTTGCACTTTCATATGCGATCCTACTTGCAACCATATTTCCGTTCTTTGTTGAGCTCTTGTGCACATAAAATCTAAGAGCAAATATATCAAGCAAGATCAATGGAGATAGGAAGAATGGAGATCCAAACCCTATTGGAGATGTGATGGTATAATCTTTGTGATTTCAATTGATTTGCATTGTCTTAGGTAATCTTCATACGTTATGGTGGATCTTTGTTGTTGTTAGGCTAGGGTTTTGTGGTTGAATTCATTTAGCCTTTCAACATTGTTTTTATCTATTTTCACCATATACAGTTACATCGTGCAATAGAAGGTTTTTTTACTTTTATTTGATAACTTGATAGATAAACTTAGTTAAGAGACTTAAATTTGATTGGTTGTAATATAATATAATTATTGTTATATACTTTTCATAATAGAATATTTTTGACAATTAGTATAGTTCAAATAAAATAGGTTAGAGATTAAAATTTGATTGAGTGCTAACTTATTATACGATCATATGTTATATACTTTTTAGAATTGAATATTTTGACTTTTAGATAGATTAAATAGAATGGGTGGGACTTAAGTTTATTGTTATATAATTCAACTATTTGTTATATACTTTCTAGAATAGAAAGTTTTTCAGATTTAGGTGATTGGATTGGTGAGGAATTGTTAGCAATTTAGTAGGAATGCATTGGGTAAATCACAAAGGGAAAAATGCTAGCATGGTCCTAATAAATTTAGGAAAATACTATGACAAAATTGAATGGGTTGATAGATATGTTGAAGGCATTTGGGTTCCCTATGAAGTTATATACATGGACTAATATCATTTTTAAGTATCCTTCTACTTATATGGATATAAGTGGAGAATTAATTGACCCCATTTATTTGTAGACATCAATCTATCAAGGTTGTCCTATTGTTTAGAATCTTTGTGATTGTGGTTGATGTAATTCACTATGTTTGAGAACTAGTCTAATCAAGATTCCTATTTATGGAAACTTCCTCCCCAATGAGGAGAAATTGATTAATGCATAGTTTCTAAAGGATATTGCTTTATTTATTTAAATGAATGAAACTAAATTTAAAAATATTGTAATGTTTGTTGAGATATAATCCAAATATTTATCACATAGGAGAGAGACCAATAGTTGGATAAACCTTATTATTGGGGGGATACTTTCATGGCTATGGGGTCTAGTCTGACAAAAAAATTATTATATATTATCTTGATATTTAATCCACATATAAATCAACCAATGAATAGATATTTGTAATAAAAAATATTTATATGAGCACTTAAGAGCTTGTTAATTTCAAGTAAAAAATAATAAATGTGTGATTACTAAGAAAGAGATACTATTTTTTCTTTACATAAAAGATGATAACTATCCAATATATGTGTTTTGATTACAAAATAAAGTTATTTTCCTTCATATTTAGGGTCATGAGAGAAAAATATCTATTAAATCATGTATCGTGTGCACTCTTGATATTATTTATGTATAGATTTCTCTATCTCTTGTTTCAAAGTTTCAATACATAAGATACTATTTTATGTTATAGGATTCCCATTTTAAGAGTTTTTGGCATATCCAATACTAATGGGGATAAAGGATATGGCTCTTGGTGAAGGAAAATAGAACTTTGAAGTCCACTGTTGTAAGAGTAATGTGGGAAGGTGAATTAGGGTTCAAGATACCCACACCTTTTGCACATGTTGATAAGGAAAAGTATAGGATTTTGTGATATAGAAGATTTTGGGACGTAGAGACATTCAATACTTTGGAATCAAGGATTGAAACTTGATGATACCAATGTCTCCAAATGTATTGTAACAAGGGATACAAAACTCTAAAATGCATACCATAGAAGGAAGTAGGATTGTGGAGGCATGGGAGATTAAGTAAATGCATTAAAATAGAAGAAAATTCAAAGGATTGAAGTATAGGGAACTAGGAATTTGGGAAATTAAGGGAGATGAGGGAAACAAGACATCAACATGAAAAAGTCCAAAATTTAATGGTCGAGGAAAAATGAGTATTTGGGGAACACGAAGTTGTTGTAACATCACAACTCACACACCATTTTATCACTTGAGAAAATGGCCCCCTCTTTTGCGCTTGCATTCCTTATATTTTTCTTCCTTCTTTTCTTTCTTTCTTTTCTTTTTTAATTCCTTTTCCTTTTTTCCTCCTACACGTTTCGAGTGCTCAAGGATCAATATTGGGTGATTCTTGTTCCCTTTTGGGGGGCTAAGTATCACTGACCCCCGTTCTTGCCTTTGTGTTGATCATCAATGTCGAGGGTGCTCATCCCCAACCCCTGATGCCCACTTTTAAGGATCGAGCATCAGGGGTGTTGGGTGTTCATATCTCTACACACTTGACACCCATGACTTCCAACCCTCAACAAGAATTGTATCCCTACGTACCATGCGAGGTACATTTATTGTACCATGTTTCCTCTAAATATTAAGACTTAAGGATCATTTTTTTTACCTCCCTTTCATTTTTTTTTCCATGCTTGAGCCTTTTCTCCACAACTTCGAATGACAAAGGGTTTATCTTGTGTGTGGGTAAGATTGGATAGATATTAGGGCATTTTTTAAAAGCATTTGAGATTTAGGAATATCTTTTTCGGGTGTAGAGGTAGGATTTCTATATGTTTTCTTTTTTTCTTGTAGCTTTGCTTTGTATTTTTCTTGGTTTCCTCCATGTTTTATGCTAGGACCTATGAGTCCATAGGTTTCCACACTGTCTCCTCTATTATTTTTGTTTTATCTCCTTGGTGTGGCCTTGCAAGGTTAGTTCATGTCATTCCACAATGTGAAGGAAGGTGCATTAGGGTTTCTTTCTTTGAACTCGATATTTCTCTTCATATTTGTGCATGCCCTATATCTTGAAATAATGGTCTAGCCTAGCTAGGGCATAGGATTATTAGTAAAATGCAAACCCTCATTAGTGGTTCCCTTATTCTTTGATTTAGGGTTTTAAGAATGCAAGTAAATTGTAATATAATGAATGGAATTCAATAGTTAAGCTTCAAATAAAATGGGAAAACCCTAAGTGTTTACCCATGACCAAAGATTAATTTATTCTTATAATTACGGATTCGGCATCCCCAATCCCTAATCTCATAATTCACATAGACGCTAAAATTGATTGGGGATTTGACATCCCCAATCCCTGATCTTCACCTCTTATAGATGAGTGGGGATCAAGGATGTCACATTCTCGATGTCCAAAGGGTGTTGGGGATGCCACATCCCCAACTCCTAAATATACATGGCTTTAATTTCTATTGATGGTCCAAGGGTTGATACCACCAACCCACAAAATCCCAAAGTGGTAGCTTGTAGGTGGGGATCAAGGATGCCACATCCTCAACCCCCAAAGAGGGGAATTTAATTATCCTAATAGAGATTGGTGTTTTCATTACTAGTTTCAATTTCTTGATTAATTAAGTAGGTGATAATTAGGTATTATTTCTAGCTTTGTTTTAAATTTAAATTCCAATAAAGTGCAATAAGTAGCTAAAACTAAAAATTGTGTTCTTTACCATAGTGATATATTTTTTACTTGGTTCATTTCTCGTGCATAATCAGTGATATCTTAGGAGAAAGTACTAACAATGAAATAGAAATTCAATTGCAACCTTCGTCCAACCAAGTTGGGCTCAGTGGATAGAAATGTCACTGATACCAACTTGGGGCATATAGACTTACAAGATTTCTTAAGATGTCAACTGGATTTTTTTCTCAAATTGTTTTTTTTAGTGGTCTAAAGGTGGATGTGGTTGTGTGCATGATTACATGGAAAAATTAACAAATATATAAGTATATCGGGTTGTTTCTTGTGATGTTAGTTTCATAAACCATAGTCATTGTATAGTTTCAGTGATTTAAATAGAATTACCTAAAGTTGTGCAAATTTCCTATTGAATATTTCACTAATTCTCTACATGCAGTATAAGTTACATGGAACCCACTTTAAACTCCATGGATTGCATCAACAATTTTTACTTATAGAAGAATTTTTTATCAATGACATATGTAATGAGATAATTATTATTAAATTTATCTGATTTATCATATGCTTGGAGGAGGCCAACAAGTAGACATGTCTATTTTCTCCTCCAAATTTATGGTTGGTCAAAGGTGGTGAACATGGATTTCAATCATAGATCATCAAATTTATGGTTAGTCAAAGGTGGTGCACATGGAACCCCATTGTAGATTATTATTTGATGATGATATATTTCAATTAATGTGTTCACACCATGCAAAATTATACCTTACATTCAAACACCAACCCATCTATTTGGCTTTGCTAAGCCCTTAAATATCATGTCTCCACATTTAGTAACTCCACTCCCATGCATGTGTGTGGGGGAATCCATGCAAATATAAAGCAATGTTGCTTTTTTTAGTATGCAACATTAAACAATGCACAACACATTACTACTAACACTAATACATTTGCCCTAAAATTCCGACGGCGGTTTCCAACGGAGAAGGTATATTGTCAACAATTTTTATTTTTTTTTGAAACATTGCTCGTATTCATTAGAATTCTAACGATCATTCAATATATGTTTGCGGAAGAGAAGGAATTGGCAATGACATTTGTGTTTTTTACAAAAAGTGCCCGCGTTCGTTGAAATTCCGATGACAGCGAGCATTACTTTAAGAAAAAAAGACCAAGACATTTCAAATAATTTCCGCGACCTCTTCCCATTCTCTCATTGCTGCCCCAACAGTGTATTCCTGCCCACAGTTCCACCTCTATTTGCTAGAATCCCCCAGCGTTGCCTCCGCCACTACTCATTGCTTGTTCTTGGTCATAGATGTTTAGGCGAGAACCACTCATGGTCAAGTAGTTAACTGGTATTCGTTCGATTTTATGGTGGAATTTTCCTGTAGGAACTAGAACAAAGCACCGCAAAAGGAACTGGTTTTTGTTCGATCTTTCACTCCGCCACGGAAGGAACTTGAACAAGGATTGAAGGCCCCCCACTTTGTGGCCACGGAAGGAACAATATAGTGACAAACCCCAGCCACAACCGGTTTTTTTTGGGCAAAGGAAGCAGCATAATATATCATGAATAAGTTGGTCGTCGAAGCATTGTTGGGAGTAATTACCGAGTCTGAACCCAACATTATCGGTCCCCCCACCCCCAAGTGGTGGTAATTGGCATTTACCAATAGCGATCATCCGGGTTGGCCTCAAAGCAGACATGCAGGGAGAGGTTTTTTCTAATCTTAACACTTTTTGTTTTCATGACATTTGAGTGAAGTAGACCACAACAGCAATTGTTAAGGAATCCGGGAAGCTACTTAAAATTTCATATTGATCAACCTTGTGAGTAAATCATGGCTCGATTGGGTTTGTCGTAACAATTTCAGCACCATACATGATTAGTCCATCATCTTTCATGATTAACAGTAGTGAACTTATCCAATGTCACATAACACCATGTAATGAAACTTAAGACATAACTCATTATTCTTTTGTATGAGATATTTTAACCAATATTATCATATTTCAGCTTGTGTGATAAGTTTTGGCATGGGAATCAACTAATAGACAACATAGATATTTATCATCAACCTCCTTTTTTCACCAAAGGGATAAAAATTTATTAAACACAACGAGAATTACAGAGCAAGAAAGTAGACACATAACCTAATCTAATCTCCATTTGCATAACCCAAGAAGGTAGATACAACTAAATAATCCTGAAAGAATTGCATATGAAGGGCACTATTAGAAAAGAACTTGTGTACCATGCTAGTCTATGTAGCTACTACTAATTATTGCATAGAAATAGATACATGTGTTAGAATGTGTTGAAATAGTAGCTAGCTCGAATAGGACATGCCCTATAAATGTAACTTGTAATTTGGTCCACCCTAATTGGGTGATGTAACTTTTGGTCCTATATTGAATGTAACTTGTAATTTGGTCTGAATGTAACTAAGGATAAATATTCAAAAAGTATAATAATTACACTAATACATATATCACTCTCATGCCTTCCTTAATTTGATATAAGGTCCCTCTATCCTATTAATGCATGATAGCCTCGGTAAGATAAATGATTGAATGAGAGATAAATGAAGTCTCTCATTCAATCATCTATCCTATCGATAAACTATGATGAAGACTTCAAGCTATTTTCCCTTCATTTGATCGGTGATCATTCTTAAATTTGTATATATTCAACCATACTTGAAAATTTCAATCAATATTTAACTACCGATAATCATCGGTTTTAAATCTCATAGCATAGAATATCGATTGGTATCGGTTTATATCAAAACCAATGCACTCTGATTAATATCGGTTAATATATTAACTATGAACACTGATTGTTATCAAGCTTAACCAATGAACTCCGATTAATATCGGTTAATATATTAACTGTGAACATTGATTGTTATCGGGCTTAACTAATACATACCGATTAGTATCGGTTGTCTTGCATATGATAGACATGTCGATTAAGTATTAGGTGGTTTGTTAGGTGATATACACTGATTTAGGTTTCTATCCTCCTCCTTTGTTGACATCCCCTCCCCCATTGTCTAATATATCTATGACTTTTCCAACAACTTTTAATATCACAACAAGAGATAATTTTGTATGAGTTTCTTAAAGCCAAATTTATTACTCTCCCCTTGAAAAATTGAAGAAAAAACTATAAACAAAATTAGGACAATCCTTTTTTCAAGCATCATCAACTATTCCAGTAACGAATGTCATGATTTGGAGATTAAAATTCAACAACTTATTGTAGTTCTAGTAACATTTAAATAATAGGTGACAATGAGTTATACACTCATCATACCCCTTCTAAATGAAATTTAAATAATAGGTGACAATGAGTAATAGGATTAGTCATTGGATCCATTCTTCCTTGTGGATGTTAGTACAACCTAAGTTTGATAAGATTTTGGAATAGTTCCTCTTGAGAACCCAATTGGGTGAGTATTGTTACAAAACAAAGTTGAAGAAATGACATTGTGTCATGGTGAATGATGTACTTCCATGTGAGCTCTACATCAATACTCCAGTGACTAAGAACCTCTAATCAGTTTCTTAATTCCCCAAAACTCACCTTCAACAATGAGATGTCTAGCTAGAGACACAACTAGCTTTAAAAAAAAAATCCCTCCTCCCCAAAATTGCTTGTTTCCGAGCAATTTCAACTTTGGATGTTGCAAAGGTTGCTCACTCTCTCAAGTAGAATCCTCAACTGGTAAGTTCTTCCACTTCACTAATTACTCTTTGATAGTCCTCCTCCTGAGAGCATGCTCCCTGAAATCAATGATAGCCTCAAGAATAAGAATAAGTTTCCCTTCCTCACCCAATAGTGGTAACTCAAAAGATGGAACTACATTGTGTTCCAACACTTTCTTGAGGTGAGATACATGAAAAATATTATGTACCTTACTATTCTCTAGTAGCTCCAACTTATAAGACACTTCTCTAATCCTCTTGTAAATCCTAAATGAGCCATAAAACCATGGCTTCAACTTTTTCGATTCACTCTTAAAATTCAACAACTTATTGTAGTTCTAGTAATATTTAAATAATAGGTGACAATGAGTTATACACTCATCATATCCCTTCTAAATGACATTTATAACCTATTGTGTTTTTATCTTGCTATATGACATTGGTAGCTTAATTACCTATTAGGGGCTCATTGTCATTCATGGTACTACGATTTCATGTGCAATCATACTTGGGAGGCAACGTAATAGACTAGTTCTTCTTGTCTCTACATTGTGGAGCAAGAATAATAGTTGTCAATTGTTCCTCTTTTTTAAGGATCCACTTTACCTTTGTTGATTTTTATCTTTTATAACTTGATATCCTTTCTTGCATAGAATTGTCTTGAATCCAAATTCTCTCCTTGCTTGGACACAAAATGGCTAATTGAAACCACTTCATATACACAAAATGTCTCCTTGCATTGATCGAGCCTCAAAAATATGACACCCTTGTTCAATAAGGGTTGATACTCTACAACATGATGCCTATATTCATGAGCTCAAGGTAGTTGCTTTCATGCTCAATAAAAATATGATCAAAACTTTTTGTAGTTTCAACACCATCATAATATCATTTTTCTATTGTTGACATCATACATCCTCATGCTAAGTTGGCAATTCATCGGGCTCTTCAATTTATTCACTCTTTCTATGTTAGTGACTACCTTTAACTTATGAACATTCAAATAAATCATCATAATAACCCCTTCACTGTCTTGTGTTGAATGAAAATCCTTCAACTGGACTGAATTGTATAATAATTTGGTGTGGATCTTTCATTCTTTCCTTGATTTGCCATTTTTATTGTTCCACCCTACAATCTTGTATTTGAGGTATGTAAAGTAGTTGCTCTATAGAGTTTTTTTGATCTCTCTTCATTCTTTTGGCTGCCTTCATTTAAATTATGTTTAATGTTTCCATAATATCTCTTTTACAACTAACTCTTCCTTTCTTATAGCAATGAGGCATGTACAAGGATCTTTCTTCCTATCTTGGAATGCATGTATGTTTATTAAGGGTATCTTCTTGGTGTTGAAGGTGCTTATTGACCTTGATCGCTATCTACCTTAAGATATCAACCTAGAGGTATGTTGACATCTTAAGGGGAGGCATATGAGCTCTCCTCTTTTCTCATGTTAATTCATTTATGTTATATCCTCAAACTAGAAGTGTTGTGGTACATAGCGCCCCCTAGGGCATGGTTATTATTTTTTTGAGATTCCTTACTTGGAATAGCATGGATTAATGCTAGTGTGACCATTGTTTTTGTTTACACCTTTGAAAGTGTTGGTTATTATTGTTGTTTGTGTTTTGTGTCACTACAACAACCATTTTGTAGTAGAGTTTTTGGATTGCCTTGCGAACAAATGGTTTTGTTTGTTAATCTTCTCTATCATGGATCACCTAGCATAACACAACTTGCTAGCCAATGAAATCCATGATGTAACATGAATCACCCAACATTACACAACTTGTTAGCTAGTAGTATTCACGTATCTTTTATTTTCTCTTATCATATGACTAATATTAAGCATCTCCTTAGTAGACCTAGAAGACATATCTCTTCTCCCGCTCCCATGACAGAGTGTTCAAGTAGAATTGTTGGGACTAGGAGGTGCGGATCGATCAGATCCTCCACCTGTCAAATATAGACAAAATGAATGCTTATGCTTTTCATGCCATCAAAATTTGAGTTTGATTGTCATGATTTACTTTTCCAAATTCTTCACATGTAACTCCTGAATCAATTTCGTACACACAAAATAATGAAAAATAGGTTTGTTGATGGGGGCTTTCCTAGGTCAAACCTCGGGTTGTGAATTAACCTTGAAGTATAATGTTTTCCTTTTGAGGGAAAGGATAGATCTAATCTAAAAATGCTTAAAATTGAACATGATACCTTGATGAATCTTTCTTGAATCCTCACACAAGGTTTTAGGATGTCATGCAGAATGGTGTGCTTTAACTTGAATTCTCCTTCAATTCTTGATGAATGCTTGATTGCTTGTTCACTTGGAATTGAATTAATTTTATAATTAAGAGATAACTTGAATTGTAAGTAAAACCCTTCAAATGACAGGGTAGGCTTCCTTTTATACCTAATATATGTCTTAAAAGCATTTTATCCTGATGGCTTTAAATTAAAGTACTTTCTCTTCTATCTAGTATTGGTGGAGTAGAGGGTGCATTGCATCAACCTAGGATACATCTTTCCATAGATACAACACAAGTTAAATGTATCCCAGGTCGATGCAAAGCAACCTCTGCTACAGAGATCACTAGAAAATAGAGAAAGAACTTTAATTTAATGCCATCAAGATAAAAGGCTTTCAAGACAGATAAATGGTATGCAACTGTATCTATTTGGAATGCATTACCCAAACAACGCAATCAATCAGTCGCCTTTGAAAAGAAAGTGGTATGATGAAATATTTGGGCATAAAATAGATGAAATGCACTCCATACAACTACTGCACAATATTTTGGTTGATGATATTTTTAAAATAGTAAAGGAAGGTGTATGGAACTGGCCTACTCTTATGCTTTTCATGCCATCAAAATTTGAGCATGATTGTCATCACTTACTTTGCCAAATTATTCACACGTAACTCCGGAATCAATTTCCTACACACAAAATGACAAAAATAGGTTTGTTGATGGGGGATTTCCTAGGTCAAATAGGTTTGAATATACCTTGAAGTGTGCAATATAGAAGGTTTGTATTCTTAATCTCCTGCCCATTTCTCAATTTAAAAGATGATATCTTTATTAAATATCTCCTCTATTTTTGGAGGTAGACATCTTTAGGAAAAGATCTCTCTCTCCCTCTTTAAAATGATCCCTTTAGATGTAATCTAAAAATGCTTAAAATTGAACATGATACCTTGATGAATCTTTCTTGAATCCTCACACAAGGTTTTAGGATGTCATGCAGAATGGTGTGCTTTAACTTGAATTCTCCTTCAATTATTGATGAATGCTTGATTGCTTGTTCACTTAGAATTGAATTGATTTTATAATTAAGAGATCACTTGAATTGTAGGTAAACCCCTTCAAATGACAGGGTAGGCTTCCTTTAATACCTAATATATGTCTTGAAAGTATTTTATCCTGATGACTTTAAATTAAAGTACTTTCTCTTCTATTTGGTATTGGTGAAGCAGAGGTTGCATTGCATCGACCTAGGATACATATTTCCGCAAATACAACATAAGTTAAATGTATCCCAAGTCGATGCAAAGCAACCTCTTCTCCAGATATCACCACAAAATAAAGAAAGAACTTTAATTTAATGCCATCAGGATAAAAGGCTTTTAGGACAGATAAATGGTATGCAACTGTATCTATTTGGAATTCATTACCCAAACAATGCAATCGATAAGTCGCCTTTGAAAAGAAAGTGGTATGATGAAATATTTGGGCATAAAATAGATGAAATGCAATCCATACTACTGCTGCACAATATTTTGTTCGATGATATTTTTAAAATAGTAAACGAAGGTGTATGGAACTGGCCTACTCTTCTGCTTTTCATGCCATCAAAATTTGAGTTTGATTGTCATCATTTACTTTGCCAAATTATTCACACATAACTCCTTAATCAATTTCCTACACAAAAAATGACAAAAATAGGTTTGTTGATGGGGACTTTCCTAGGTCAAATAGGTTTGAATATACCTTGAAGTGTGCAATATGGAAGGTTTTTATTCTTAATCTCCTACCCATTTCTTAATTTAAAACATGATATCTTTATTAAATATCTCCACTATTTTTGGAGGTAATTTAATGTTCTTTCATATTTTTGTATAGATTCTTTATAATAGCCTATTATAGTGATGTGTTCTATTATGGATAATGTAGTGGGTAAGACGGCTTTTCTATCAATGCATGAAAGCATTGCATGAGTTCTACTTTTAAAAATTACATGAAACATTTGTAATTTATTTGATTCACTGTTATTTGAAAAAAAGTTTATCAATGATGTTTCCTTTGTCCAAGAATTGGATCCAGGATCTTTCCGTCAAATAATATGTAACATCCAATGACTCAATATTTTCTTTACAAATGCTTATTTTATTTAATTGTCATCTAAGCGTGAATTAAAATTTATATTTGTACGGATGCAGAAGATACAAGCTGAAGACTCGTGCGCATGTAAATTTCATAAAAGAAAACAAGAAAGCATTATCTTGAATGACATGGAAACAAGCTCATCAGCTGCCTAGAAGAGAGCAATTGGAGAAAAGAAGAGGAAAGTGTTAAAGGGTGATAATACATAGAGAGTATGTGGTACAAACAAACAATGTCTGGAGTGTGTGATGTGACATCTCTAATTTATGTGCACAGGGACTAACTGGTTTTGGAGTTCCTGGGAAACCTATTGGGCCACGCTTGGAGGAAATCAATGTGTTCATGCAAGGGCCACCTTTTTTCTATTATGAGAATTATGCTTTTGCATCGAAGGATATTTGGAAGGAAATATCCAACAATTTCTATAGTGTGGAACCAGAGTTGGTGGACTCGAAGTACTTTTCGGCTTCTAGAAGACCAAGAGGTTATGTACACAATCTCATAATAGAAGGGAAATTTCAAGCATTACCTCTCCCCCCCATGACTATTCAGGAAGCACTTTCTCAAACAAAGGACTATTGGCCTCCATGGGATCAAAGAAAAAAATTGAATTGCTAGACTGTAGACGATGTGGTGGAGTCCTTTGTGAAGAACTCTGCACTATAATTGAAAATTCACAAGGGAAACTACAAGATAGTGAATAGAAATACATTCTTGAAAAGTGGGAAGAATGGATCTTGGTTTGAGTGGGACCAGGTCAGGTGGCTCCTCTAGAGGTTGACAAGATAGAAATAATATTACGATTTGAAAAAGATCACACTCGTGGAACTTCGTGTGCAATTGATCGATTGTGTTTTTTGGGTAATGCATTCCAAATAGATACAGTTATTTGAATGCAACTTTATCTATATGGAATGCATTACCCAAACAACGCAATTGATTAGTCGCACATGAAGTTCCACGAGTGTGATCTTTTTCAAATCCTAATATTATTTCTATCTTGTCAACCTCTAGAGGAGCCACCTAACCTGGCCCCACCCAAACCAAGATCCATTCTTCCCACTTTTCAAGAATGTATTTCTATTCACTATCTTGCAGTTTCCCTCGTGAATTTTCAATTATAGTGCAGATTTCTTCACGAAGGACACCACCACATCGTCTAGAGTCTATGCTTCAATTTTTTTCTTTGATCCCATGGAGGCCAATAGTCCTTTGTCTGAGGAAGTGCTTCCTGAATAGTCATAGGGGGGAGAGTTAATGCTTGAAATCACCCTTCTATTGCGAGATTATGTACATAACCTCTTGGTCTTCTGGAAGCCGAAAAGTACTTCAAGTCCGCCAACTCTAGTTCCACACTATAGAAATTGTCGGATATTGCCTTCCAAATATCCTTCGATGCAAAAGCATCATTCTCATAATAAAAAAAGGTGGTCCTTGCATGAACACATTGATTTCCTCCAAGCATGGCTCAATAGGTTTCCCAGGAACTCCAAAACTAGTTAGTCCCTCCGGACATAAATTAGAGACATCACATCACACACTCCAGACATTGTTTGTTTGTATTGCATACTCTTTATGTATTTATCACCCTTTAACATTGTCCTCTGCTTTTCTCCAATTTCTCTCTTCAAGGCAGCTCATGAGCTTGTTTCCATGTCATTCAAGATAATGTTTGCTTGCTTTCTTTTATGAAATTTACATGTGCACGAGTCTTCAACTTGTATCTTTTGCTACTGCACATATATAATTTATAATTCAAACTTAGATGATAATAAAATAAAATAAGCATTTGTAAAGAAAATATTTAGTCATTGGATGTTACATATTATCTGACGGAAAGATCCTAGACGATTCTTGGAGAAAGGAAACATCATTGATACTTTTTTTAACACCAAATCAAATAAATAAATAAAATTTTTTATGTAATTTTTAAAAGTAGAACTCATTCAACGCTTTCATGCATCAACAGCAAAGCCGTCGGACCCACAATATTTGATACCGTTGGAATTCCGACAAAAACTAAAGAACATCTGACAAGGATGTTGTATATCCGATGTCATTTCCATGTTGGATTGTCGTTGAGGAGCAAACAGGGTATTCACCAGAATTCTGACGGTAATCTGTGTAATTTTTTGGTCGGGGGAGCAAATATAGTTGCCGTCGGAAGAGTTCATAAAGTTATTGGAAGTCGGATTTATCGAAAGTCTGATGTTTTGTCGTCAGACTACTGACAATTGTCCGTCGAAAATTAGGCCCAAATGTACTAGTGTAATCATCTTCATTCCCAAAATTTATTGTATTTTTCACTTGTACTTGTGATTCTTTTTTCTCATGACTTTAAAGGGATTTAACGGAGATAATCTAAACATTTGTGCAAAAAGAATGCCAAGAGGATGTAGAGGTATGTTTAATAGTCATATTCAATATCGTAGTTCATTTGTCTAAATAAGAAAATGGTCCAACTATATTTTACTACAATAAAATATTAAATTGAAAAACAACATAATAAATGAACCATGTACACATCTACATTAAATTATCTAGCATGTCATAGCTCTAGTAAATTCATTTAATGGTTTTACTTGAAATGAGTGATTGGTGCTTCCCTTCTAGCCAAAGAAAACCACCCCTCTCACGCTTTTAGAATAATATTTTTTTCTAAGTGGTAGAGAATGAGAGCGTTTTCTTTCCAATTATACTTCAATTTTAATTACACCACACACCACCTAAGAAGTCAATACTTAGTGTGTTGGTTAAGTAATAAGTTGTCTTATATTAATCACTATCATAGACAATTTCAAACAATAGCTCTAAACTCTTAAAATTTTAGTACTAATTGAATGTATTCTTCAAATGAAAGAATGAAAAGTTAATATGTACTGTATGCGGGAAAAGCAGGTCGATAGAACTCAATATGTGAAAAATGGAGCTCTATGGGGCTTTGCTCACACACTCACAGGACTTCTTGGTACAAGCTATGGAGTAATGAAGTATCACTCAGCTTCCCAAGGTTGGTCCCATGGTTCTCTATCTTACATGGTCCCTCAACCCAATGTTTTTGCTCTCAGATCACTGAGCAAAATGGTTTAGGGATGGCAAATGCAAGAACGAGGGATGCTTTTTATTGATTTAATATGAGATGCATCCTAAGCTATGCATGATTCTAGAAATGCAATAAACTAACTATAAGATGACAAGGTTAGTAAACAAACTATCCTACCATACTATATTAGTTAATGATTTAAGATAATGATAAAGAAAGTACTCTAAACATGCATATTTAGATTAATTTCTATCTAAAAGAGAGGCTAAAATGATGAGCATAAAAATGGTATGAAAGCTTGAATGTATTTGAGCATAAGTATGATACTACAAGCTTGGATTCTTCAAAATGGAGGAATGAGAGCTCTATTTATAGCAAAAATAGGGCAATGGATGGTCAGGATTGAAAGAGTTGATCAAGGGTTGAGTTTGAAAGTTGGGAATCCATGTTTGCAATTTGCACCAATGAAATGGTGACAAATGTCAACATAGGGTTGGGTTGAGAGAAGGGGTTGGAGGCATTAAATGCCTGAGAAGACGTCATGGTTATCTAGAGGGTAAGGGTCAAGCTTAAGTTAAGATTACCCATTGGATTAAGAGTTAATCCAAGGATAAACTCTTGTGCAAATGATTAAGGGATAACCATAGTCAAAGGAATGAATGCTTGATGAGACCCTTGGGTTACATGGAGGTTGAGTTAAAATAAATTCTTTAATCATGCTAGAGGGTTGAGTTAACCATTAATGGTTTGGGAGACTTTGGAAAATTAA
Organism: Cryptomeria japonica; assembly: GCF_030272615.1. Taxonomy (NCBI): domain Eukaryota; kingdom Viridiplantae; phylum Streptophyta; class Pinopsida; order Cupressales; family Cupressaceae; genus Cryptomeria; species Cryptomeria japonica. The sequence continues at coordinate 194,961,950 of NC_081409.1, read as the reverse complement.
GTGGTTGAAGACTTGAAGCCTTTAATGGTTATCAAAGACTTTAAGGGTTTGAGAAGTGACTTCCCTTTGCTTAGGGATGTGACAAAGCTTAGGAGATAGGTTAGGCTAATTAGAAGTGATTAGAAGAGTCTAGAAGGGGGGTTAGGAATAGGGTTTAAGAAGCAAGTGGGAGATGTAGGATTTTGCAAGTGGATGGAGGGATAATAGGATTTAATTGAATTTAATGAATTTCCTTTAATTTGGTTGCAATTGGGGAAATTAAATAAATTAGATTTATTTAATTTAGGATAAACTATTTAATTAAATTTGAATTTAATTAAAAGTGGATAGAAGGGATTTAATTGAATAAAATGATTTATTCATTAAATGGGTATAGTGAATTTAGTTGAGTAATTTACTTAATTAAATAGAGGAATGCGGGTAATTTAATTAAATTGGATTTAATTAAATAGAAAAATGAATATAAAATATTCATTTAGGAATATGGTCATTTTTATACGTCTACATTTTGCCCCTCTTTGAAGTGACGTGTGTGCACATGTTGATTCAAAGAAAATTTGTTCGATATGCTGTCAAAATTTGATCGATATGATGTTGTGGATATGAAAAATTGATTTGATATGAAAAGTCGATATGATGCCCCAGATATTGATGATGCCCCAGATATGAAGAATTGTTTTGATATGAAAAGTTGATATGAGATTGATATGAAATTGATGTCGATATTTGATATGATAATACCCCCTCGGGAGATTGTTCGTGCACACAAGGCATGAATGATCTCTCAAAAGAAGAAGAATGTTGTGTGAAAGATAGAAAAGTAGATAGTGATGGCATGCATGGGTTTGATAAGATTGATTAGATTGATTGGAATGAGAGCAAGTATGGTTTTAGGTATGACACCTCCTGTATAAGACATGGATGATCGAGCATCTGGTTTCAGGAATGATACCGCCTGTATAAGACATGGATGATTGAGCATTTGGTTTCAAGAATGATACCGCCTATATAAGACATGGATGATCGAGTGTCTGGTTTCAGGAATGATATATCCTGTATAGGACCAATCAAAACGCCTGGTTTCAGGAACAATATATCCTGTATAAGAGCTGATCAAAACATCTGGTTTCAGGAATGATATATCTTGTATAAGAGCTTATCAAAACATCTAGTTTCAGGAAAGATACATCTTGTATAAGACATGATAGAAGATAGTTTGGAAGAATGATAGAAGATAGTTTGGAAGAATGATGAAGATAGATTATAAGAATGATAGAAGATAGTTTGGAAGAATGAAGAAGATATGAAAGTGAAGAAAGATTCCATGATGATGTGATAGATATGCATGTGAGGGATGCAATGATGAATGATGAATGATATTTTGAAAATGAGATGTATGATATGATATGCAACTAATTGTAAAATGATATGCAACTGATTGTAAAATGATATGTAACTATTTGTTTTTGAGCATCCTCATTCTGCATTTGTCATCCTTGTATAACCACATGTTGTTTGCTTTCTGTGTATATATCATCATTGAGCATTTATTGATTTTTGGATATGTTGAAAATTTATACAAGCACAATGGTATAATTGAACCATAATGACCTAAGAAAAATTTACATGATGTTTGATTTTGCAAGATAGCACAAGTGTCAAGGTATAATTGAACCAGGATGACTTGAGTGCGGATTGCGTACACATACAAGAGTTAACCTTTGTCCCATACAAATTCAAAATGTCCTCAATGATATGCCACCTAATTTCTTCATAGGACAAATTTGCATGGTAAAAGACTTCACTCACAGATAGAAGACAAATAAAACATCACATTCCTTCCTTGCTTCTCTAGTCGTAGGACATCCTTGAGTTACTTAGGAGATATGATAAGCAAAAATTAACAACCATAAGTAAGCATGCATGCTATTTGGAATGTATTCTTGTCAATTAAAACATCTTGCAAATAGATCTTTGTTTAGTTGAAATTAGTTCAAGTCTGTGATGTTTAGCCTTCTCGCATTATCATTTGGCATTTCTTAGTTGTTTTGATCCTTGTTGTCTTGCTATGTGTTTGGTCTAATGTTGAAAATCTTGAAGGTGAAATGCCCCTAGCGAGGTTAGGATTTCGCCCCTTGTTGTTGATACTAATTTGATATGGATATGTACACTGATCACCAAGCCATGGTGGGATATTATTTGGATAATTGTTTCAGATAAACCAAGGACAGTGACTACACTAAGTATGTCCAAGATTGATAAGCATTTGTGAATTTCTGGTGATGCCTCAGATGGGTGGATATGATATGTACAATATGATTTGTGAAACATGTATTTCCATCAATTGATAAAGATAAGGCTAACTATAATAAAATCCAGCAATCATACTAATTGATGTCATTGTTATGATTTGGTCGATGATTGATAAGAATTTCTGGTTTCAAAGAATGAGTACCCCGTATAAGACCGATCTGTCTGGTTTCGAGTGTACCTATCCTTGTATAAGACATGTTGATGTTGATGTTGATAGATGGATTGATTATCAAGACTTGATGATTGATAGGAATGTCTGGTTTCAAAGAGTGAGTACCCCGTATAAGACCGATTTGTCTGGTTTTGAGTGTACCTATCCCTGTATAAGACATGTTTGATGTTGATGTTGATTTCAAGTAATGAATTGATTAACAAGACATGTGATAAGTTTGATTGCAAACTTTGAGAGTTTTCCTGTTGTTGATCTGATTTGATGGGTGGTCCATGTGTTCATTCTTTGATTTTTTTTTATTTTGTTGATTTTTAGTTTTTGGATATTTTGATTTTTTTGAGTTTTTGGATATTTTTATTTTTTTGAGTTTTTGGATATTTTGATTTTTTTTGAGTTTTTGGATATTTTGATTTTTTTGAGTTTTTGGATTAGAAGAAAGATGTATTTGGTTGCCCCAATGTATATCAAGACAAGGAATGGATGAATGGATGACTGAACCATTGAGGTGGAAATAGATTTGTTGTCCATAGTTTTGATCAAGATCAAGGATGAAAAAGGGGATATGGATAGAGATAGGATATAGATAGCACTGGATGATGGAAGCAATGAATAGATAGGATAGATAGATATGAATTAGAGTAAAGCAAGATTGTAGAAATAATTGGATGATAGAAGATATGAATAGATAGGATAAGGGATATGGATTAGAGGATATGGATGAGGTGAAGCAAGATTATAGATAATGATGAAGTTAGATAGAGTAATGGATATTGGAGGAAGAATAATGGGAGATATGGTAAGAAGAATAGAGTAGATGAACTTTACCCCCAAGCATAGAGGTTTCCATTTGCAAAGAGGTGATATGTAAGATTGTCACAACATTTAGCATCATCTGAATAAGTGTTCTTGAACTTTTCAAAGATAGAGACCCAACCCACACTTAGAACCTCTGGAAATTTCAACTGAACATTTCTAGCAACTAGGAAGCAGACTCAAAAGGGAATAAGAATCCCAAACTGGTTTAAGGTACTTAGTCTTTGACTACCCATGTGTGTGCAAGTGGGTTCATTCAGGCTCATATGATCATTGTAATCTTCAGAATCTAGCATGGCTAGCTACATGAGTTACCTTGACTTCAAAAGCATCCTGGATAGAGCCTCGTTGCCAGTGAGCGTCCATAGCCCCGACGAGGTTATCATTGTAATCTCACAAATATTTCTCCATTGCTAGCCAGGCATCCATAGCCCCAATGGAGTTACTTGCCTGTTCCCATAGCCAATCATTTTGATATTACATTTCATTGCATTTTGCTTTTCTTGATATTCATTTTCTTGCTCATGCTTTTGATATTTCTTTTTTTTTTACTTTTTTTTCTTGCATTGGCTTGTAAGTGATGAAACTTACATGGGTCTGATAATTACAGTGGCACTGAAGCAAGATTTTAGATTTTTCACTAGCCATGTCTTCAATTTAAGAGATCACAATGATTTAGAGCAATCGATTAAGTGTATGAGATATAGAAATCAAAAGATGTCGGTACCAAGATACGATAAGTGGTTCTTTTCTGGATTGAGTGTGTATCCCAACCAAAAGAAAATGTTAAAGAGGAACAACCTCGGATTCTGAAGCATTTCATGAATAGATATCTAGGAAAAGGACTAAACATGAGATTCGAGCATGGGCAAGTATGTGACAAAATGACACAAATTCCTATTTCACAAATGAAGGATTTATGCAAAGGATTGAATGAAAGGGATGGAAGGAAAGAAAAGAGGTGTTGGATAATAGATAGAATGTTTGAATATTTGTGCAAGGATAGATAGAAATGTTTTCAGGATGAGTGTTGGTACTTGAGAAGTGATGAAGAGATGGAGGAAAATTGAATTTTGGGACAGAAGGACCCAAAATAGATAGAGGAAATGATAGAAGAATAGTTTTGGAAAGATGTTTAGATAGAGGGTTGAAATAATTTCAAAGATGTGCTCCTCGTTAATCTTTCTTATGGATCATTTGAGGTGATGGATTGGTGGATGGAGGGAGGTAAGGACCCAAGATGGATGAAAGGGATGGAGAGTTTGATTGTGGAATGAAAGGGCCTAAGATAGATTTGGAGGATGAAGAGATTGAATTTGGAATGAAAGGACCTAAGATAGATTTGGAAGAAGAGATTGACTTTGGAGGATGAAGAGATTACTTGATCTTGATCTTGACTTGGAGTAGGATCATTTGAGTTTGTGCTTTCCTCTTGATTTTGAATTAGATTAGTGGAGGAGATGGAAGGGATATCATGCTCTTGCTTAGGAGGTGGATGTTGAATGGGACTCTGCTCTTGAGATGAAAGGGGATCATCATGGATGGAATACCAAAATTTTAGGGGATCATCATAAGATTCTTGACAGGTGGGATCTTGATCAAAAATGGGATTAGATTGGACAACCATGATATCTTGATCTTGATTTATGGTAGGACTTATTTCCTTTGACCGAGTTTCCTTTTTCTCGGTTTGATGATGAATGGTCATATGAATGATCAAAGTTGATTTTTTGATAGGTTGATGTAGAGAAATTTACTCCTTTTGGTAAGGGTCTTAGGACTAGGTTGTCTCTTCTTTAACTTAGTTTTGTGATGAAGACTTGTTTGTCTCAAAATATGAGGAGTGGTCATACACGAATGATCAATGGTTTCCTTCAATGTTTGGATTGAGATACTTCGTTTGGAAACTTAAGTCTACTTTTATCAAATGAAGGTTTAGATGCCCCCTCACGACAAAGTGTGTCAAATGATATGGATAAAGTCTCCCGATATGGAAACTTGATTTGACAACTTAAGGTTTAAACTTGGTATGTTGTTTGATAGAATCCTTTAGATGATGGACCTTTTGATCAAGGTGATGATAATACCTGATTTTGATAGCATAAAGTCTTATCTTTAGCTAGTTTTTTATTTGATAACTTTTGTTCTAAGACTGACTTGTTTGATTTGGAAATGATTTCTCTGGTGTTTTGATTTGATTTCTTGTGATCGCGTTTGATATTGGACCTGAAAGGATACTCAAGAAGTTTGAAAACTTTTTCTAGAAAGGTTTGCTTTGCTCTTTGGTTTTCTAAGTTTTGACCATGCGCTAAGCCAAAGACTAGATTCGCTAAAAAAAATTCTCAACGCGCTAGAGAAAAGACTCCATGCGCTACACTGCCCCCTGATACATGCTAACTAGTTTATTTTTCTTTTGCCTTGGTTCAAAAAGGTCATGCACCAATATGGGTCACCAATGCGCTAACTGTTAAACCCTACGCGCTAAAGTTTGGCTTCCACGTGCTAAGATGATGCTTCAACGCGCTAAAGTTTGGCTTCCATGCGCTAAGATGATACTTCAACGCGCTAAAGTTTGGCTTCCATGCGCTAAGATGATGCTTCAACGCGTTAAACTGTTTTCAAAACGTGCTACTTGAAACTGCTAGAATTGGATTTCTATGAAGCGCTAATGTTAAGACTTAATGCTCTAAGGTGAAGGTTTAATGCGCTAAAAGATGGTCCCCACGCGCTAAGAAGTTTCTCTCACACACTAAACTACTCTGATATATTTTGACTTGGTTGTTTTTCTGTGATTTTTGGAATTTTTAACACTTGTGATTTTGATGGATGATTTCTTTTTGGATACTCAAGCTTACTAAGTTGAATAGATAAAATCTTGATTACTTGGTTTGGTATTCCCCTAATCTTGTTGGATGAAAGTCTTTCCTAAAGATAGTTGAAATGTTGATAACCATCTCAAAAGATGTTTTGTTGGATATGGAAATCTTCTCCACTTTATGATTTTTCCTTGTTTGAACTGACTTTTGAGTTTGATTGTTGGATACTTTGCAAGATATTTTAACATTTGTGACAAGAATACATAGCAAACATGAAGACAATGGTCATCCTAATGCTAAACATTGAGTGTATATTCTTTTGAGGATGTGTTCAAATCCTCGATGTTATCACTGGTTTGATTTACAACAAAAGACACATCAGATAGACTCTTTATTCAAAGGTCATTGACAATATCATAGCCCACTAGTCTCGATACTCCGTCAGCTCAAACAACCTTGTCACCCCCTAGAAGGCGCCCGTTTTTTTGCCTTTTGCCAGAAATTAATTCAAAGTGAATTGCTTCACAATTGAGTAGTTATCTTGGGAGATATATGGTGAGTGATTTTGGGGGCGGATTCTTCCCCACCCTTGCACTATGATATTGCCAATGTTTGGCAACTGACTTGGTTTAAAGTTTCTAATTCTATGGTTCATAATCAGGCTTCCTGTTCGGTCGTCAGTGATAAACTCCCTCAGGAGGCTTCCCAACCTTTAGAACAAAGGCTTTACGTATCTCAAGGATACTGGGGGAAGGCTAATCGATGTGCGCAACCGTTGAAAAGGACTTTCGTCACTTTCCACTTTTGATTATAGTGGGTTGGAACACTTGGCGTCAAAGTCGTTCCCCACTTAGGTCGTTCCCTTCACACCGGCCAAAGAATAGCTCTAAGAGTTTTTCAACCCCTCGAGAAGGCAAGCCTACTAAAGGATTTATTGCTTGAAGTAAAGAAATCTTTAAGAGTGGTCTAGATTTTTGATCACCCAGTTAAGGGGAGAGCATATACCTTCCTCTTTCGAGATAAGGCAAACAAGGTTCTTTTTAGCCTTCAAAACAATGATTTGCTAACTTCTATTTGGAGATGTTGCTCCAAAAAGCATGATGTTCTTTTCAACCCTTCATAGAAAAGTGTGTATTTCCAAAAACCTTTGAAAAATAAGCCTGGTCAACAAAGTAAATCATGATGTTTGGTCAACAAAATTAATGTCGATAGGGGAAAGCTTTCCCTCTTTGCCTTGCACAAAATGAAGATGAGGTTCTTTTACTTCGCAAAATGAAGTGAATCCTTTTAAACACCAAAGGATGGTGAGGTTGTTTTTAAAACTTGTACCAAAGTAAAGATTGCTGGTTCTTTTTATAGCTTCCAAAAGGAAGTGTTTTTCCTAACTTGTAGGAATGAAAGGTTTGCTTTGTTGTTCTTTTTACCATGCAATAAGGAAAATATGAAGTTTTATTTTAAAACACCAAAAAAGAAGGTATGAAGTTCATTTAATGCATCCAAATGAAATGATGAGGTTTATTTTAACTTTTGCAAAAAGGAGAGTGAGTTCTTTTTAACCAACTTTTGTTGAAAGAAAGTAAAAAAAGAAACTTGAAGCCTCTAAACTAACTCCTTCCTTTGCACAAAAAAGATTAGAACCTGCACACAGTCAGTGATCAAATGTTAGTGTGGGCTTACACAAGCCTAAATTCTGATCTTGGTTACAAATTTTACAATCCTGATCCTGAAATGCCCTGAAATTTGACTAAGTCTGAAATTTGGAAGATCTTCCAAAACCTAGATTTTGCATTATAACTCCTAGAGGTCCGAAACCCCTCTCAAACATCCTGACAATATATATGGAATATAACTTAAAGTATAAAAAAGATAAAAGAGAAGAGGAAATGTCACTTATACTTAAATGTTATATTCCATATATATTATGCCTCCCACAAGCCTAATTTTTTACTCTGCTACAAAGTTTTGCCTCTGTCAGATCTATGCACTAAACTATTTCACAGATGCGCTAAGAAATGATATCTATGCGCTATTATGTGCCCCCAATGCGCTAAGCTATTTTCTTGACACACTATTCTATTTTTCTCCCGCATTGATACCTACAGGAAAAGATTAGTGGAAGTCATGCGCTAAAGAAAGGACTTCACGTGCTAGAGTATAAACCCCACGCGCTAAACAATAAGCGGGATGCGCTAGACTATTAACCGGATGCGCTAAGGAATGTTTCCCACACACTGATTCTCGTTTTCCGTGGACCTACAAAAGTGGTTATATTTCAAAACCGATTTGATATATGGGGTAATGCCCCACAGTGGGCGCCATAAATGTATGCGGGAAAAGTGGGTCGATAGAACTCAATATGTGAAAAATGGAGCTCTATGGAGCTTTGCTCACACACTCACAGGACTTCTTGGTGAAAGCTATGGAGTAATGAAGTATCACTCAGCTTCCCAAGGTTGGTCCCATGGTTCTCTATCTTACACGGTCCCTCAAACCAATGTTTTTGCTCTCAGATCACTGAGCAAAATGGTTTAGGGATGGCAAATGCAAGAACAAGGGATGTTTTTTATTGATTTAATATGAGATGCATCTTAAGCTATGCATGATTCTAGAAATGCAATAAACTAACTATAAGATGACAAGGTTAGTAAACAAACTATCCTAGCATACTATATTAGTTAACGATTTAAGCTAATGATAAATAAAGTTCTCTAAACATGCATATTTAGATTAATTTCTATCTAAAAGAGAGGCTAAAATGATGAGCATAAAAATGGTATGAAAGCTTGAATGTATTTGAGCATAAGTATGATACTACAAACTTGGATTCTTCAAAATGGAGGAATGAGAGCTCTATTTATAGCAAAAATAGGGCAATGGATGGTCAGGATTGAAAGAGTTGATCAAGGGTTGAGTTTGAAAGTTGGGAATCCATGTTTGCAATTTGCACCAATGAAATGGTAACAAATGTCAACATAGGGTTGGGTTGAGAGAAGGGGTTGGAGGCATTAAATGCTTGAAAAGACCTCATGGTTATCTAGAGGGTAAGGGTTAAGCTTAAGTTAAGATTACCCATTTGATTAAGAGTTAATCCAAGGATAAACTCTTGTGCAAATGATTAAGGGATAACCATAGTCAAAGCAATGAATGCTTGATGAGACCCTTGGGTTACATGGAGGTTGAGTTAAAAGAAATTCTTTAATCATGCTAGAGGGTTGAGTTAACCATTAATGGTTTGGGAGACTTTGGAAAATTAAGTGGTTGAAGACTTGAAGCCTTTAATGGTTATCAAAGACTTTAAGGGTTTGAGAAGTGACTTCCCTTTGCTTAGGGATGTGACAAAGCTTAGGAGATGGGTTAGGCTAATTAGAAGTGATTAGAAGAGTCTAGAAGGGGGGTTAGGAATAGGGTTTAAGAAGCAAGTGGGAGATGTAGGATTTTGCAAGTGGATGGAGGGATAATAGGATTTAATTGAATTTAATGAATTTCCTTTAATTTGGTTGCAATTGGGGAAATTAAATAAATTAGATTTATTTAATTTAGGATAAACTATTTAATTAAATTTGAATTTAATTAAAAGTGGATAGAAGGGATTTAATTGAATAAAATGATTTATTCATTAAATGGGTATAGTGAATTTAGTTGAGTAATTTACTTAATTAAATAGAGGAATGCGGGTAATTTAATTAAATTGGATTTAATTAAATAGAGAAATGAATATAAAATATTCATTTAGGAATATGGTCATTTTTATACGTCTACATGTACCATTACTAATAGCATGTTCTCATTGATGTGTTCAAACCATGTAAAATTATGCATTTGACTCAAACATCAATGCATTTATTTGGCATTGCTTCACACTTAAATCTCATGCTTCTACATTTAGTAACTTTGCTTCCAATTCATGTGTGAGAGATGTCATGTAAATACAAAGCAATGTTGCCTTTTATGGTGTACAACATTAAACAATAAGTGCAACACATCACTAATAACAGTCTTTATCTCCAAAATTCGTTGTATTTTTGAATTGTACTTATGAATCTCATTTTCTCATGGCTCTAAGGGGTTGAATGAAGAGAATTTAGACATTTGTGTGAAAAGAATGTTTAGAAGATGTTAAGGTATGTTTAGTCATCGTGTTTGATGCCTTCATTCATTTGTCTTCGAATGGAAGGAGAGGTCTCCATAAGTCACTTGGACAATGATCCAATTATTTTAAAAAAAAATTGATTGTTTCTTCTTTCTATTGTATTATTTGTGCCAATGCATAGTTTTTTTACTATTTGAGAAGGAATTTCATTATTTCAGTTCTTCATCTAGGTATAAATGGAATGTGAGGGCATTATATGTCAAAAGGAAATGATACACGGATGAATTTTAGTTGCTTAGTGTTTGAGAAGACATTTCTTCATTTCACTCTTCAATTTGATAGTAAATAAAAGGTGAGGTAATCATACCTCACTAAGGCAATGACCTGCCTACATTTTTATGAATGTAAGGTGAAGTTGTTAGACCTCACTAAGAAATTGGACTACCTAATTTGTTGGTTTTGTTTTGATGTCAATGTCCTAATGGGTAATTCACTATATTTAATCTATATTGTATTTACATTTACTTGAATACATGTCTATTTTATAATATTTTCTTTTGGGTGTGGCTAAAATTTTTTTAGTCTATGTAAAATAAAATGTCTAGAAGAAAGATTTATATGAGATTGTTGTATCAATTTTTTTTTGGTTTATGAACACATCTATATGTACTCTCTTATGCATTTTTCAAACATGTTAATTACTTTAAAATTTGGAGTGTTCTATTCAAACATCACTATGACATATAGATGTTAAGTTATAAATTTAAATATTCAATCTCGGTTATAAAATTATATAATTTACTCATGCTATCCAAATGAATTATAAATTTTTTATATTATTTATAAAATATTGCAAAGATGGATATACTTTTCATTATTTTGAAATCTTTATAAGGTTAATGCATTGAATTCAAGTGTCACTTCATAATATGCAATTCATTGTTTTAGTAAAGTTGAAAATTATTTATGATGTTGACAAGGTTAATAACCATTTATCGAAACCTACATTTTCTAAAATGTGAAACTATTTACTTTCAAAATAAAAATTTATTCAAGTTGTTGCTCATTATATGTATATATAAATTTGTTATTATTTTCCGATTTTTGTTGTTGGATACATATGTAAAAATGTCTATGATGAATTTATTTTTTTGAAGAGACACAACAAACACCTATGAACTACAATCGAATGCCATGCAGCTCTATTATTCCTATAGTTTAATTTATTATCACATTTTTAATTGGAAAGTTTCATCTTCTATTGAAGCATCACTCATGGATTGATGATGATTTATTAGAGGATAATATTGATGACACTTAATTACTTTTACATGATTATAATATGAATATTTTGAATGATGCTTATTAATTTCTGCAAATATTTGAAAGTTTTTCAAAATATATTTTTTTATCGATAAAGGCAGAGCCAAATTTATATATTAATTGTTGAAAAATATTACAGCATAAAGTCTAGGTTTCCAAAAAGCCCAAAGGGCCTAAAACAAACATTTTTAAACCAATCTTTGAATATGCACAGAGAGGGAACCTAACTCCAATGCCCACAAAATTTCTGAGCTCGGAATGAAAATAAGTTTATCTTAGAAAACATTAAACCTTATGAAAATTCTTCATCATTTAAAAAAAACCTTTAGAGTTTAGAGCTACGATAATCAAAATCTTATCAGAGTATTTGAGAGTTTAACTTTAACAGAAATTTTCTTAAATTTTTTGAAAAAACTAAAAAACCAAGCAACCAACTAAAGGATCTGCAGGAGGCTTTGGGGCTTTGCCTCTTCCATGGCCTCTTCTCGAAGGACCTCCTTGACCTCAGCCAGAACTACAACCTGAGCCTCTGCCACCATCTCTCCTGCCCTGTTCTGCATGGGGTTCCTCCTCTTCTATTTTTGGGGGAAATACTCCATTAAGCCTAGAAAATTGAAGGAGCTCTTCCTCCTTGCCCAAATATTCCAGATTCTCTATGAGAAAGTGGCATTTGAGAAATCTAAGTCCCATACCTGCGAATAATTTGTGCTTGTCAAGGTCATTGCAATAAGGTCGAGCAGAAAAGGATAAAAATCAATTAGCTCGTCGAGAACGTTGAAGAGAATTCTCTTATTCGGCCAAGGAGCCCCTGAATCATGACGTACCTTATTGAGGATCTCTTGCAATTCCAACAGAATGTCATTTGGGAATAACCTCTTGGTGAGGGTCCAAACTGCTTGCTTGTCTAGCTTTAAGTCCATGAGGGAGGCAACAAACCTATATGAAATACTGGTGTTGTCACGGGGGTATTCCTCCCTGCTAATATGTCCACTGCCCAGGATGAGCTTTACAGCCAGGATGACCATTGGCTCTTGATATAGCAGTAGCCTCTTCAGTCTTAAATCCGTGATTTTCCTAGATGAAACTTGGTGGGTGGAAGCCGAAAGTGAGATGGGAGTGTCTGCACCAAAGCATGAAATTGGCCTTGGGTAGACACTCATAATGAACCCAAATGTCTCCTCACTAGACATGGCTTCCGGATTCTTTGTCACCTTGATGATTTTCAAAAATTGATTGAATATATATATATAATTAAAAATATTATTACTTTCTAATTAAAAAAATTGAAAATATATAAATATATATATATACATACACACACACACACACACACACACACACACACACACACACACACACACACACACACACACACACATATATATATATATTCTTTATTTGAAAATTTAGAATTATGTTGTTCTGGCACTCTTTTAATTTTTAATTCTCTACTAGGCAATTTCATCGAATAATTTTATAGCTCAAGAGATGATTATGTGGACTACGTTTACTTCCACATACTGCATCTTTTGCTCCAACTCGATTAATGAGTGATATTTTTTATTCCTTCTAATGTTAGTGAATACTATGTGCATATTAAGGCATTGAATATTCCATGTGTATATTTGTCCTGATATCTATGGAAAAATATCTAAACCATATCTCGATTCTAATGATAGGGAAATTTGAAACTAATTGTGAAAGTAATAAATGTGTCAAACCATCATCTTATCTCCTAACAATTTCTAATAGTGTGGATTTTCTTCATTATTTAAAGCCTAATAATGAGTTCTACAAATTGGTTGAATTAATGATACTCTTATTTCATTATGTATAAACATTACTAACCCAATTTATAATCTTTTCATCTATTGTTGATTTCTAAATCTTTCTATTTGAATTTAATTATATTTAATAATTTTTTATTTTCTTTCTAACCTTAATTTATAATAATATATTATTGTAGAAGTGCAAATTTTATTTTTAATTCATTAAATATGTAAAATAAAAACAATTAAGTGAAAAACTACAAGTTAAAAATAAAACAAAATTTGAAAAATAATATGATCGGTGATGAAACATTGTGTATTATTTGCAAGGTTACATATTCTATTATTGAAATATGTATCACATCATATTTGTAGGTCATTCCATACATACAAGTATTGAGGAAAACTTATTATTTGCAAAGGAATGGGAATTGAGTGTGGATAAGTACTAGGAAAATATTTTTGTGTTTAATTTTGAACTTCACAATTTTACTTGGAATAAACATGTTAGAGGGAATCTGCGGTCAATTGATAATTTTAAACTATTAAGGATACACATTCACCACCTTATTCAACCATAATTTTGAGGGTAAAATTAGTGGTGTTTACATGTATGCCTTTTGCATGTGTCCAAATGAGTCATACAACACTATTTGTAAAAAATTGTCCACCTCTCTACACACAATTGAATTTTTTCTCTTGTCATGCATATGAACATTCATGTCATCCCTAACCTCACCTTCTATTGATAAATAATTATTAAACATCTTCTAAAATAGTATTTAATAAGTAAATAGTAGCCTAAACAATATATAATTCAAAGAAGTTAAATTACCAAAATAACTAGGTAGGTCATTTCCTTAGTGAGGTATGATAACCCACCCTTCCATTTACATCCATATGGGAGAACAAAATAAATAAAAGAATTTCTTAAACACTAAATAATTTAAATACCATGCAAACCCCAAGGTTAAGGTGAACCACTATTGTGTCCCCTCTCCTAGGGTTGTACACAATCAAGTTTTTATTGTAAACATGAGATTCATAATGGCTAGCTATTACTACTTTCACTTTCTTGTGAACTATGCTTTATGTTCATTGTGAGCTTACATCTAGAAAATTATTTGCTTCAAAATTGATTTTAAGTTGTGCCTTTTATAGAATGGGGAGAGGACTTGATATGTTTGGAGGAGGTCACCAAGTAGGCAATTCTACCTTCTTCCTTAAATTTATGGTTATACCTTTTAAAAAAGAACCAACGCATTTATTTGGATTGCTACACATGATTCAAATATCATGCCTTTGCCTTTAGTAATTCAGCTTCCATGCATATGTGTGGGGGATATAATGTTGTTTTTTGTAGTACATGACACTTTACTACTAACCCTTTTCATCCTCAAAACTTATGGTATTTTTCACTTGTACTTGTGACTCTCATTTTCTCTGGGCTTCAAAGGGATTCAATGGAGAGAATCTATGCATTTGTGTCAAGAGAATGTCAAGAGGATGTGGAGGTATGTTTAGTAGTCATATGTGGAGGTTTTCTTAAAAATGCACTCTTATAACACCAATTTTTTTAAAGCAATCATAATGTAGATAAATAATTCTACAATATATTAAATTTAAAAATATAAATCTAAACTTTATACAAATCAAGTTTATTTCGAAGACAAAAATAATTATCAATTTTGATTGGTGTAAAACAATTAATTAATTGATCTTCAGTGAATCATAATATTGCTTACAACAAATACTAATATGTACTAATAAGATTTAAAATGTCACTTTTATAAAGACAATACCTTTAAAAAAACATATTTTAATGAACAAAAATTGAATAAATTTCTAAATGTGAACCAATATAATTTGAATACATATATGTGCAACTGAATGTATAAAAAGCATATTTCCATTATCTTTGATATCGAATATACTTCCATGCTATTGAATACGAATGTTTTAAAATTTATCTGCCTGTGATTCTTTTTAATTGGTCCAAAGGTGGAGGTCGTTGGGTGCATGAAAATCTTTTTCCATTGGTCCGAAGATGGAGGTGGTTAGGTGCATGATTGCATGGGAACGACGACTATATATATATATAATACCGGGTTGTTTCTTGCGACGTTAGTTTCAGAAACCCTAGTAATTGCATAGTTTCAGTGAATTAAGTAGAATTGCCTAAAAGTTGCGCTCATTTCATGTCAGGGGGAATACTTGAGGGACGGTCTACATGTAGTACAAGTTGTATGGATTGAATCTGCACTTTTCACGTATCTTTTATCTTTCACAAGGACCCAAGTTGTAAATTCACATCACAACTCTCCCTCTTATCTCCAAACCAAGCAAATGCCTTCCCAAGAAAATGGTCTCAAATCAAAGGAAACTCCAGAGGACATTAAAGGCGCCCCAAGTTTTATCAAGGGTGTGGATGCATCTTTTCACTTTTTAGTTTTAGTTTTTTTTTTTAATTTCTAATATTACAAGTTTTTAATGAAGAAATTGTAATTCATTCATTTTGATCAAGATCTTGATTCAATAGAATTGATTTGTATTTCAAATTTGTATTTCTTTCAGCATCAAGAGATGATTATCTTGAATATTTGGAGGCAGTGTTGGAGCTGAAATCTGAGATCCCATCTACAACAGCTCGTACTTCATACCTAGATTTCTTCGATTGGGTTGGAGATGAGCACAAAAAGCTCTGGTTTTGATCAAAAGCAAATTTGAATTATTGAAAAAAATATTTTCATATATTTTCTATTTTTTCTACTTGTTAGTAATTGGGTTTTTTGAAGGCCTTTGGGGTATTTTCAGCCCTTGAAACTTTGCCTTGTCCTTTAGAACGTTGTCATAGGTACATTCTTTCAGAACTTTCCCTTCAACCCTTGGAGACCTTTCCAACAAGTTAAACGGCTCGCAATTTCAAGTCCAGAGTAGAAAGTTATGTCTACTCAAAGTTAGGACAAATTTTTATATAGTTTTTTGAAACTTTTGTTGTTTTGGGTTTTATTATGTAATAAACAAATATGACTGTTGAGTTTCAATTTTCAAGGGGTTCTGGTGACCCTTGGAATCTCATGAACTGCTATGTGTTGGATTTTGGAATGGAATGGATCACTTTTTGGCTTGCTTCAATTCTGTGTTTACCTTGTTTGTGTAAACAAATTCACAATACTGCAAGTTCTCAATTAGGTGTTGTCATCTTAATCCATAATTCCGATCAGTGGTATCAAAGCAAGTTCGCTCTTGTATGTCATATCACACGTGATCAACATATCAAAGATTGGGGTTGGGAACAAGAATTCCTTTGCACACGATCGCAAATGGCTAAGTTGCAGACTGACGATGACATTAAAGTGTTGGTTGCAGACGCATTAACAAAACAACGTGAAGAACTAATGGACCAGTTTAAGCAAATGCTGGAAAGTCGTGGGTCACAAGAAAACCCACCATTCACGGGGTATACACCATTTAAGGTGCAAGTGAATTTTGATATACCCACGTTTCAAGGAAAGATTGATGCAGATGTTATTGATAATTGGGTTTCAAAACTGGAAAGGTATTTCTCTATCAACCAGTTCTCAAATGAAGAGAAAATAACTTTTGCTCTTCTCAAAGCTTAAAATCATGTAAAAAATTAATGGGAAGCAAAGTTAGCGTCTAAGGTAGAAGAAACTGACAACACTTTTATTTTTTATCAAAAACCCACATGGGGAGAATTCATGGAGCACGTGAAGGAAGAATATTTTCCTGTAGATACATATGAACAAAAATATATGCAGTGGCAATTGCTTTGTTAAAAAAAGGACCAAACTGTTCAGGAATATACTAAATTTAATATGTTTCATGCTTTAGCAACAAAGCTTGGCATCAAAGATTGTGAGAAGCACCGAGTTCTAAAATATCAAAGTGGGCTCCATAGGTTATCCAAATTGAAATGGAATTCCTGAATATAGAGACTTTACCTAGTGCTTATAAATTTATTATAAAAATTGAGGAGAAATTCAAACAGAAAGGAAGAAGGGATAACTTCACAAACAACAAATGGAAGGGTGAAGGTAGCAAAACTGCATGGAAACAAACCTCCAAGGAACTTCTCCCAATTCACCACCGAAAAAGGCATGGGGTATGAAGAAGGCATAAGAGAATGCTATGTGGTGTGAATTCCATAAAAGTCCCTCTCACAATACAAAAGATTGCAGAACCATAAAAAGTTTAATGATGGAGACGCGTGAGGATAAGGAGGAACCTAAGGTGGTAGAATCTCAAATAGAAGAAAGTCATGAACAAGTCATTGAGGTTGATCCATATGCAATAGTAGCTACTACGAAGATATTGCCTCAGAAGGATGAGGAAAGATTGTTCCACTCATAGATGTGGGTTGGAGGAAAATCCCCACACTTTATAATTGATAGTGGAAGTCAAAATAACCTAATATCAGCAAAGACTATGAAGAGATTGAATCTGAAAATAACAGCACACCCGCAACCCTATTCAATGGGATGGATAATTCAAGGGAGAGATATTCAAGTGCACCAATAGTGTCGCCTTTCATACTTTATCAAGCTTTTCAAAGATGAGGTGATTTGTGATGTAGCTCCTCTAGATGTTTGTGATGTTCTACTGGGACAGCTATATATGTACCAGTGCCATGGTGTTTATGAGTCTAGACCTCGCAGTGTGACAATCAGATTAAGTGAGCAGAAATATCGAATACCAAAGGTAAGCCCTACATACTCTACATCTTTGATTAGTGCTAAGCAATATAGGAGGTTGGTTGCCAAAACGGGAACATTCACACCTGGCCCGCTCCACCACTTGGCCTCTCTGCCTAGCCCACTCCATCGCCTAGCTGCTATGCCCGGCTATCGCTCTGCCCAGGTACCACCAGAAGGGAGAATTTTTTTGCTTAAGGCCTATTTGACCTAGAGATTGTATTTTTATCATAACTTGGGCAAACGGAGTCGGATTTTGGAAAACCAATAGGCACCAGAAAGCTCTTTCTGAGCTCTCTTCAGATCTAGAGGTTTGATCTTTTGTTTTTCTATTTTGATGTATTTTTTGACATCAAAGCCAGAAGTTCCTTTTTGCACTCCGAGAGGCATATCTTGAGCATTCGAACTCTGTTTTTGGCACAGGAGATATCATTGGAAAGATGGTTATGTGCACTTCCCAATGGTATGGGTCTTCTTTCCAAATTCTTCTCCAGGTACATTGTGAATATCTTGGATGTTTCAGCTCCTAGGATCCTTTTCTTTGTGTGCAATGACTCATCTTTGGCTATGATTTCTGTATTTCCAGCCTTTTGTCTTTTTTGAGAATCGTATACATCATTTTGTAAGCATTTATTTTTTTGCAAACACACTGAGATAAAGTGCCACTATGCCTTGCATGCTTGGGATCTTGCACATCTTGTTCCTTATTGTACTCGCACTCCATTATAAAGTGCCATGGGGAGTTTGATGTTTGCCTTTGTTTTCCATTTACCTATGTCACGTGAGTGTTCCTTCCATGAAATTAGCCTCATGATGTGTGTCAAGTGAGTGTTCCTTCCACGACACTAGTTTTTATATGTGTTTGTATTTTTTTCTACACTCTCGATGTTCCTAGTTCTTAGTCATGTAGTTTTTCTTGGTATTCAGTTTATGTGTACCTGTCACCTCTCCCTTGTCATCATTATGGGGGGATTTATCCTCTTGGCTGTTGGTTCTAATGCTTACTTGGTTCGTTGGAGTGAGTTATGTATTCAGTATTTGTTCCTATGTACTAGGAAGATATAGTGGCTAGTTACCTATGCATTTCAGTGAGATGGATCATTTCTCATATGAACACTCTTTCATTCCTATTTTGGAGGCAACCTTCCATCTTCGATTGATCAGCTCTTCATACTTTGGTGGTTTTTTCCATTTGTATCTTCGATTTTTGTTGTTTGCCTTTGTTTGTCATATGAGTCGAGTAGTGTTATTTGAGGGCACTCATGTAGTTTGCAGTGTTCTCTACCTGATCGTCTTCTATTTCAGTGGAGGTTCTTTAGATCTATAGTTATTCTTCGACAATGTTTGTAGCTTCATGCTTCAATGGTGTTCTTCATGTTCATCCTTTGTTCATGTTTTCTCAAACATTCTCTTGTTTGGAGGCTTCTTCGGTCCTTCACTTATATTTCTTTCTTTAGGAGAGGAGATTTTTCGATGAGGTTTTCTCCTTTTCTCCAGTTGTGAGAGATCTTTTGTACTTGGGTACCTCATCAGGCTTTGTTATTGGGACCCAAATTTGCCTTCATCATGTAGTTGCATTTTTTGCTTCCTACATTTAGTTTTTTAGCTACTCCCTAAGTTCATCTTAAGGGGGGGTGTTAGAGTTATCATGTATTAGCCAATAATTATTTATTTAATTATTAATATATTATCCTCTACGCTTAAGCTAAACTTAGGCTTTTAATATGGTAGGTATTTAATAATTATTCTAATTATTGAATATACTTTATCCCTTTAGGGTTTCTTTAGGGTTGCACACCTTTAGGGTTTCTACTCTCCTTTTATAAGGATTGTATTGTACTTTTTATTTTATTCCCTCTCTAAATGATAATCTTCTTCTTCAGAGATATTGTTTATTTTTGCCTCCATTCTTCTCTTGTGATGGGTATTTTTCTTGCAGTTGTTCTTGGGATCTTTGAAGTTGTATTTCTCAACTTCTTTAGTTCCTTTTATCTATGAAAAAATGTATCTAAACTATATCTAGATTCTAATGATAGGAAAATATAAAACTAATTGTGAATGTAATAAATGCTCCAAACCATCTCCTATCTCCTACACAATTACAAATAGTGTGGATTTTCTTCATTATATTTAAAGCCTAATAATGAGTGCTACATTGGTTGACTTAATGATACTCTATTTTCATTATGTATAAATATCACTAAACTAATCTATAATTTTTTTTATCTATTGTTGGTTTGTAAATCTTCTTACTTGGAGAATAATAGATCTGTAATAACAACAAATGCATGGTACGCTATCTATAATTGTATTTATGAATTCATTTATATTTACTAATTTTTATCTTTGCTTCACCCATTACTTATAACAATTTCTTGTTGAAAAAATCCAAATTTTGTTTTCTCAATCCCTCAAAGATGTGAAATAAAAATACTTGAAGTGAAAAACAATAAGTTAAAAATTAAACAAGAATTGGGAAATAAGATGGTCGATGATGAATTGTTGTGCATTATTTTTTAGGCTACATATTCAATTGTTGAAATAAGTATCACATCATATTTGTAGGTCATCCCATACATGAAAGTATTGAGGTAAACTTACTAAATGCAAAGGGATGGGAATTGAGTGTGGATTAGTATCGATAAATATTTTGGTGTTTAATTTTGAATTTCATAATTTTACGTGGCATAAACATGTTAGAGGGAATGTATAATCAATTGATAATATTTTACCATTAAAGGTACACATGCACCACTTTTATCCAACCATAATTTTGAGGGTAAACTTAGGGGTGTTTACATGTATGCCTCCTACATGTGTACAAATGAGTCACACAACCCTATTTTATAAAATTGTTTACCTCTCTACACAAATTAATTTTGTTCTCTTCTCATGCATGTGAATGTTCATTTCATCCCTAACCTTACCTTATATTGACAAATAATTATTAAATATCTTCTAAAATAGTAAATAGTAAATAAATAGTGACCTAAACAATATATAGTTCATAGAAGTTAAATGAGAAAAATAACTAGATAGGTCATTTCCTTAGTCGGGTATGATAACCCACCCTTTCATTTACATATGGGAGTGTGAAAAAATAACTACCTTTTTAAACACTAAATTATGTAAATACCATGTAAACCCCAAGGTTAAGGTGAACCAATATTAGGTTCCCTTTCCTAGGGTTGTACACAAACATGTTTTTATTGTAAACTTGGGATTGACAATTTCATTGCATCATTATTAAATATTTTGTTGCAATACTTGATAAAAACATTTCATTGAGAAATGAAAGACATGAAATTGAAATTCTATTATTTGTGTTTCTTATACATTTAAAAATAAGAGTTTCTTTTCTTTGTATTGATTTGATATATTGGCATACTTTAATCTAAATTATAAAATTAGATAAATATAGCTACATTTATAGATAAAATAAAATTTGTTTGTGTACAATCATTACAATCAAGAAATAACATAAAAAATTGTCACATATTATCTTGATTATCTTCATAACTCCTCTAAAGAGTTTAATCCAAGGGGGTTTGATTTAACCTTTTCATTAAAACCTCTTTAGATGGAACCTTTTGAGACTTAAATCATTAATATTTTTAAAAATATGTAATTTTAAACAAAGTATAAGATGTTCGATAAAGGAGACACGCTATTGCAAAATTATACGATCAATGAGTATGGTTTATAGTTAGATAGGAGACAAAAGAGATGTAAGGGTTTAGGGTTAAAATATGGAATTCAAAGAATTCACATATTATTTTTTGTTCTACCACCATTCGCTAATAAAACATGTGAAAAAAAATTAAATGTAAGATATTATACTTTTAATCAAGTTTTAAAAAATGAAATGCGTGATCTAACATCTCAAGGATCTATAAAATGAGATAAATTATGTAGAAGCATAATGTCTAAGGGAGAATCACACAATCCAAATAGATGGTTCATTACATAATTGAAAATCCTAAACAATAATTCCAAGCTCTTAATACAAAGACATATTCAAATTTTAGTACAAACTTAATATATCCTTTAAATCTTAAAGAATGCATGATTAAGATGCACAATTACAAAGTCCTCTTCCCTTAAAAATTATTAGTAACTTAATATATTATTAAAAGATTGAATGAAAGATATACTAAATAAAGACATAAATTCAATCCAAAGAAACATATACTATGTCTAACAATAAATTTCAACTAGCTAATTGGTCAAAATACTATATTTCCATACTTCATCATTTTATTTTATTATGAATATGAATGTTTAAAAAAATTTCTCAATTTTTGTTTTCACTAGTCTAAAGTTGCAGGTGGTAGAGTTCATGATTATTTGGTAACATTAACAAATAAAATAAAATAAAATATTTTATACCAAGTTGTTTATTACCACATTAGTTTCAGAGACCTACTCATTATGTCATTTTAGTCTTTTCAATCCACATTAAACAAAGTCTTTCACTTATCTCCTAAACAAAAAAAAATTACTATTTGTTATGAAGCACCAACACATTTATTTTGCATTGCTACGAACTCAAATATCATGCTTGCACATTTAGTAATTCAGCTTCCATGTATAGGTGTGGGTATCTCATGCAAATATAAAGCAATATTTCCTTCTTAGTACACAACACTAAACAATGCACACTTTACTAGTAAATGTCATGAAGGTGTGGAGGTATGTTTAGTAGTCATATTTGATACCCTCATTCATTTGTTTTGGAATGGTCCAATGATAGTGTAGATAAATAATTTCTACAATATATTAAGTTTAAAAATATAAATATCAACTTCATAAAAATCAAGTTTATTTTGAAAACAAAAAAAAACAATTGCTTTTGATTGGTACAGAATAGTTGATTAATTGAACTTCACTAAACAATACAAGCATCAACAAATAATAATATAATTAAAAATGTCACTTTTAGAAAGACCTCAAATAAAAATTAAACATATTTAAATATTCATTAAAATTGAATAAATTTCTAAATATGAAACAATATCATCTGCATATATATATACAACTGAATGTATAAAAAACATATTTCCATAATCTATGATATTGAATATGAATATTTTAAAATTTATCTGCCTGGGATTCTTTTCGATTGGTCCAAAGGGTGGAGGTAGTTGGGTGCATGAGATTCTTTTTTATTGGTCCAAAGGTGGAGGTGGTTCAACAAGATATATATATATATATATATATATATATATATATATATATATATACCAGGTTGTTTCTTGCGACATTAGTTTCAGAAACCCTACTCATTGCGTAGTTTCAGTGATTCAATTAGAATTGCCTAAAAGTTGTAAATCCACATCACAAGTCTTCTGCTCATCTCCAAACCAAGCAAATCAACATCACAACTTGTCTCCAAAACAAGCAAATGGCTACAAAGCCATGCCTTCCCTGGTACTCCAAATCATTTTCACCTGGTCTCCTAAAATGACAGAAGCAGCTATTATCTCTGAGCTTAAACCGCCCTCCTCTGCTCGTAAAAGAAGAGCCAATGCTAAAGATTTGTGGGCCAAATTGGACAATCTATCATATCCCAAAGGAAGAGTTGGTGATGAATTGCAAATTCTGAGGGAGGTAAATAAGAAGAAGAAGTGTAGTAAACTGCATGGGTACAGAGGCATAAAGCAACGCCCCTGGGGAAAGTGGGCTGCAGAGATTAGAGACCCCATTAAGGGAATGAGGATCTGGCTCGGTACTTTTAGTACTTCGGAGGATGCAGCCAGAGCTTATGATCGAGAAGCTTTTAAGATCAGAGGAGCCCAAGCCAAGCTCAATTTCCCCACAACAGAGCCACCATCAAATTTGGATAATAGTCTAAATTCAATGCAGATTCTGGCGGAGGTTGAAGCAAGGTTGCCACCAACAAATATAGAAAGTGATCTGAAATCAAAAGAAACTCTAGAGGACATTGAAGGCACCCCAAGTTTTTTGAAGGGTGTGGATGCATCTTTTCAGTTTTTAGTTTTAGTGTTTATCTTAATTTCTAATAATACAAGTTTCTAATGAAAAAATTGTCATTCGTTCATTTGATCAAGGAGGTCTTATCATTTCTTGAATCAATAGAATTTATTTGTGTTTCAAATTTGTATTTTTTTCAGCATCGATGGAGGATTATCTTCAATATTTGGAGGCAGTGCTGGAGCTGAAGCCTGAGATCCCATCTACAACAGCTTCTACTTCAGACCTTAATTTTTTCGATTGGGTTGAAGATGAGAACAAAAGCTCTGGTTTACTCTGGGAAACGGCCCATGAAATGGATTATAGGGAGGAAGACAAAAACCTGTTTGGGGTAGAGGATGATGAGTGGATATTGAATTCGTGCAAGGCTGCAGGGGTGTTGGGTATGTATAACTGTCCTCAACAGGTAAGCATGGATTTGCTTTGCCAAAGTCCTCTGTATGGCTGGGATAGTGTTGAAGACGACGGCTTGTGGCATTCCAGCTTATGACATCTGATTTTATAGATAGTCTGTAATAATGTTGTATATAGATAACTGTTAAATGCTTTTGCTTCCTTGTGAAATATGGTTTATGTTCATTGCGAGCTCATATCTAGAAGATAATTAGGTTAAGGTGAACCATTATTAGGCACCCTCTCATAGGGTTGTACACAAACAAGTTTTTATTGTATATTTGGGATTCACAATTTCATTGTATCATTATTAAACATTGTGCTGCAATACTTTAGAAAAACATTACATTGAGGAATAAATGACATGAAATTAAAATTCTATTATTTTTATTTCTTATATATTTAAAAATAAGAGTTTATTTCCTTTGTATTGATTTGATATAAATTGGTATACTTTAAACTAAATTATTAAATTATATAGATATAGCTAATGGATAAAATATTGAAATATGCTTCCATAGATTAGAATATAAAACTTGTTTGTGTACAAGCATTACAATGAAGAAACAACATAAAAATTTGTCACATATTATCTTAATTTTCTTCATAACTCCAATAAAGAGTTTTATCCAAGGGAGTTTGATTTAACCTTCTTCATTAAAACCTATTTATATGGAACCCTTTGAGACTTAAATCATTAATATTTTTAAAAATATGTGATTTTAAATAAAGCACAAGATGTTCGATCAAGGGGACACACTGTTGAAAATTTATAAGGTCGATGAGTGTGGTTTATAGTTGAAAATATATTATTTTTTGTTCTACCATAATTTGCTAATAAAACGTGTGAAAAATTTACTTAAATGTAAGTTATTATACTTTTAATCAAGGTTTAAAAAATGAAATGTGTGATCTAACATATAAAGGATCTATAAATGTGATCAATTATGTAGAAGTATAACATCTAAGGGAGAATCATGCATTCCAAATATACGGTTCATTACACTTTTTTGGTGTCAATAGTGCACAATTATTGGAACCCTCCTTGCATAGGTCCTAATCACCACTTCCAAATGATCATTTGAGAAATACTATTTACATAATGTGTAGTCTTATATTTATCATTACCACTGAAATTGTGAACAACAATTCTAAGCTCTTTCTACAAAGACATATTCTATCCTTTACAATCTTAAAGAATACAAAATTAAGATACACAACTACAAAATCCTCTTCCCTTAAACATTCTCAATATCGTACTATATTATTAAAAGATTGAATGAAAGATACAATAAATAAAGGCATAAATTCAGTCCAAAGAAACATATACTATGTCTAACAATAAATTTGAACTATCTAACTATTCAAAATACTATATTTTCATATTTCATCGTAGATTATTTTTCATTGGTCTAAAGTTGGAGGTGGTTGTGTGCATGTTAACATGGGAACATTAACAAATATATATTTTATACCAGGTTGCTTCTTACAATGCTAGTTTCAGAAATCGTTGTCATTATGTAGTTTTAGTATTTTATGTACAACCTGAGTTGGACTAGTGGTGGAGAACTTGCGCTCTTGAAGGGAGGTCACAAGTTCTAATCCCACAAGAGGGTAATGTATGTATGTATAGTTGTTATTACTTTCGCTTCCTTGCGAACTATAATTTATGTTCATTGTGAGCTTACATCTATCTAAAATAATTTGTTTCATAATTTGTTTGAAATTGCACCGTTTAGGGTATTGAGAGAGGGCTTGATATGTTTGGAGGAAGCAAACAAGTAGACAGTTCTATTTTCTTCTTCAAATTTATGGTTATACCTTTCAATGAAGCACCGACACATTTATTTTAAATTTCTACACTCTCAAATATGACGCCTCCACATTTAGTAATCCAACTTCCAAGCATATGTGGGGATATCATGTGAATATAAAGCAATGTTGCTTTCTTTAGTACACAACACTTTATTAGTAATTGTCTTCATCCCCAAAACTTATTGTATTCTTCACTTGTACTTGTGACTCTCGTTTTCGCATGGCATTGAAGGGATTCAATAGAGAGAATCTAGACATTTGTGTGAAGAGAATGTCATGAAGATGTGAAGGTATATTTAGTAGTCATATTAAATACCCACATTCATTTGTCTTCTGAGTTTTTCCTAAAAATCTGCTCTTATAACACCATTTTTTTTAAACCAATGATGGTGTAGATACATAATTTCTTTAATATATTAAGTTTAAAAATATGAATCTCAATTTTATAAAAAATCAAGCTTATTTTAAAAATAAAAATAACAATCACTTTTGATTGGTAGAAAGCAATTGTTTAATTGAACTTTATGTAGATATCAACAAATATTAATAAAATTAAAAATGTAACTTTTAGAAAAACAAAATAACTAAAAATAAAAATAAAATACATATAAATATTCATTAAAATTGAATATATATATATATATATATATACACACAATTGAATTTATTAAAAGCATATTCCCATAATCTATGATATTGAATATGAATGTTTTTAAATTCATCTCGCTGGGATTCTTTTTGATTGGTCCAAAGGTGGAGGTAGTTGGGTGCATGATTACGTGGGGACGATAACCATGATATATATACATACCGGGTTGTTTCTTGCGACATTAGTTTTAGAAACCCTAGTCATTGCGTAGTTTCAGTGATTTAAGTAGAATTGCCTAAAAGTTGCCCACAACTTGTATGGATTGAATCTGCACTTGTCACGTATCTTTTACCTTTCACAAGGAAGCAAGTTGTAAATCCACGTCACAAATCTTCTACTTATTTCCAAAACAAGCAAATAGCTACAAAGCCATGCCTTCCCTGGTACTCCAAATCATTTTCACCTGGTCTCCTAAAATGAGAGAAGCAGCTATTATCTCTGAGCTTAAATCGCCCTCCTCCTCTCGTAAAAGAATAGCCAATCCTAAGGATTTGTGGGCCAATTTGGACAATCTATCATATCCCAAAGGAAGAGTTGGTGACGATCAAGCGCAAATTCTGAGGGAGGTGAATAAGAAGAACAAGTGTAGTGAGTAACATGGGTAGAAAGGCATAAAGCAACGCTCCTGGGGAAAGTGGGCTGCAGAGATTAGAGACCCCACTAAGGGAATGAGGATCTGGCTCGGTACTTTTAGCACTTCGGAGGATGCAGCCAGAGCTTATGATCGAGAAGCTTTTAAGATCAAAGGAACCCAAGCCAAGCTCAATTTCCCCACAACACAGCCAACATCAAATTTGTATAACAGCCTAAATTCAATGCAGATTCTGGTGGAGGTTGAAGCAAGGTTGCAACCAACAAATATAGAAAGTGGTCTGAAAACAAAGGAAACTCTAGAGGACATTGAAGGCACCCCAAGTTTTTTGGAGGGTGTGGATGCATCTTTTCAGTTTTTAGTTTTAGTGTTTATCCTAATTTCTAATAATACAAGTTTCTAATGAAAAAATTGTAATTCATTCATTTGATCAAGGAGGTTTTTTTGTTTTTTTTTAATCAATAGAATTTATGTGTGTTTCAAATTTGTATTTCTTTCAGCATCGATGGAGGATTATCTTGAATATTTGGAGGCAGTGCTGGAGCTGAAGCCTGAGATCCCATCTACAACAGCTTCTACTTCAGACCTAAATTTCTTCGATTGGGTTGGAGATGAGCACAAAAGCTCTGGTTTACTCTGGGAAGGTGCAGCCCATGCAGTGGACTCTGGTTTACTCTGGGAAGCAGCCCATGTAGTGGATTATAGGGAGTTTCAAGAGGAAGACAAAAAGTGTTTGGCGTAGAGGACGATGAGTGTTGCCTTTTATGGTGCACAACATTAAACAATGCACAACCCATCACTACTAACAGGCTTCATCCTGAAAACATCATACATTTTCCACTTGTACTTATGACTCTGATTTTCTCATGCCTCTAAAGGGGTTCAATTGAGAGAATTTAGACATTTGTGTGAAGAGAATGTTAAGAGGACGTGGAGGTATGTTTAGTCATCATGTTCAATACCCTCATTCATTTGGCTTGGAATGGAAGGTGAGGCCTTCATAATTCACTAAGGCAATTATCCAACCATTTTTTTTAATTTCTTTATTTCACTCCTTCATCTAGGTATAAATGGAGTGTGAGATCATCATATGAAAAAGGCAATTATCCACCAATGAATTTTAGTTTCTTAGTGTTTGAGAAGGCATTTCTTCATTTCACTCCTCTATTTGATTGTAAATGGAAGGTGAGGTCATCATTCCTCACTAAGGTCATGACCCACCTAGTGTGGTTTGTTTGTTTTTTACATTATTGTGTATTGTTTAGGTCATTATTTATTTGTTCTTCTTTTTTAGAAGATATTTCTTCATTTCACTCATTTGTTTCGCTATAAATGGAAGGTGAGATCATCATACCTCACTAAGACAATGACCCACCTAATTTTCTGTTTAATTTCTTGTTTCTTCTGTTCTATATTATTTTTTTCATTATTTATTTTTTATTTAATTTGAGAATGCATTTCTTTGTTTCACTCATCTATCTAGCTATAAATAGAAATAAAGATCATTACACTCACTAAGTCAATGGTCCACTACATTTTTTTCATTTTGTTCACTTCTTCTCTATTGTGTATTATTTATTTACATGTTTATTTGGAGTTTTATGCTTTATTGGGCTTAATAGTGGTGCACCCTAACTTTTGGGATTGGTATAGTCTTCTATTTGTCATGGTACCTCATTTCTACAATATCATATATTCATTTGGCAGCTATTTTTTTTAATTTTTTTTTTGTGTTTTGGAATGTACTTTTTGTAATTTCCTCGTCCATATTTTTATGAATGGAAGGTGAAGTTGTTATACCTAAGGCAATGGCCTACCTAGTTTGTTGGTTTTATTTTGATTTCAAAGCCCTAATAGGTAGTTAACTATATTTGAAATACGCTATGAAGTTAAGAGTGATTGGCCTAATCTATTTCATTATTCTTTTAATTGAATGGTTGTTTTAATTACATTTATCGGAATACATGTCTAGTTTATAATATATATTTTTGGGTTTGGTGTTTTTTTTTTTATCCTATATTAAATAAAATGTCTAGAAGAAAGATTTATATGAAATTGATACATCAATTTTGCTTTATTTATGAACAAAATTATGTAATCTTTTATGCATTTTCAAATACATTAATTACTTTAAAAATTTAAACCTTCTATTCAAATATTGCTATCAGATATAAATGTTAATCTCAGTTATAAAATTATATAATTGACTCATTCTATTTAAATGGGTAATATTTATTATTATTATTTATGAATGATTATAAATCCGGATATAATTTTCATTATTTTGATATCTTAATAAGGTTA
Source organism: Cryptomeria japonica (assembly GCF_030272615.1). Taxonomy (NCBI): domain Eukaryota; kingdom Viridiplantae; phylum Streptophyta; class Pinopsida; order Cupressales; family Cupressaceae; genus Cryptomeria; species Cryptomeria japonica. The sequence continues at coordinate 194,932,192 of NC_081409.1, read as the reverse complement.
TTGCATTGGATTCAAGTGCATTGCTACATAATATGCAATTCATGGTGTTAACAAAGTTGAAAACCATTTTTGATGTTGGCAAGGTTACTAACCACTTCTCAAACCCTACATTTTCTAAAATGTTAAACTATTTAGTTTCACAATAAATTTTTATCAAGTTGTTTCTCATTATATATGTATATATACACTTACTATTCTTTTCCCATTTTTATTAGATATGTTGTAAAAATGTCTATGATGAATGCATTTTTTTTCTAAGAGAGAAAAAAAAAACAAAAAAAACAAACAAACAAACAAACAAACAACAACAACAACAACAACAAAAAACCTATGAATTATAATTCAATGCAATGCAACTCTACCATCCTTATAGTTTAGTTTATTAACAGATTTGTATTGGAAATTTTTATCTTCTATGGAACCATCACTCATGGATTGATGATGATTTATTAGAGGATAATATTGATGACACTTTATTACATTTACATGATGATAATATGGATATTTTGAATGATATTTATGAATTTTACAAATTATTTAGAATTTTTCAAAATATTATTGTTTGATAATTACAAAATATGGTTTCATATTATATTATCTTTATTTGCAATTTTCTTTCTTTCTAAAATTTTAGATAATTAGTAACTTTAATATTATCTTTATTTGAAAGTTCATAATTATGTTGTTCTGGTAATCTTTAATTTATGTATTCCTCTTTTAATTCTCTATTAGATAATTTCACTAAATACTTTTTTATAGATCTAGAAATGATTATGTACATTTACTTCCACATATTAAGGCATTTGATATTTCATGTGTATATTTGTCCTTTTATCTATGAAAAAATATCTAAACTATATCTAGATTCTAATGATAGAGAATTTGAAACTAACTGTGAAAGTAATAAATGTACGAAACCATCATCCTATCTCCTAACAATTCTAGTAGTGTGGATTTTATTCAATATATTTAAATCCTAATAATGAATGTTGCATCGGTTAAATTAACGATACTCTTATTTCATTAAGTATAAACATTACTAACCTTAATATTTTCATCCATTTTTTGCTTGTATAAACATCACTAACCTAAAAAATGAATGGAAATACAATCTGTAGATACCTTCAGCTCACTACTTTCAGTAGCTAACACATGAAATTCCACATTGCTCAACATTTTTCACCAACTCAATCATCAATTATTGCCAACTCAAATAATCAGGGCTTGATAGATCCTCTTTCACACACCTTCACCGCATATGTTGATACACATTGCCACGAATCACACTTTCTTACCCATGTCATCCTCAACAAATTATCCTTTGTTTATATCATCCTTACATATCCAAAAATCTCCCAAGGTTGGCTAAGCATCTTAACCAAATGCAATTCAATCTAGGTCAGCACTAAACATTCCCACAATGGAAAATAATGTAAAGTGGACCACAATGCGTGTTAAATAAGACCAAAATAAACATCATACATGTTACACATTGATCCATAATCATTAGAGAAATAATGTGAAGTGTAAACACTTGAGGTTGGCCAAACCTGGAATAAACATCATCGAACTTTGAAACCATACCTCTGAAGCCCATGAACTCGAGCTAACTAAATAGAATAAAGCTAAGGAAATTGCCAACTTATCTCCAAAACCACAACACTAGAAACCATAAAGCAAAGAAATGTGAAGCATGCATTTCACACGGAAACAACATCATATACTGTCACACACTAGTGAACACAACTTCCTTAGTGATGCTCTGCGAAATGGACAAGGTTAGCAAATGACAAACAACACAAGACACAAGAAATTGTCAGTGTTAGTCAATCAAAAACTAATCTAAACAGGCATATCAAAAGAGATACTAAAATCATGCTAATATATCTAATAAATGAAACAAAGATAATAAGACATCTCCAAATGCCTCTTAGCATGCCCTTAGCTCCTTCTCCCTTGTTCCTCTCCTCTCCAAGTTCCAAAATAGTGTAGCTCTCAGCAGCTTTTTGCACTATGGATGCTTATGGAGGATTGAGATTTGGGTATTTTGCTCCAAATGTAAAATGAAAATCTAAAATACTAGATGCTATTTAAAAATGATTGATTTTAACCAAAATAACAAGATTTTAGTTTGCTATGCTAAATGCTCTCTAAAATGCCTATAGGTTAAATGCATACAAGTTTTCAAGATCTGGATTATGAAGAAATGGGCTCTATTTATAGGGAAAACGGAGCAATGGATGGTTGAGATTGAGCAATCTCAACAAGGGTCAGGATTGAATGATTTTCAATCCATGTGAGGGCTTTCAACCCAATCCCATGTTGACAAGTGTCACCATGAGGAGGCTTGAGAGGAGAGATAAGGAGCATTAAATGCTTGAGGGGACATGATGGTTACCCTAGTCAAAGAAATAAATGCTTTGAAGAGACACATGGGTTACATGAGGGTTAAGTTAGGGGTCAAAGTCCTTAACCATGGATGCAAGTGGAATTAACCATTAATGGTCATGTAAGAGCCATAAGTGGTTTGGAAGACTTTAGAGGTTAATTTGTTGAACACACAAAGCATTAATTGCTTTTCAAAGACTTTGGAGTCTTTGAGAAGTGACTCCAATTTGCTTAGGAATGTGACAATATTTAGGGGATGGATTAGGTTAATTAGGAAGGGTTTAGAAGAATCTAGAAGGGGTTTAGGCATGCAAGTGGATTTTGTAGGAAAATGCAAGTGGGAGGAATTTTGGTATTTTCAATTAAAATAAAATCATTTATTTCAATTAAATGGTGTAAGTTGCATTTGGATAAATATTTAAATAAATATTAATTTATTTAAATGAGAAAAAGGAAGATAAAGCATTAAATGCTTGAAGACTTTTAAGGGAAACCATTAAAGGCTTAAGAAGACTCTAGAAGGAAGCCATTAAGTTTGAAGACTTTAAGGGAAACCATTACAGGCTTAAGAAGACTCTAGAAGGAAGCCATTAAGTTTGAAGACTTTAAGGGAAACCATTAAAAGTTTTGAGAAGACTCTAGAAGGAAGCCATTAAGTTTGAAGACTTTAAGGGAAACCATTAAAGGTTTCAAGTGGATGAGGATAAATAGGTTTTTAGATAAATAATTTATTTAAAATAGTTGTGCAACTTGCATTTGTAGGAAAATGCAAATGGGTGGAGGATAAAGGTGATTTAAATAAATAATTATTTAAAATAGTTGTGCAACTTGCATTTGTAGGAAAATACAAGTGGGTGGAGGATAAAGGTGATTTAAATAAGTGTTAATTTATTTAAATGTGAGAGGTGGGATTTTGGGGGATTTAAATAAATATTAATTTATTTAAATGTGAGAGAAGATTTAATTAAACAAATATGATTTATTTATTTAATTAATGGTCTAAATTTGGTTAAGTGAATTAAATCAAATAAATTGAATAATTTATTTAATTAATAGGAGAAGAGGGTTAAGATGAATTAATTAAATATTAATTTAATTAATTATTAATTGATGGTTAAATAATCAAATAAATATTAAATATTCATTTAATTAAGTGGACATATTTATGTGATTACACTTAGCACTGCAATCTAGAGCACCAAATCCTAAATCTAACTTATCTAAATACTACTTAGAAACATATCCAAGATGCATGAATAGATGTGAAATATAGAAGAAATGTGGAGAAAATCTCTCAACACAACTGCACAGGAAAATCAACATCAACTCTACCAACCAGTCACTAATAACAACCAAATCATGTTGACATCAATGACAACACACCAACAACACACTCTATCCAAACTTACAACAATCTCCCCCCATTTGTCATTGATGGAAACACATCAATGACACCAAAAATAGCAATAGCTCTCATACCAAATTTTCAATGCTTTCCAATACGTTATTCTCCCTATTTCCAACTACACTAACATTTTGCCAAACTTCTCATTCTCTCCCCCTTTTCCATCAAGGACAAAGGCACAAACTCAAAAATTGTTAGCTCATTTTTCTCATCTCCATAAAAAAAAACTCACAATTGCAATTAGCTCTCCCTAAGAGGAATCCCCAATCATTAGTCTAGAATAATAATATTCATGTTCACTAGACTAACGCACCTCTAAATGCATCAAAAGTTGGAAAATGAGGGGCAATAACTCCCAATCTCTTTCAGAGATACTCAAAAGTATCCTTAGAGAACACTTTAGTAAAGATATCAACAATCTATTCTTTTGTAGGTACATAATCAAGCTTCACCTCGTTCTCCAAAACTTTCTCCCTCAAGAAGTAACACCAGATTGCAATGTGCTTCATCCTACAATGCAATACCTAATTCTTAGAAATGTTTATTGAACTAGTATTTTCATAAAAAGATATAAATTGGCACATCAAATAATATTCTAATATCCTTTAGTGTTTTTTTTATCCATAAAACCTATATACAAAAAGATGTAGCAACAATATATTCAACTTCAGCAATAGATAGAGATATTGAATCTTGTTTCTTACTTGACCAAGCAACCAACCAGGGTCCAAGTAAAAATGCACCCCCACTTGCACTTTTCCTATCATCCACACAACCAACCCAATATGTATCAGTATAATAAATAAGAGAGAAGTCATATCTTCTAGGATACCAATGTCTATAGTCTTATGTTCCTTTTAAGTATCTGAAAATTATTTTCACAACAACAACATGTGTCTCTCTAGGATCTTGCTAGAATATAGCTACAAGACAAACAATGTGCATGATATCTGGTCTAGTAAGAGTTACGTACAGTAATCCTCCAATCATTGATCTATATTTCCTCTCATCAGTCTTCGGAGATTCAACATCTTTTCTCAACTTACAATTAGTAGTCATAGGAGTACATATCGGTTTAGCATTTCTTTAACATAATTTTATTATGAAATAAAGATACCATCACCCTTTTGACTAACTTGTAATCCAAGAAATAAATTCATTTCCCTAATCATATACATTTCAAACTCTTCTTGTATCTCATCGGCAAACTTCTCTTGTATCTCATCGGCAAACTTCTTGCACATACCATCATTTTGTCCAAAGAAGATATCATCCACATAAACAACTACAATTAAGATTTCATTTTCATCAACCTAAAAAATAGAGATTAATGTCAGCAGTACCTTTTTGAAATCCTTACCTCAACAAATACCTATCAAGCCTTACATACCAAACTCTGGGAGCAAGCTTCAATCCATACAGTGCCTTCTTCAATTTGCAAACCATATCTAGAGTGTCTGATAGATTGAATCCTTTCAATTGTTCTATATGTACACTTCTTATTTTAGTTCTCCATTCAGGAATGTAGACTTCACATTTATAGGATAAACCTTGAAATCCTTATGTGCTACAAAAGCCAAAAAAAAATTGATAGCTTCCATTCTTACCACAATTTCCTCAAAATCTATTCCTACCTATGAGTAGCCTTTACATACAAGTCTTGCATTGTTCCTTACTATGTGTCCAGCTTCATCTAATTTGTTCTGAAATACCCTTTTAGTTCCTATCATATTCTTGTCAGTTGGTCTTGGGACAAGTTCCCAAGTCTGATTCTTCTCAATCCGTTCCAATTATTCTTTAATAGCTCTTATGCAATTCTAATCACAACAAGCTTCATTTACTATCTTTGGTTTTGTTTTTGAAATCATGCATAAGTCTGCCCGTTCTTCAGTACCTTTACTTCTTGTGATAATGCCTTATTTTTTGTCTATAATAATCAATTTCTCTGAATGGTTCTTCTACACATACCTCGGAGTCTTAGGAGAAATTTCTAGAGCATCTTCCTTAACACTTTGTACTTCTATTTCTTTAGCTTTTTCTTCTTCTAGTTTATTGATAGACTCATTTGATTCATATCTCATCTCTACAACTATATTCTTGGGAATATCTTCATCAACTTTCACATTTTTTCTTTCAATTGAAATCCTTATGTGCTACAAAAGCCAAAAACATTCGGATAGCTTCCATTCTTACCACAATTTCCTAAAAATATATTCCTTCTACCTATGAGGAGCCTTTGCATACAAGTCTTGCATTTTTTCTTACTATGTGTCCATCTTCATCCAATGTGTTCCGAAATACCCATTTAGTTCCTATCGCATTCTTTTCAATTGGTCTTGGGACAAGTTCCCAAGTCTAACTCTTCTCAATATTTGCCAATTCTCCTTTAATAGCTCTTATGTAATGTTGATCACTACAAGATTCTTTTACTATCTTTGGTCCTATTTTTTAAATGATGCATAAGTTGGCATGTTCTTTAACATCTTTACTTCTTGTGATAATGCCTTTGTTTTTGTCTCCAATAATCTATTTCTCTGAATCATTCTTCTACACATACCTCGAAGTCTTAAGAGAAATTTCTAGAGCATCTTCCTTAATACTCTGCACTTCTATTTCTTCGTCTATTTCTTCTTGTTGTTTATTGATAGACTCATCTGATTCATATGTCATCTCTACAACTATATTCTTATAAATTTCATCATCAACTTACACATTTGTGCTTTCAATTGAAATCGTTATGTGCCACAAAAGCCAAAAACATTCTGATAACTTCCATTCTTACCACAATTTACTCAAAATCTATTCCTTCTACCTATGAGTAGCCTTTACATACAATCTTTCTTTTTTCCTTACTATGTGTCCATCTTCATCCAGTTTGTTCCGAAATACCCTTTTAGTTCCTATCACATTCTTGTCAAATGGTCTTGGGACAAGTTCCCAAGTCTGATTCTTCTAAATCTATTCCAAATATTCTTTAATAGTTCTTATGCAAAGTTGATCACTACAAGCTTATTTTACTATCTTTGGTTTTGTTTCTGAAATCATGCATAAGTTCACTTGTTCTTCCATAGCTTTACTTCTTGTTGTAGCGCCTTTATTTTTGTCTCCAATAATCTGTTTCTCTAAATGGTTCTTCTACACATACCTTAGAGTCTTAGGAGTAATTTCTAGAGCATCTTCCTTAACACTCAACACTTCTATTTCTTCAACTTTTTCTTCTTGTTGTTAATCGATAGACTCATCTGATTCAATCTCATCTCTAAAAATATATTCTTAGAAATGTCTTCATCAACTTTCACATTTGTGCTTTCAATTCAAATCCTTATGTGCTACAAAAACCAAAAATATTCTAATAGCTTCCATTCTTACCACAATTTCCTCAAAATCTATTCCTTCTACCAATGAGTAGCCTTTACATACAAGTCTTGCATTGTTCCTTACTATGTGTCCATCTTCATCCAATTTGTTCTGAAATACCCATTTAGTTCCTATCACATTCTTGTCAACTGGTCTTGAGACAAGTTCTCAAGTCTAATTCTTCTCAATCTGTTCCAATTCTTCTTTAATAGCTCTTATGCAATGTTGATCTCTCTACAAGCTTCTTTTACTATCTTTGGTTTTGTTTCTGAAATCATGCATAAGTCTGCCTATTCTTCAACAACTTTACATCTTATGATAACATTTTTGTTTTTGTGTCCAATAGTCCATTTCTTTGAATGGTTCTTCTACACATACCTCAGAGTCTTAGGAGCAATTTCTAGAGAATCTTCCTTAACACTCCTCAATTCTATTTCTTCATCTTTTTCTTCTTCATGTTTATCTCTCTACAACTATATTTTTTAAAATATCTTCATCAACTTTCACATTTGTGCTTTCAACATTTCTTCTCATTCCTTTGTTATAACATATGTAAGTTTTTCTTATACTAGAATATCCAAGAAATATACCTTCATCAGCTCATGTCAAACTTTCCCAAATTCTCTTTATCTCTTCTTATATAACGTATACTTCCAAATACTCTGAAATATTTTATAGACAAATTCCTATCACCTTGTTTGCTTTTTGATCTAGTCAAACCAGTAGGATTAGTTTACACTAATTCCAATAGCCCAATAGAAGAATTTTTCTTAACTTTAAAATTTCTCCTTGTTTGTTTTCCAACTTGACATTCTTTTTAGATAGCATAAGCAATCTTTGTAATCTTTGGAAAATATCACATCTTAAATTGAACTAATCCTTGCCAAATTATCAAAATTAATGTGACACACTCTCAGGTGTCATGCCATCAAGCAATATCTGTCAATTATCCTCAACTGATAAACATTCTCATTTGTCCTCTTTCATGTTGTAATAATAGTTCTAGACCTTTTTTCTGATCTCACACCCATCATCCTTATAAACAAGATTATATCCATTTCCACTCATTTGGCCAACACTTAAAATATTATGATTTAAGGCTTTAACATAGAAAACATTGTAAATATTATGTTTTCCATCAAAAGTGATAGAACCAATTCCAACTATGCTAGTTGTCCATTCATCTCCAAATCTAACAACACCTCCATCATATTTTTCAAGCTTTACAAAATTACTCTTGTCACCAGTCATATGATTTGAGCATCCACTATCAATAATCCATTCACCTTTGTCTCTTCTAGCATGAAAAGAAGATACAACAGTACCTTCAGTTTTAGTAGCATCTTCTAGAGATTCTTCCTTCACAATTTTTCTAGGATTAGCATCTTTTTCATTGTCTTCTTCATAATTAGATTCATCATCAAAAATACTAGCATCTTTTTTAACATAATAAGCCTTTTGTTAGAATATTTAATCTTTACTTGGCTTAGGTTTATTTGTATTTAGTTTGGGATATTCCTTTGGAATCCCTACATGTATTTTGTCCTCTAGTACATGTGTGAGAACAAGTCATTTGTTGTATTTTTCTTTATTAAGGAATATTAGATTTCCTCCTTAAGAGGATATGGACACATGGCACACACATTTTATGAATGGCGGCATTCATATATTTGGGAGTTACTTTGTAACTCCTTTCCCCATCTCTATTTAAGAGATGTCTCCTCTCTCATTTCTTCTTAATGACAATATTGTAAAGAGCTTCTTGCTCCCTCTCTCTCTCTCTCATTTTAGGCATTGCCTCATTCACAATAACACAAGGGGTTTTTCTTTGCTTTTCCCCTTTCAAAAGTTCTTGTGCCTCCTTCTTCACATTCGTTTGATTGCTCCAAGGTTTCTACATTTCTCTTGGTAACATTTACTTCATCAATAAACTTACTTGGATTTTGTTTTTCTTTCCTTTCTCTTGTATTTCCTTTCACCTTCCTATTGAACTTTCCTTTTCTTTCCTTATTCTTTTGATTTGAAATTCTATTAGGACATCTAGAAGCATACTAATCTATCTTTCCACAACTGAAACATAGGGAAACTTACCTTTATACTTTCTGGTTCCTTTCTTCATTCTTCTCTCAAAGTTTGCTTCAATTCTCATCCATTTTTTCTTCATCAGATTCCTCGTCTTTTATTGATTTAGTATCCATAAATGAAATTTTTGTTTTTGCACTGGTAGTACCAAATTCTCTCATCTCAAAAGCAAGTAATGAGCCATACAAGTATTCTCTAGTATACTTATTCTAATTTTGTGATTCTTCTATTTTTGAAACCTTATAGCTATAGGGTTTAGTAAGAGTTTTGAATACCTTTTTAACAACTTTATCTTTCAGCAAGTTGCCACCAAGACCTATGATCTCATTTACAACATCATCTATCTTCTACAGGTAGCTAGCTTTATTATCTTCTTCTTCCATCCACAAGCATTCATATTTAGTTTTACCATTCTACAACTTAACTTCTTTGACTATACGATCTCTTTCATAAGTATTTTCTAATTTATTCCAAACATCATGAGTAGATTCCTAAGATACGACTTTTGTTAATTCAGCCTTAGAAAGAGCGCTAAATATAGCAAACCTTGTCTTTTCATTATCTTCAAATTGCATGATCTCGTCCAAAGTGTTCAACTTAACCCAGTTGTTGGTTTCATGTAATTTTGTGTAATAGAGTTCAAAAATTCATAACCAAGAGAAATCGAGTAACCTTGTATCTTCACTCTCCAGAAAGCATAGTCAGATCTATCAAACATAGGGATTGTCAGTTTGTGCATCATCAGGATCTCCTCAAGCGATTAATATCTCTCCAAGGAACCAATGATCTGATACCAATTGTTGAACGTTCTTATGCACAAGACAACTGAGAGGAGGGGGGTGTTAGAATCAATGAACATTGAGATGGGGGTAAAATAGTGTTTTGCAATTTGTAATTTTCTTTAACTAATTCTTAAGCCACTGGATGCAAAAGAATGAAAGTAAAATGCAGAAACTCAACACACACAACCACAAAACCATAACACTAGAATTTTTACATGGAAACCCAGAAAGGTAAAAACCATAGTGGGATTGAGACCCGCAATATTATAAAACTATGATCAGGAGTAAAATAATATTACAAGGGGAAAGCACATGCATTTAGGCACACTTCCTAGAGCTCACTACTTAATTACAAGGAAAAGGGTTGCAACCCACAGAGGACTCACTGTCCTAAAAATGATTACAAATGATAACTGATTGTCTGAAGTGATGAATAGAATCTAAAAATGCCAAAATGCAATTCCGGTTAAGCACAAAAGGTCTTCTTTCACTATTCTAGCACAATGATCTATTTTGTTCTGCTCTATCACGCCAAAGCATAAATCCAAAAATAGCAAATGTGAAACTATGCACCACCACTCATTCAATCTTTGCACACTCACATTGATCACCAAAATGCTCATATAGATCGATCTTATATATCTGCATCACTTGATTAGGTCACCAACATGTCGGCTTCAAACATACTCATGGAATATGAAACGTGTAACTATAAGTTGGCTCAATTTGATTACAAATGTACATGTGGATAGAAAAAAATTAATATTACACTTCACATAAGTCGTCACAACCACCTCGAACATGGAATCAATAAAAAAAACCATCCCTAAGATTCTGCATAACACGCTACACCAAAATAATCTTGTTCTTTTTGAAATATCGGATACCATATCATCAAACTTGCACAAGAATCAACACTAAAAGCTAGGATTGTAGACAAAGAAATTCCAGTCATCAAATCAACCACCTCTTCCATCGTAAACAAAAATGTGCACCCAAAATTGAGTTCTATTCAATGTACTCATACTCTACCGAACATTGTGTTCCACTTTCTAAACTTAAGCACAATAGGGTTAGAACTTCATTAGAATGAATTTGCATATATCGGATAACACATCTAATCTGATTTGTCATTAATGACAACCCATAAACAATCCTCAAGCACTTATCTCTTCCAGAATAATGTCTCTTGCCAACAATCTCTCCCTTTGGTATTAATGGCAACACTTGGTGAAAAATGACTAAGTGTCAAACCAAAAATGTCAAGCACTGTTAAATTTAAAAATTCCAAAAATGCAATAGGCACAACCTCCGTCTAAGAATATACAACATTTTTCACTCTTCTCTCTCTCCCTTTGACATCAATGGAAAAGGCAGATATCTGCTCAAAATTGTATGTACAAGAGTATACACAGTAACTTACAAAAAGTTGAAAATGTCTGCAAAAATAGTCCTCAATGACTGAAAGTGGTCATCCCAACCTTTCTTTAGGTTCTCCAGAATGTTTATTATAGCACTAAATAGATATGCATGCATGTCTACTCCTTTGAGATTGGAAGGAATACTCTTGTTCAACGCATTCAAGGCATCCTGCTAACTGCTCAAAAGAGTATCCAATCGGGGAGTGATCATATTTCTCAGCTCTCCCACTCTACCAATTACTCTATCTTTTTTCTTGATTTAAGCTCTTTATTTTATCTAGTAAAGACATCACTTGAACTTCTTAATTACTTGCAAAAATGGCTTGGGGTGAATAGGACTGAGATATACCAGCCAGTTGACCTTCACACTCTTTGATTTTCTTGTCAAGCTTTATAGTGAACTTCAGCAATAGAAGACATGACTTGTAGATTTTTTCCCCTTCGTTCCATACCTCCTAAATGCCCTTCACACTGGTTATTAGACTAACCCTATCACCTTCAACCATTCTCAAAACAGTCCTTAACCTCATAGCATTAAAATGGTTCAAAACTTTTATATTTGTCTCTTTCTCTAAAGTTTCAAAATGAGAATCTACTACCTTATGGATACTTCTTAGTTTATCGGAGGGCAAGTCAAGTGTTTCTTGCTTGAATGTCAGCAAAATTTTCTCAACAACACTTATGGCCAAAGATATAAGCTCGTTGTCTTCAGAGTGAGACTTCAACAAATCTTCACTGGATTTTTCTAGAGCTAGAGCTACAAACTTCAGTTCTTGCATAGGAGATAATGAATTAACATTGATAGGCCCTTGGATGAGATTAATGTCACTTATAATCTTCTTGCCCTTGTCAGATTCCACAGTGTCTCTTGCCACAAGAACCTATTCAATCTTGCCTTCATATTTCTCCTTCTCTCCCATTTATGCATCACCTGCCTTCTCATCACCAACCTCCTTAGCAATCTTCTTTGAATCAACATTCATTACTGGAGGATCCTAAACTACTCAACTGGAGTCTACAATCCACCAATCATCATCAATATCATTTGCAACAACAAGTTCAGTTGTCTGTAAATCCGATTTTGCAATTTTTGGTTCATTTCCTAGGGATGGCATCCCAAGGACTTCCGGAACAGACTTATGAACACTTCCCTGAGATCTTTCAAGAACTACATCATAACCATATTTCTTAATTATTTCTCTCAAAATTTCTTGTGTCTCCTTGTGAACCTTAGCATTCTTACCAATCATTATTTTATTTACACGGGTTTTGCTTCTAAATCTTTCTTTAGTTTCCTTAAGTATTCTATCAACTTTTGTCTTAGCAATCATCGGGTAGAGTTGTACAAATTCAAACTCCCTAATTCTCTCCTCTTCTATTCTTGCTTCTTCTTTTCTCATATCCAAAATATCATATAGACTCTTAGGTATTTCAAACGTAATCTCAATAAGCACCCTACAATACTTATTCAGATATACAATAGTAGCTTCTTCTAGAGATCTTTTCCCTTTCTCATCCAAACGATCATAAAATTGTGAAAGCAATTAAAGGCTACCTTATTCTGTTATTGCTTACTTGACTTTCTTAAGAGTTATGTCAGATGGATCAGCTTCAACTCTTGGCTTCTTACTAGTTTGACTTCCACCGGAGGATTGCATCTTCACAACCCTAGCAGTAGTAGCATTCTTCTTTACTTCCCTCACTATTTCATCCAATTTAGTCTCCTCTTCCATAGTGGTTGTTGCATAAACTCTTTCAGGTTTCCCTTTCTTCCTCTTCTCAGCTCCATTAGATGGTTTTGATTGAGGCTTAATTGAAGGGACAAGATTGTGAGCACCAGAGGAAGGTGTTGGCTTCCTTGGAGACTCCAGTTTTGTCTTCTTAGGTTTCACCATATCCTCTTCCTTCAGGATATTCTTCTCTCGGGATCTCTGAAATGCCTCTTTTGTCATTCCCATGTCTTTCACTAGTTGTTCCACTTCCTTCCTTATTCTCCTCTACATTCCAGGTTTGGTGAACTGAGAATGCAGACTCAAGCTTTTCTCCTTATATGTACCAAACCTTTCCTCATTTGTGTCTACCGGCTTTCTCAAGAGGTGTTGAGCATATGCATTAAGAATGTCACCACTAACCTCATACCCCATGGGCATGATCCAAACTATCTTGGGTTCGATAACCTCCATCAAGCATTGATCAATTTCCACCATGAAGCATATGGTGTCTTCATACTTTTCAACAATTTCTTTAGATCCTTTCCCTGCTCTGCATCATGCCTTGGAAATTTTTAAAGTAACCCCACAGAGTATCTCTCTGAGCTTGTGCATCACCCAGTCCACTTAGAGTTTCCTTTATTTGTACTACCACCGGCCTATCATAGGCTCATTCAACTTTACCTACATCGGGGCCCTCATCCATGAAACACAAGTACAAGCAGATAATCAGGGTACCAAACTTGAAGATATTCTTTTTATCCTGCTTAATCCTCTTCAGATTATTCAAGAGCTCATTTTGGAGAACCTCGCATAGATCATATAGCTTATCTTCCTTAAGAATTTTAAAAGAAGCGTAAATGGTCATACCAAATACCGAGTTATCTCTATTGGACTGATAGACCTTGTATCTCGTTACCATGGATGCAAATCTAACATTATGTTCAATAATGTCACTAGTTGTCATGGATCTTCTATCATGTTCAGAACTGGTTGACTCTGTCACGGTTGTGTTCTTCACATTCCTTAGGGCAAGAACTACATTGGTTGCATTCAATCATGTTATGACTTTGATTGCTTACTTTGTGATCTTGTGTGGCATGTCAAGCCATATAAACTTGCCATGAACTCTTCTTAGAATGAATCTGACCCATTCAAGTTTGTCAAAGACCAGAAAATTCACGAATTGAATGAAACCCTTTTCTTGGAGTGATTTAAATTCGGGTTTAAGGTTACCCATTCCATCTACCATGTGCTTTGTGTAAAGATTCAGCATTTCATCATTACCAAGTTCTTCAAAATTGCAATGAATATATGCCCTAATGTCTTCAACATGCAAAACACCATATGGAACAGTCGAAAAGGCCCCTTGCGGATCATCTTCCATCAATTTGTATGGGTGTTTTTTAAACTTAGGTATTTCCCTATCAGCTATATCAACAACCAATGTAGTCACCACACTAGATGATGTCATTATCAATTTCAGGTTATAAACAGAGGAAGTTATTGAACTCTAAAAAATACCCTTTTGTCTTCAACTAGATGTAAGAAATCTTCGCCGAATCTCTTAATGCTCTAGGTTCACTTCACAATCTCTTCGCCAAGCTCTCCTTCTCTTTCACTTCGAACGCAATGTGAGAAATGAAAGTTAAATCACCTTTTTATTCGTCACATACCTAAATTTTAGGTATAATAAATTCTCAACCCTAACTCTACTAGATGCTTTGTATCTCATGAATATTATTCTGGAGTCACAAATTGGCATGAAGTCTTTGGGAGATCCTTCAGGATTTACTACACAATCATTGACAACCATCTGTAACCTCCCGCAACAAGTTACAGATCTAAGACAGGGGGTTTTAAAGATCTGCATGAAAAGCTTCCCCCTAAGGCCAAGTGCCTTAGTTACCAGATGAGGTTCCAGCACCAGAATCAGGTGCGAACTCGTCTAGTGCATTTGAATCGTCATTTTTGACCCATTTCTTCTTTTACTGCTCTCTTATCTCTTCAACCTTCACTTTTCCCTTATCATCGGATTTGTTCTTGTTTATCGGAGCATTCTTTTTCACATTCTTTATTCTACATAATTTTGCGATATGACCAGATTTGTTGCAAGCATAGCAAACAATGTTGCTTCTCTAATTAGGCCTAAAATTACCTTGATCTCCTTTGATCTGCATGGATTAGCAGTATGTCCAAATCTTCCACAAGCATAGCATCTTACATTTCTCCTATTTTCCATACTTCTGCATTCAACTGACTTATGACCATATTTATTGCAATTGAAACATTGTCCGGAGAATGATAAATTATTCTGATTTGCCCTATTTTTGCATTGACTTTCCATATGACCAAATTTATTGCAAACAAAGCATTTACCATTGAATTTATAAGCAATAGGTTGCCTTACCGGATATCTCTTGTTCCTCTGAGGTTTAGCATTGATTTGACCAGATCCGAAGCTTTCTCCTTTTTCAAATCCAAGTCCTCCCATATCACCTTTATTCTTCTAACTTTGTAGCATCTCATCTAGCTTAGCTAAGCTAGCTTTTATTTTTCTTTGTGCTCATTAGTAGTGGTAAGTTAATCTCTCAGAATTATGATTTGTCTTTCAAGCTCTTGCTCACTCTTTCTCATTATTCCTCAATTGTATCAACTCAAGTTTCAGTAGGTCATTTTCATGATTTAGTCTGCAACATTCATCAGATCAATCCTTTAGTGATTGAGTCAAGCTTTCCTCATTCTTCTTCATGTCTTCAATCGCTATTGTTAGCTTCATCACAATGAATTGCATTTCATTCTTCAAGACTGCATTATCTTTTGCAAGTTTTTCACACTCATTTGTATTATCTTTTAAGGCTTGGTCATCAATTCTTTGGTATTCTTTCTCCCTCAGTTTGTCCATAAGCTCCTTTCTCTTTTCTTTGTATGTGTTCACTTTATCCTTCAAAGATTCAATAAAGTCTTCAACATCACTCAAATTTCTTCTCAGGCTATTTACTTCATTTCTTGTTGTATCTAGATCTTCAAGTGCCACAGTGAGTTGCTTTTGTAAACCAAAGTCCATTAATTCTCTCTCTTGGATCTTCCTCAAGCTATTAGGATTCCTCAGAGGAACTACGATCTGATACCAATTGTTGGAATCAATGAACACTGAGAGGGGGGTGAATCAGTGTTTTGCAAATTGTATTTTTTTTTAACTGATTCTTAAGCCACCAGATGCAAAATAATGAAAGTAAAATGTAGAAACTTAACACACACAACCACAAAACCATAACACTTGAATTTTTATGTGGAAACCCGGAAAGGGAAAAACCATGGTAGATTGAGACCCACAATATTATAATACTGTGATCAGGAGTAAAATAATATTACAAGGGGAATGCACATGCATTTAGGCACACTGCCTAGAGCTCACTTCTCAATTACAAGGAAGAGAGTTGCAACCCCCAAAGGACTCTACAAATTATTGCAAATGATAACTAATTGTCTGAAGTGATGAATAGCATCTACAAATGCCAAAATGCAGTTCTGGATAAGCACAAAAGGTCTTCTTCCACTGTTCTAGCACACTGCTTTATTCTACTCTTCTCTATCACATACTAGAGCATGAATCCAACAATAGCACAAGTGAAACTACGCACTACCACTCATTCAATCTTTGCACACTCTAATCGATCACCAAAATTCTCATATAGATTGGTCTTATATATTTGCATCACTTGATTAGATCACCAACATGTCGGCTTCAAACTGGTGCAGGAGCACCTAAGCACCTGAATGCTCAAATCCTAGCAGGTATAACATTTTATTGCAAATTAAGCATGTGTGTTTATTTTATACTTCTAGTAGGTTTAATAGGTTTTTTTTGTGGTTTAATAAGGCTTGGAACTCATTTGTGTTTAAGAGTTTCCAAGATTTTTGTTTTTTTCTCAGTGGGCCAAAAACTGTTAATTTTGGGTCCAAATGAGCATTTTTGAATTTTTTATGTTGTAAAGCCTTGAAAGGCATTGAAGCATGTTTATTTAGTTTTTCCAATTATTTTGAGTCATTGGTTTGAGTTCCAAGTCACCGGAAGTCAAAATGCAACTTTTTGAGCAACAAAAGTTGTCAAAAGTTGTCAAAAAGTTGTCAAAAAGTGCAAAAAATGACTTTTGGTGGTTTTGGTTAGTTCCAGCCTATACCTATCTGTACAAAGGCTTCAAAAAGTTGGCACGTGTATAAAAACCATGTTCCAATCATTGTATGTGCAGTTTACATTGGAAAAGTAAGAAAAATACTTGTTTTGCTCTTATTTTCTGTGAGTTTTAACTAGTTTCCTGCACTTTTGAGAGTACAGTCTGTACCATGGCTCCATGTGTCCGTACTGCTCCTGTTTTTGATTGATGTGATCTCCTTTAATGTTTTATTAGTGATTGGAACAAGTTTTATTTGAAGTACTCTTAGGAAAGGCATTGTTTTGTGGTTCAAATGGAAGGTCTTTCATGGTCCAACTAGTTTCTTCAAGGTCTTTTCATCCATGGCTTTGAGGAAATTTGTTGGACCCTCTGTACATACTGTATCATACATCTATTTTCCTTTTCTAACTATGCACAGGTGTTTGTAAACCCATGGCAAGTATGTGGAGTGAGCAACTTGGCTTGGGTATCCTTATAGTAGTTTGAATGGTACTTTGATATGTTGAAGGAGACTTAAGTTGGAAAGAGTCTTAATTGTATTTTACCATCCTTGTCTCTCTCATGACTTGGTTGGATGCAAGAAGAAAAGGTGTAAAACAGATTGCAAAACAGTGAGTCACTGTTTCATTGTTAGATCCCCATTGCCAACCTCTCTAAATGGATAGTATGGAAATGATGTATTCCTCTTTCATGCATCATGAAAATGTATTTGCAAATGTTTTTCAATGTTAAGAAGACAAGGTACACAATCTGATTGTACAGGACCTAAATAAGGATCCTAGAAAAGTGTTTCCTTTGTCACAGTCTTATAATGCTGTCATGATTTTTGTCATCCTTTAAGTATTCAAACCTTCAAGATCTTTGAAGAGGTTATATGCATTGTTCTATCATACCATTAACACCTTCTTGCAGGCCAAGGACAGAGTGAAGAAGCAGGTCAAAACAGAGAAAGAAAGTTGTCACAGTTTTAAGACTGTAAAAGTGCAGTAAGGCGGGTAAATGACCAACAGTCATGAAAAAAACCCTTTCCTACTTATTTGCAGGTTGCTCCAACTACTGTCAAGACATTGTTGCATTCATATGTTATATACTTTCATTGTATTTGTTTTATTAATGTTAACAAAGTATGCAAAACCTTGAAAACATCATTGTCCTAGTCTTTAGACTCTTATTTCTGAGTAAATGCAGCAGTATGGTACTTGTTTGATAAAATGACAGTGTGCTCAGATAAGTTTTGAATCCTTGGAAGTGTTTTTTATATGTTGTAGCAAGATTTGAAGCATTTAAATTGGTCTACTATCATGAGGAAGACTTGTAAATTGCAAACCCTCACTAAAACCCTTAAAAACACTTGAAAAGTGCATATTTTGTGGGACAATCCTCAAACAGTCCGTACAGTACTTGCCCTAGAAAAAATCCTTGAGATTTCATCATCAAATGACCACATCTTCAAGGGTTTGTCATGAAGTTTAGCAGGTTGAGCAGGGTGAACAAATTTCATTAAAAACTAGGGCTAATTCTAGTAGCCTTTTTGGAGCAAATTTGACCATTTCATGAAATCAGTAAGGAAGGAGAAGCAATTGATTGTTTCAAATCATCAAAATTGATGAGTAAAGACCTGAGACACCCTACTACAATATCTATAGCATTACATTGAGTCATTCGATCAAAATGACCATTTGAACCTAGAAAGTTGCCTTGAGTATTTCAACGCTCCTTGCATCCAACTTGGAAATTTTCATCCTTGAAAGGTGAAGGACAGTCATCACACTTTGCAGGCATGTCTAGATGCTCAGTCAACACATTAATATGATTTAAATCCTTAAAGGTGCAAACAAGGTTAGGTAAATCATGGTTCTCCAACAGTTGCCCATTCCTGGAAGAGAGGAGATTCAGCTAGTTGGACAACCAAACTTATTCATTTTTGGTGACACACAAGAGGACCTCATTTCAGACTTGAATGCCTTAGAATGGAAGGTAAGGAGGAGTGATGTCCAATACAATAGGGTTCAAGCAGTGTTGAATAGAGAGGAGGAGATAGGAGAAAGGTTTAGAAGAATCCCATTTGTACCTAGGGATTGATTTGGAAAGCACATTGAGAACAAAAGCCCACCAACCTCAAAGAAGACCATCTTCCATCTCTACCTCCTCATCACAAACATATTCACAAAATTTGAAACGTGTAATAAGAAGTCGGCTCAATCCGATTACAAATATACATGCGGACCAAAACAAATTGATAATAAGCTTCACATAAGTCATCACGACAACCTCGAACATGACACAAATCAACAAAATAATCCTGAAGATTCCACATAGCACGCTACACCAAAATAAATTTGTTCTTCCTAAAATGTTGGATACCAGATCATTAAACCTGCACAAGAATTAGCACTAAAAGATAGGATTGCGAACAAATAAATTCCAATCATCGAATCAACCACATCTTCCACTGAAAACCAAAATGTGCACCCAAAATTGAGTTCTATTCAATGTACTCATACTCTGTTGAACATTGTGTTTCACTTTCTACACTTAAGCAAAATAGGCTTAGAAATTCTGGTAGAATGAATTTGCATATACTGGATAACACATCTGATATGAGTTACCATCAATGACAACCCCTAAACAATCCTCAAGCACTTATCTCTTCCATAATAGTGTCTCTTGCCAACAGGGGGGTGAATCAATTGCCCAAACAACTTCAAAATACTTTTCTTTAAAACAAATCCACAATAACTTAACTTTATCACTTAATCCACTGAAAGATATGAGCATGAAAGAACATGAAAAGAAGAACACATCATATGTTACAAATATGAATTTGATGGTGTGTCAATATGGTTTTCATTGATGTCAACATATTTATTTTGTGTTGACTTTGGTATGTTGTTGGATTTTGCCTTGGGATGTCATGCTTATGATCTAGTGCTCTGAAAGTTGTGCTTTGGAAGTGTTCTCAATGATGATAATATTTTACAGTCTTTGCAGTGCTTCGCATTTCTTATTTTATAGTCTTTGCAGTGCTTCACATTTCTCTGCATTTCCAATTTTGATGATGATATCTTGGATTCATTATATTCATGTCTTTGATTCTGGATGTGATGATGTGCACTAAAGTCATGGTTGTGGATATGCTCATTCTAGGTTTGGTTGACCTTGAATGATGCATTTTTTCTTCAGTGATTTTGGTGTATAGATAATGTGTTGTTTTGATCAATGTAGTGCATTTTGGTGTGGTCCACTTATCATCACTTTCCATTGTGGGAATGTTTAGTGAAGACCTATTTCAAATTGTGTTTTGATGAATTGTTTTTAGCCAACTTGGGAGATTCCTAATTCAAGAGATGAGTATAAATAAGGATGATTATAATGAAGATCATATAGAAGTAAGTGGATTGAAAAGAAGATCTATCTCCTTTTGGTGTGAATTTGTGTTAGGTTGTGTTTGGTTGTGGTTGAGCAGTGTGGTAGTGTGTTGATGTTGTTTGGTACCATAGGCAGTGAGCCAAAGGTTTCTTCCGGCATTGCAGTTTTGTGGTAGTTGTGCTATAGTGGTGGATTATTTTCTTTCTTCTTCTTCTAGGAAGTGATCCCTCTTCTTTTTCTAGAAGTTTTATTTGGGCAGTGAGCCCACCTGCAGTGAGCATTCTGGTAGTGAGCCACCCTTTGTAAAAACCACCTTAATCAGTGTCACCCTAACAGGTGTTTCATAATTGAGAATTAGCATTCTCTGCACATGATTTTTCCCTTCTTGGGTTTCCCATGTAAAATCTAGTATTTATTGTGCATGTTTCATATGTGTGCTCTTTCATGCTTATATATGTTTATGGTTAAGTAATCATTAATTTGTTTACTTGATCTATTTCTGTGAAATAAGTAAAAGATTTTAATTGGCAATTGATTCACCTCCCCCTCTCAGTTGTCTGGAATATTCAATATCATACACAATGAAACACCATATTTGATGTTGAAAACCATGTTAAGGGAAAAATCACGGAGAATGTTATTCTCAATATATTAACACCTATTAGGGTGACACCAGTTAATGTATTTTTTACAAATAAAGGCTCATTTCCATAGGGTTCATTGCTTGAAAGAAAGAAAGAAAGAAAGAAAGAAAGGCTCACTAACAGAGGGCTCACTACCAAAGGACTCACTACCTAGATAAAAAATAATAAAAGAGAGAGAATCCACAATTTATATACCTCTGCAACTGTATGATCTATATATATCTTAGGCTTACCACTTCTGGTAGCTGACACATGAAAGTCCATACTACTCAACACTTTTCACCAACTCAATCAAAACTTATTGCCAATTTAAACAATCAAGGAGATAGATCCTCTTTCACACACCTTCATCACATATGTTGATACGCATATTCCACAAATCACACTTTCTTGCCCATTTCATCCTCAATAGATTATCCTTTATTTATATCATCCTTACATATGCAAAATTTCCCAAGGTTGGCTAAGCATCTTAACTGAACACAATTCAAACTATCTCAACACTAAACATTTTGGCACTAGAAAAGAATGTAAAGTGAACCACAACACATCATAACTGAAACCAAAATAAACATCATACATGTTACATATGGATCCATAATAATCAAAGCAACAATGTGAAGTGTAAACACCTAAGGTTGGCCAAACCTAGAGTACACACCATCAAACTTTGAAACCATGCCTCTAAAGCCCAATAAATCATGCCAACTGAAGAGAATGAAGTTCAGGACATTACAACTTATCTCCAAAAACGCAACACCAAAAACCATAAAGTGGAGAAATGTGGAGCATGCATTTCATATAGAAACACTGTCAAATGTTGTCATACACTAGTGAACACAACTTCCTTATCACTGCAATCCAAAGCACCAAATCTTGAATCTAACACATCTAAATACTTCTTAAAAACATATGTAAACCGCATGAATAGATATACAATAGAGAAGAAATGTGGAGTAAATCTTTCAACACGGCTGCATAGGAAACTCAACATCAACTCTACCAACTAGTCACTAATGACAACCAAAGCATGTTAGCATCAATGACAACATACCAATAGCTCATTTCTCCCAAACTTACAATAATTTCCCCCTTTTTCATTGATGGAAACACATCAACCAAATCAACAATATCAACAACTCATATAAATTTTCAATGCTTTCCAATATGCTATTCTCCCCCTTGTCAACTACACTCTAACATTTTTCCAAACTTCTCAATCTCTCCCCCTTTTATATCAAGGACAAAGGAACAAACTCAAGAATGGTTATCGCATTCTTGTTGGCATGTTGGCATAACTGATGGAGATGATGGTGTACCAGTAAAGGATTGTTGATGATGATATATTGATGGATTTTTGGTGATGATATAACTATAATATGATGATTAGTTAATTGTGTTGTCATTGATGGAAACCATGTTTTTCCATGTTTGTTTATGCTTGGTATGTCATCTAAGTCTACTGGTTAAGTCTAACCAATAATTAATTTAATTTAATTAAGTTGGAATGCAAAACTGCCTAGTGACAGTGAACCGGTAAGCAGGAATAGACAAGGAGATGGTTGCAGTAGCGATCCGTGTTGAGTCAGGTGTTGCAGTTTGGATTGTGTGCTTATGACATCATAAGGAGTCTATGACTTGAACCACATCATGTTTGGAGAACCGTAAGTCACGTTTGTTATTGAGTGTTGTATAATTAGCTAGGGCTTGAGAACCGGTATCAAGATCTTTGACTGATGATGATTTATGGTTTGGCGGTGATTCTTTTCATGTTCATAAGTTACCTAAGGCTACCTTTGAATATCTTAGAAGTAAAATAGGGGTTATACCCCTACCCAATATCACCTAGGATGTTGGTGATGCATCAATCCAGTGGACTCATTGAATATATTTCACTATGGATTGATGAGAAGTAGACTACTCCTTAGGGGGAGCAGTTGAGATGATGACAAAAGATGCCTTTACACCTTTGGCATTGTTGTCAAAGGGGGAGAAGAAATAAGATAAGAGGAGAAGAGAAATAAAGAGCCAAGGAGAAGATGTTGGAGACATAATAGGTTTCATGATGAGATTTTGATGTTGCAGTATTTGGTGTTTTCATCAATGCCAAAGGGGGATATTGTTGGCATGTTGGCATAACTGATGGAGATGATGTTGTACTGGTAAAGCACTATTGGTGATGATATAACTATGATATGATAATCAATTAATTGTGTTGTCATTGATGGCAGCCATATCTATCCATGTTTTTTTATGCTTGGTATGTCATCTAAGTCTACTGGTTAAGTCTAACCAGTAAAGGATTGAATTGAATTAAGTTGGAAAGAAAAAATGCCTAGTGACAGTGAACCGGTAAGCAGGAACAGAGAAGGAGATGGTTGCGGTAGTGATCTGTGTTGAGTCAAGTGTTGCAGTTTGGAATGTGTTCTTATGACATCATAAGGAGTCTATGAATTGAACTAAATCATGTTTGGAGAACTGGAAGTCATGTTTTTTATTGACTGTTGTATAATCAGCTAAGGTTTGAGAACCGGTATCAAGATCTTTGACCGGTGATGATTTATGGTTTGGCGGTGATTCTTTTCATGTTCATAATTTGATGACGACATGTCAGAATCTGTGTGAAGAGACAAGATGTTATTTTGGTGCATACAAGGATCGAATCTCTTGGGAAGCAGCAAAGTGCTTAGCAGGATGTTTAAAGGGTTTGACAGCTTATCAAATCAATGTGCGGTGATGAGTTATGATCATTCAACAGTTGTAATTGTCTTGTAATTTTTTGTGATGATCTATAATGATTTGTAATGATCTGATATGATCTATGATGTAGATTCATTGTAGGTTAGGGTTTTGTAACGGACCTAATTGTAAAATATATTTAGGTCAAGTTTGAGAAGGTTGGGTGTGTCAGTGATCAGAGAAGTGTGTATGTGTGTGTCAAACTAGATTGAGATGTCTGCATGGGAGAAGCAGATTGGAGCTGACAAGGATCTATAATAGCAAGCAATGAAGTGTGGAGTCCAGATATTTTATCTGTTGTTTCCTAATAGTTGTAGCAACAGTAAAATCCCTTAATTGGGTAGGTCCTAACAAGCCTGAACTTGTAAATCCCTTCACCGGGTGGATCATTAATTTGGGTTTAAATCCTCAATCGAAGTTACTCCTAATAGGGTAAATCTTCTAACAGAGCTAAGTTGTAAATTCCCTTGACCAGGTGACTCCTAACAAGGTCTGCTCTTAACTAGGCATTGTTATAAAGCTCCTAACCAGTCTAGGCTCCTAACAAGGCGCATTCTGAAAGAGTGCATATTTTGTGGGTACCAATTCCCACCATGGTTTTTCCCATTTGGGGTTCCATGTGAAAAATCCTAGTGTTCATATTGTGGATGGATTGTTAAGTTGTTCATTTGATGTCTTTATTATATTTTCTTAATGATGAACACGTAAGTAGATATCGGTATTAGTTTGGTAAATCTATTTTGGAGACTGTATAAGCTACGATACTAGTTATGAATTGTTTTGTGAAGTATTGTTCAGATTGGTGAAAGTTTACAGTTTACTATTATCACTGATTCACCCCCCTCCCCTCTCAGTGTTAACTGGATCCTCACATTAACAATTCTACTCGACCCCTCAAAAAATAACTCAGAACTACATTTCTCTCTCCCTAAGAGGAAGCCCCAATCATTAGTCTAGAATAATAATATTCATGAAGTTCACTGGATTAATACACCTCTATATGCATCTAGTTTAGAAAAGGAGGGACAATAACCTCAAATATCCTTCAGAGATACTCAAAAGTATCTTTGGAGAGGACTTTAGTAAAGATATCAGCTATTTGTTCTTTTGTAGGTACATAATCAAGATTCACCATGTTCTCCAAAACTTTATCCCTCAAGAAGAGATACTAGATTGAAATGTGTTTCATCCTTGAACATTTAATACTGATTTATTAGAAATATTTATTGCACTAGTATTGTCATAAAATATAGAGATTGGCTCATCAAACAATATTCCAATATCCTTTAAAGTTTGTTTCATCCATAATACTTATGTACAGCAAGATGCAACAACAATATATTTAGCTTCATCAATAAACAAAGATGTTTCAAATCTTGTTTCTTACTTGACCAAGCAACCAACTAGGGTCCAAGGAAAAATGCACCCCAGCTTGTACTTTCCTCTCATCCACACAACCAACCCAATCTGCATTGGTATAAGCAATAAGAGAGAAGTCGGATCTTCTAGCATATCATAGTCCATAGTCTTATGTTCCATTTAAGTATCTTAAAATTCTTTTCACAATAGAAACATGTGTCTCTCTAGGATCTTTCTAGAATCTAGCTATGAGACAAACAACATGCATGATATTCAGTCTGGTAGTAGTTAGGTGCAATAATCCTCCAATCATTGATCTATATTTTCTCTCATCAATCTTCAAAGATTCAACATCTTTGCTCAAATTACAACCAGTAGCCATAGGAGTACATATTGGTTTAACATTTTCTATTCCAAACTTCTTCAACATTTCTTTACCATACTTTGATTGTAAAATAAATATACCATCATCCTTCTAACTAACTTGTAATCCAAAAAAGAAATCCATTTCCCCAATCATAGATATTTCAAACTCTTCTTACATCTCATCAGCAAAATTTTTGCACATACCATCATTTCCTACAATCATCCACATAAACAACTATAATCAAGATTTCATTTTGATTAACCTTAAAATTGAGATTATTGTCAGCAGTACCTTTTCGAAATATTTTCTTAAGAAAATACCTGTCAAGCCTTGCATACCAAGCTCTAGGAGCTTACTTTAATCCATATAGTGCCTTATTTTATTTTCAGACCATATCCAGAGTGTATGATAGCTTGAATCCTTTTGATTGTTCTATATACACTTCTTTCAATTATCCATTTAGGAAAGCAGACTTCACATCCATCTAATAAACCTTGAAATCCTTATGTGCCGCAAAATCCAAAAACATTCTCATGGCTTCCATTCTTTCCATAGGAGAATAAGTTTCCTCAAAATTTATTTCTTCTACTTGTGAGTAGCTCTTACATACAATTCTTGCCTCATTCTTTACTATGTGTCCATATTCATCCAATTTGTTTTGAAATACACGTTTAGTTCCTATCACATTCTTGTCAGCTGGTCTTGGGACAAGTTCCCAAGTTTAATTCTTCTCAATCTATTCCAATTATTTTTTCATAGCTCCTATCCAATGTTGATTGTTGCAAGATTATTTTGCTATCTTTGGCTCTCTTTCTGAAATCATGCATAGGTTCACATATTCTTCAGTAGCTTTACTTCTTGTGATAACACCTTGATTTTGTGTCTCCAATTGAACCTATTTCTTTGAATGGTTCTTCTACACATACCTCAAAATCTTAGGAGAAATTTCAAGAGCATATTCCTTATATCACTTTGCACTTCTATTTCTTCAGTCTTTTCTTCTTGTTGTTTATATATGTGTGTGTGTGTGTGTGTGTGTATATATATATATATAGATGTATATGTATATGTATATATGTATATATATATACATATACATATATGTATGTATATATGTGTGTGTGTGTGTATGCATGTATGTGTGTATGTATATGTGTGTGTGTATGTATATATATATGTCTGTATGTATGTATGTATGTATGTATGTATGTATGTATGTATGTATGTATATGTATGTATGTATGTATGTATATATATATGTATATATGTATGTATGTATGTATATATATGTGTGTATGTGTATTTGTGTGTGTGTGTGTACATACATATATATACATATATATATGTATGTATGTATGTATGTATGTATATACATATATATATGTGTGTGTGTGTGTATGTATATATGTATGTATATGCATATATATACATATATGTGTTTGTCTGTATGTATATATATATACATATATGTGTGTGTGTGCAAGTATGTATATGTATGTACATACATATATACATACATATATATACATATATATATACATACACACACACACATATATATGTATATATATATATATGTTACATACATACATATATATATATACATACATATATATATATATATATATGTCTGTGTGTGTGTGTGTGTGTATGTTACATACATATATATACATATGTATGTATATATATATATATATGTATGTTACATATATACATGTGTGTGTGTGTGTGTGTGTGTATATATATATATATATGATTTATATCTCATCTCTAGAACTGTATTCTTCAGAATGTCTTCATCAACTCACATTTTTGCTTTCAACATTTCTTCTCGATATTTTGTTATAACATTTGTAAGCTTTTCATTTAGTAGAATAGCCAAGAAATATACCTTCATTAGCTCTTATGTCAAAATTTCCTAAATTATCTTCATCTCTTCTAATATAACATTTACTTCCAAATACTCTTAAATATTTCACAAATGAAGTCCTTCCATACCATAGTTCAGAAGATGTCTTTTCATAGTTTTATCTAATCTTTACTCTGTTAAGTGTGCATATCGTAGTATGTATTTCTTCTTTCCAATATATTTCTAGTAGAATTGCATCATTTAGCATTGCTCTAGCAGCCTCTTGAATTATTTTATCCACCATCTTAACCACACTATTCTATTGTGGCGTTCTTGGAGAAAACCAATGCCTTCTTATCTCATGATTCTCACAGAAAGTATTGATCCCATTAGAAGTAAACTCTCCACCTCTATCAAACCTCAAACATTTTATTCTTTTATATATCTCATTTTCAACCATAGCCTTGAATTTCTTAAACTTTTCTACAGCTTCAGATTTTTCTTTTACGAAAGTAACCTAAGTCATTCTAGAGTAATCATCAATTAAGAGCATAAAATACCTATCACCTTGTTGGCTTCTTGTTCTGGTTGGACCACAAAGATCAATGTGCACTAATTCCAACAGTCCAATAGAAGATTGTTCCTTAAATTTAAAATTTCTCCTTGTTTATTTTCCAACTCGACATTATTTGTAGATAGCATTAGCAGTCTTTGTAATCTTTGGAAACTCTCTTAGAACTTGAATTGAACTCATCATCACCAAATTATTTAATGTGACATATCCTTCGATGTCATAACCAACTCTCATTAATATGTGCCATTAGGGAATATCCACTAGCTATCCTCGACTAATAAACATTTCCATTTGTCCTCTTTCTTGTTGCAATCATAATTATGGACCTTTTGATCTCACACCCATCATCCTAAAAAATGAGATTATATCAATTTTCACACATTGGACCAGCACTCAAAATATTATGATTTAAGCCTTTAACATAGTGTAATGGTGAAAAATTAGGGTTTTCACCATAAGAGGGGAGAAGACCACTATTTTTTCTTAAGAACCATTATATTAGGGAAAAATAGGAATTTGATAGATCTAAACCTAATAGATCTATAGATTCTAATCTAATTCTAGGCCCTTTTTAATGAGGCTCTTCTTTCCCTTGAGTTGAATTAAATTTGTTGAAGATACTGAAATTAGGGTAAATGTGTTGAAATTGAAGTAAAAATGCATGAAAAATGAGCTATAGTCGTCAGATTGAGCCACGAACCCAGATCTGAGAAATGTAAGTGTGTTTGGATTTTCTCTCTGAAATTAGGCCTAATTTGTCAGGACCACAATGTCAGTTGATTTGTTCCTCTGTACTTTTCACCATCTAAAGGGGAACCTATTCATCTTTGCGAATTATTTTGATCTTGAAAGTTATAGCTATATACATGTTCCTACACATAGTGGAGAAGGGAAAATGGCTAGGAGTAAGGGTTTACATAAGTCAAACCCTAGTTTAGGAATTAACCTTGAATGAAATATTACAAATAGTGAAATAAATAATAGAAAGGTATACCTCAGATCTACATTTTTTGATGATGATGCTTTTCTCCTTGAATGTAATCACATATGTTGTATGAAATGGCATGAACATTAAAAAGCCCTAATCACACACACACATGCTTACATATGAATGATGTATTTTTTCTCCACAATGGATGAATGAAGAATACACAACCTTGATGATCTCTAAAAATGATTGATGATGAATGCTTCATGGATGCAAGGGTGATTGGAATTGATCACTTAGAGTCTTAGATTGAAATGAATTTATTAATGTCTTTATATATTAGATACTAGGTCAATTTATCAATTAGGTCAACCTCCAACGGTCATATAGAGCCACCTACTCCATTTCTCGTCAGAGATATAGATCCCATCCTCCACTTGAAAATTGGGCCTCATTAAGGGGGGCTAAGGCACAAACGCCCCAGTCCACCTCAATCAGAGACCAAAATTTGGGCTCAGAGAGGAGAACATCCCTCCAGAGAGTCATGGCGTAGGTGTATATGGCATCAAAACTAGAGTTAAGGCATTGAATAGACTCAGATAGGAGATGAGGGGGAGACACACTAAAGTAGGGGCACAAACATGAGGTGTAAATTGGCTTGATGATAATTTATGACTCTACATTTATCCCCCACTTTAATGAAAGCATGAGCCTATGCAAATACTCATGGTAAAGTAGATGAAAGAGATGAAATAGATGAGGAATGAGGAGAAAAATCACAAGGAGTATATGACATCACTAATTTTGAGGAACCAAGCCCCCAATCTTAGGATCTTAACTCACTCAAATGCATGCAAGGGCACACAAAATAAGACTAAAACAAAAAGGGAAAACAAACAAAGACAAAAAGGAAAAAAGACACAACACACAAAAGCTAAAAACCAAAAACAAGACCTCAAGTCAACTACCCGAAGAGACCTTTATATCAAAATATCTCAACCACTAATATCATTCCTGAAAAATGCCATCTGAAGAACATGAGTGATAATATAAAAGAGAAATAGAACGCATCATCCATGAACTACAAATAGAAAAGATATGAGCTTATGAGAAGAAAAGAGTGAAAGTGTGGATACATATTCTAGATTTTTTTTCTAGGTGATCTATGATAAGAATGAGAGAGTACATGGATACACATTCTAGATGTGTTTTTCTAGGTGATCCATGTTGGGAAAGAGATTAGGAATAGTCTAGCTATATTTGGCTAGTTCCACTCATCCTTGTGTGTGTGTGCATGTGATGTCTAGTTTCAAGTGTATAGCACCCAGTATAAGAGTTTGTTCTCTCTAGTTTTGGCCATTCTTCAACTTGTTTAAGACATATAATGAAAATGCAAATGCCAAGTGACGAGTCTCTGGTTTTGGTAACATCTTGTATAAGAGTTTTTTTTCTCTGGTTTCAAGAATGTGTAACCCCATTTAAGACATGCGAAAATATACTACAAAGAGGGTGATATGGATGCCCCCCTTAAGATGTCAACATAGCCCTATGTTGTTGTCTTAAGTAAGATAGAAACAAGGATATCCAACCTTCAACACCAAGGAGATATCCTTTTAGGAAACAATGTTCATAAATACAAGATAAAGAGGCAATACTCTTAGAAGAAAGGATAAGATAGTTCATAAAGAGATATCTTGCAACAAGTGTAAGGAGGATCCTTGGAGGAGAAGAGATATTTGCTCAAAATACATCTACCTCCAAGAGGATTTCTTGAACAAACATAAAATATTCTACTAAAATAAGGGAAGGAGAACAATAATGTGTACCTTCCCCCTATTACTAGGTGAAAGGGATTCTTGATGAAGGATGGCACACTTTTGACCCAATATGAGGGGTAAGTTTGTAATAGATATGCATTGCCACATGAAAAAGAGGTTGTATTCAAGGATACACAACTCTTGCATAAGAGAGAATCCTTGAGCAAGCAAACAACTTCACACAAGGAATGACATTAAATCATAAGCGAACACCACTCAACATTGGAAAAGTGGATCCTTAGAAAATATAAGAGAGGAATCATTTCCCCCCCCTAAGCATAGGGACAATGAGAATAATTACACAACTTCCAAAGATATATTATTCATAAGAGATGTACCATTTCAAACAAAGAAAATGCCATAACCAAGGAACACACATGTACTTGCCTGAAGGATGATTATATGTAGGAAAGGACATCATGTTATGAAAAATGCAACTCATAAAGGGCAAAAGTAAATCCCAAGAAAGAGGAAAGAGATAGAAAATTTATTCTTGCCCCCTAGGCATAGATAAGAGAATAAATAGACTATTATGCTGCTCACTAATTATTATTGCACTTGAAATTGTACCACCATGAATGACAATGAGCCCCCAATAGGTGAGGTAACGATGTCACATATTGAGGAGCAACATAATAGGAACTTGAATGTTATTTGAAATGATTATGATAAATATGTCATTTATTGTCACATGTTACTTTTATGATACCTAAATCAATATACTATTGTATTTTTGTTTTCAAGCTTGACACTCATTAGTAGAAGGGCCATGAATTTGATGATACTTGCAAAAAGGAGAATTTTCAAGATGTTGTCTTCATTTCCTTATTCTTTTAAGTCAAAGAAGAGAGATTAAATTGGCGTGAAGAAGATTGGACAATATATCATTTTGTAATATCATATTGGAATGAGAAGATGTGGATTCACTAGAAAATGGAGGAGGGGATGTTGACAAAGGAAGAGGTGGGAAACCTAGCTTTTCATTAGAAAAGTGTGATTTCTCTTGACTTTCAAGACTTTGTTGCACACATCCTAGACCATGTCCATCATATCTATGTGTAGATGTTGAAATATCTAGAGGAGATGGTTCATTCCTAGTATCAAAATATAAAGAGCCCCAATCATTACCAAGAAATGTGTTGGAAGGAGAGGTGGGAATTGGTTTAGAAGAAGCTTGGATAAAAGACGCAAAATGATCCTGCAAGGCTTCACTCTTAGATTGAGGGGTCTTATACACATTAAAGGAGGGTGTAAAGTCTATTGTACCCCAATTCCTTGCTAAGGAAGTGTAATTGATAGGAGATGGTGTTGTTGAAGGGATCATATCACTAAAAGGGGAAATGTGTCCCACTTCATCATGATTGAAATTATAAGGATTAGGATCAGCCTTTATTGTGTGATTTTTCATTATTATATATGAATTTGATTGTATGATGAAGGTTTGAAGGAACTTATTTCATAGCATGAATCCATGGTCTACCTAGAAGAAGGTGATAATTAAGATGGTTTTGCATGATATGAATAGGAGTAGTTAAAGTCATGAGTCCTACTTTAATAGGTAATATGACTATACCAAGTGACTCTCTAGGAACATTATCAAAGCCATGCACGCAAAGAGGATCGAGTTGAATAGAAGAATAATCCTAATTTATCTTATCTAATAAGTCAACACAATAAATGTTAAGTGTTGACCCATTATCAATTAAAGTACCTCTTATCTTTTGTTCATAAATGCCATGAGTAATCATAAGGGGATCATCTCTATTTTTAACCTCTATAGAATGAAATTCATCTTGTGAAAATGTAATATGATTTGGTTTAGAAGCAAGATGAGGAACTACCCTTTGTAAGGATTCTTGGATCAACTTAAGATGTGAAGGTGAAGTTTGAATGAAGCCCCAAAGGGAAATCTTAGCTAAGATATCATGAAGCTTCTCAAAAAGATTAGGTTCCCTATCACCATGTTTCTTAGAATTAGGGAGGAAGGAAGGTAGGCTAAAAGAACATTGGGATGTTTCTTTTTGGAACAAGCATTAAATATGTGAAGTATGTATTTTTCAACTTTTAGGATATTGGGAGGTTTTGTAGCCTTAGGCATCTCATAACTAGAAACATGAATGGCATTCACTTGATTAGGTTATTTTTACTCCAAGGATACCAATGCGGAGCTTCAAAGAACCCAAATCAAACTTAATAATACAAGAATATTTGATGATCAATTTGACACAAATGGTGTCATAATACTCAACCAAGAGAAACACGACCCTTTGAGACTTTACAAACTGCCTCAATGCTTTGACAAAGAAAAATCATTGCAAAACTACCACCTTGCTGCCATATTGATAGACCCTTACACAGTCACCCATAACTTTTTCAAATGAAAAACTTTATTCGATCTCTCTAGTGAAATACTTCTTACCTTGGTTATACAAAACATATCCAAAACTCAGCAAAATCCAATAGTGTAAATTTGAGATATGGCCCCCGCATTAGGACTGTATTTTCTGCAACAGTCTGCCCCTAAATTTCAAACCTTTACTCCCACAATGCACATGCCATCTTGTGCATGGCCTCATAAAACCAAAAATTATGAAAATATACAATATAATACACCATAATACCCATTTGTGGGGTTATATCAATCTAGAAATAAAATATAAAACGTTTTCATTCTCATTATTAACCCTAGGACAGGGATATGACTGTTTTCACAAGAAATTAGACATCTTCACCAAAACAAAACCAAATCACTTCAAACCAAAGCCAAAATAAACTTATTTCATTATATAAACATATACAACCATGAATTAATTAAAAATAGTTCATAAAATCACTCAAAACAATGGAAAATCAGACTATTCTACATGGAAACCTGGAAAATAAACATGAAAATTAGATTTTTATTGCTTCAAAACTCCAAACCCAATCAAAACACATTTCCAAACCACAAAAAATGATTAAATTTCATCCATTGATAACCCTCAAGGCCTTCTAGGCCTAAATCCAACCTAAAACCAACTTATAACTAACTTATGACAACTTTTTGCATTCTTGACAACTTTTTGACAACAAAAAGTTGCTCCAAAGCTGTCAAGTTTGACAACTATGTATGTCAACTTGCCAAACCTATATCTGAACCTTCTAAAACATTAAAATGGTCATTATATGACCTTATAAACATATTTTATCCACCTAAACACACTTCTACCCCAAAAACCCAATTTTAGTCTTTTCTAGGCCTAATTGCTCAAAATGGCAATTTTACACTTTTTGACCATTACATTGCATTTCACTACATTTTATTGCTCACATGGCCATGTTACATCATTTAAAGACCTTATAGGTATTTTTGGTCTTTATTTTTCATCAAATCCTCCATAGGGCCTATTAGTGACCTTGCTCCACCTTGTCTTACTGGGTGCTCCTGCACCATACTCCCAACGATAAAAAGAATGCAAGGTCCCCTTGCATGGCTGCCTCCTCTTGCTAGTTTTCCAATTCATTGGAACTTGCATTGTATTCCGTGCAAAAAATTGTACATGCTTTGGCAACTCATGGCACCTCCTCTCAAAAAAATGGTACTCAAGGTAAGCACCTCCAACATGATCATCCATGTAAACACTCAGCAAACCTGCATACAAAACATTAGGATAAACAAAAACATCTTCTTCATTGATTACAATATCATCTTGTTCCAGCAAACCCATTGAAATCTCTTCATATTTAAAATTCCATTCTCCTTGGCATGTCACCATGACCTCACCCATCATTAAGGCTTCATCATGAGCCTTCTTCTTTGTTGCAATTAGCCTCTTCACAGGCCAAACTACCTTCTTGTGCACCCTCAAGTGCCAACTCTTTGTTGTACCCTCTAGGTTTTCCAATTTCAACTTCATTTGTGCTTCCCTAAGTTCATCATCCTTTCTCTTTTTCTCTAGTTCCTCTTTAAGCTCCCTCAATCTTGCTTCATTTGCTTCTAAAGCCCTTCTTAAACTTCTCAACTCATCTCGTTTTTTTTCTTCTTCTTCTCTCTTCGTTCTTTCTACTTCTTGTTTCCTCAAATCTTCTTCCTATCTTTTTGTCTTTCTACCAAACATTAGTTCTTTCCACTTCTTGTAAGCACCTACTATCTCTTTCTCAGATTTTGTTAACTCCATCTTCACCACTATATCCTAGACCTTTCACTTGCTCTGATACCACTTTGATGCAGAGCTTCAAAGAACCCAAATCAAACTTAACAATACAAGACTATCTAATGATCAAGTTGACACAAATGGTGTCATAATACTTAACCAAGAGAAACACGACCCTTTGAGACTTTACAAACTTCCTCAATGCTTTGCCAAATAAAAATCATTGCAAAACTACCACCTTGTTGCCATATTGATAGACCCTTACACAGTCACCCATAACTTTTGCAACTGAACAGATTTATTTGATCCCTCTAGTGAAATTATTTGTAACTTGGTTATAAAAAACATATCCAAAACTCAAGAAACTCCAATAGTGGAAATGTGAGATATGGCCCCCGCATTAGGATTGTATTTTCTGCAACAGTCTGCCCCTAAATTTTAGACCTTCACTCCCACAATGCACATGTCATCTTGTGCATGGCCTCATGAAACCAAAAATTATGAAAATATACAATATAATACGCCATAATACCCATTTGTGGGGTTAGATCAGTCTGGAAATAAAATATAAAATATTTTCATGCTCACTATTAACCCTAGGGCAAGGATATGACTGTTTTCACAAGAAAATAGACATCTTCACCAAAACAAAACCAAATCACTTCAAACCAAAGCCAAAATAAACTTATTTCATTATAGAAACATCTCCAACCATGAAGGAATTAAAACTAGTTCATAAAAGCACTCAGAACAATGGAAAATCGAGCTGTTCTACGTGGAAACTTGGAAAATACACATGAAAATTAGATTTTTATTGCTTCAAAACTCCAAACCCAATCAAAACACCTTTCCCAACACACAAAATTATTCAATTTCATCCATTTATAACCCTCAAGACCTTCTAGGCCTAAATCCAACCTAAAACCAATTTATAACTAACTTATGACAACTTTTTGACAATAAAAAGTTGCTCCAAAGTTGTCAAGTTTGACAACTATGTATGTCAACTTGCCAAACCTATATCTGAACCTTCTAAAACATTAAAATGGTCATTAGATGACCTTATAAACATATTTTATCCACCTAAACACACTTCTACCCCAAAAACCCAATTTTAACCTTTTCTAGGCCTAATTGCTCAAAATGGCAATTTTACACTTTTTGACCATTACATTGCATTTCACTACATTTTATGGCTCACATGGCCATGTTACATCATTTAAAGACCTTATAGGTCTTTTTTGTCTTAATTTTTCATCAGATCCTCCATAGGGCCTATCAGTGACCCTGCTCCACCTTGTCTTCCTGGGTGCTCCTGCACCATACTCTCGGGGATAAAAAGAATGCAAGGTCCCCTTACATGGTTGTCTCCTCTTACTAGTTTTCCAAATCATTCGAACTTGCATTGTATTCCGTGCAAAAAATTTTACATGCTTTGGCAACTCATGGCACCTCCTCTCAAAAAAATGGTACTCAAGGTAAGCACCTCCAACATGATCATCCATGTAAACACTCAGCAAACCTGCATACAAAACATTAGGATAAACAAAAACATCTTCTTCATTGATTACAATATCATCTTGTTCCAGCAAACCCATTGAAATCTCTTCATATTTAAAATGTCATTCTCCTTGGCATGTCACCATAACCTCACCCATCATCAAGGCTTCATCATGAGTCTTCTTCTTCGTTGCAACTAGCCTCTTCATAGGCCAAACTACCATCTTGTGCACCCTCAAGTGCCAACTCTTTGTTTTACCCTCTACTTTTTCCAATTTAAACTTCATTTGTGCTTTCCTAAGTTCATCATCCTTTCTCTTTTTCTCTAGTTCCTCTTTAAGCTCCCTCAATCTTGCTTCATTTGCTTCTAAAGCCCTTCTTAAACTTCTCAACTCATCTCATTTCTTTTCTTCTTCTTCTCTCTTCGTTCTTTCTACTTCTTGTTTCCTCAAATCTTCTTCCTCTCTTTTCGTCTTTCTACCAAACATTAGTTCTTTCCACTTCTTGTAAGCAACTACTATCTCTTTCTCAAATTTTGTTAACTCCATCTTCACCCCTATATCCCAGACCTTTCGCTTGCTCTGATACCACTTTGATGCAGAGCTTCAAAGAACCCAAATCAAACTTAACAACACAAGACTATGTGATGATCAAGTTGACACAAATGGTGTCATAATACTCAACCAAGAGAAACACGACCCTTTGAAACTTTACAAACTGCCTCAATGCTTTGACAAAGAAAAATCATTGCAAAACTACCACCTTGCTGCCATATTGATAGACCCTTACACAGTCACCTATAACTTTTGCAAATGAAAAAATTTATTTGATCCCTCTAGTGAAATTATTCGTAACTTGGTTATAAAAAACATATCCAAAACTCAGGAAACTCCAACAGTGGAAATGTGAGATATGGCACCCGCATTAGGACTGTATTTTCTACAACAGTTTGTCCCTAAATTGCAAACCTTTACTCCCACAATGCACATACCATCTTGTGCATGGCCTCATGAAACCAAAAATTATGAAAATAATACAATATAATGCAACATAATACCCATTTTTGGGGTTAGATCAATCTAGAAATAAAATATAAAACATTTTCATGCTCACTATTAACCCTAGGGCAGTGATATGACTGTTTTCACAAGAAATTAGACATCTTCACCAAAACAAAACCAAATCACTTCAAACTAAAGCCAAAATAAACTTAGTTCATTATAGAAACATCTCCAACCATGAAGGAATTAAAACTAGTTCATAAAAGCACTCAAAACAATGGAAAATTGGACTGTTCTACGTGCAAAACCTGGAAAATACACATGAAAATTAGATTTTTATTACTTCAAAACTCCAAACCCAATAAAAAAACCTTTCCCAACCACAAAAAATGATTCAATTTCATCCATTTATAACCCTCAAGACCTTCTATTCCTAAATCCAACTTAAAACCAATTTATAACTAACTTATGACAACTTTTTGACAACAAAAAGTTGCTCCAAAGTTCTCAAGTTTGACAACTATGTATGTCAACTTGTCAAACCTATATCTAAACCTTATAAAACATTAAAATGGTCATTATATGACCTTATAAACATATTTTATCCACCTAAACACACTTCTACCCCAAAAACCCAATTTTAGCCTTTTCTAGGCCTAATTGCTCAAAATGGCAATTTTACACTTTTTGACCATTACATTGCATTTCACTACATTTTATGGCTCACATGGCCATACTACATCATTTAAAGACCTTATAGGTCTTGTTTGTCTTCATTTTTCATCAAATCCTCCATAGGGCCTATCAGTGACCCTATTCCACCTTGTCTTCCTGGGTGCTCCTGCACCATACTCCCGACGATAAAAAGAATGCAAGGTCCCCTTACATAGCTACCTCCTCTTCTGGGTTTTCCAATTCATTGGAACTTGCATTGTATTCCCTGCAAAAAAATGTACATGCTTTGGCAACTCATGGCACCTCCTCTCAAAAAACTGGTACTCAAGATAAGCACCTCCAACATGATCATCCTTGTAAACACTCAGCAAACCTGCATACAAAACATTAGGATAAACAGAAACATCTTCTTCATTGATTACAATATCATCTTGTTCCAGCAAACCCATTGAAATCTCTTCATATTTAAAATGCCATTCTCCTTGGCATGTCACCATAACCTCACCCATCATCAAGGCTTCATCATGAGTCTTCTTCTTTGTTGCAACTAGCCTCTTCACAGGCCAAACTACCTTCCTATGCACCCTCAAGTGCCAACTCTTTGTTGTACCCTCTAGGTTTTCCAATTTCAACTTCATTTTTGCTTCCCTAAGTTCATCATCCTTTCTCTTTTTCTCTAGTTCCTCTTTAAGCTCCCTCAATCTTGCTTCATTTGC
This sequence comes from Cryptomeria japonica, assembly GCF_030272615.1. Lineage (NCBI taxonomy): Eukaryota > Viridiplantae > Streptophyta > Pinopsida > Cupressales > Cupressaceae > Cryptomeria > Cryptomeria japonica. The sequence goes on along the minus strand of NC_081409.1, from coordinate 194,893,199 downwards.
TTCTAAAGCCCTTCTTAAACTTCACAACTCATCTCGTTTCTATTCTTCTTCTTCTCTCTTCGTTCTTTCTACTTCTTATTCCCTCAAATCTTCTTCCTCTCTTTTCATCTTTCTAGCAAACATTAGTTCTTTCCACTTGTTGTAAGCACCTACTATCTCTTTCTCATATTTTGTTAACTCCATCTTCACCCCTATATCCCAAACCTTTCGCTTGCTCTGATACCACTTTGATGCGGAGCTTCAAAGAACCCAAATCAAACTTAACAACACAAGACTATCTGATGATCAAGTTGACACAAATGGTGTCATAATAATCAACCAAGAGAAACATGACCCTTTGAGACTTTACAAACTGCCTCAATGCTTTGACAAAGAAAAAGCATTGCATAACTACCACCTTGTTGCCATATTGATAGACCCTTACACAGTCACCCATAACTTTTTCAACTGAAAAAATTTATTTGATCCCTCCAATGAAATTATTCATAACTTGTTTATAAAAAACATATCCAAAACTCAGGAAACTCCAACAGTGGAAATGTGAGATATGGCCCTCGCATTAGGACTATATTTTCTGAAACAGTCTGCCCCTAAATTTCAAACCTTTACTCCCACAATGCACATGCCATCTTGTGCATGGCCTCATGAAACCAAAAATTATGAAAATATACAATATAATACACCATAATACCCATTTTTGGGGTTAGATCAATTTGGAAATAAAATATAAAACAATTTCTTGCTCACTATTAACCCTAGGGCAGTGATATGATTGTTTTCACAAGCAATTAGACATCTTCACCAAAACAAAACCAAATCACTTCAAACCAAAGCCAAAATAAACTTATTTCATTATAGAAACATCTCCAACCATGAAGGAATTAAAACTAGTTCATAAAAGCACTCAGAACAATGGAAAATCGAGCTGTTCTACGTGGAAACTTGGAAAATACACATGAAAATTAGATTTTTATTGCTTCAAAACTCCAAACCCAATCAAAACACCTTTCCCAACCACACAAAATGATTCAATTTCATCCATTTATAACCCTCAAGACCTTCTAGGCCTAAATCCAACCTAAAACCAATTTATAACTAACTTATGACAACTTTTTGACAACAAAAAGTTGCTCCAAAGTTGTCAAGTTTGACAACTATGTATGTCAACTTGCCAAACCTATATCTGAACCTTCTAAAACATTAAAATGGTCATTATATGACCTTATAAACATATTTTATCCACCTAAACACACTTCTACCCCAAAAACCCAATTTTAGCCTTTTCTAGGCCTAATTGCTCAAAATGGCAATTTTACACTTTTTGACCATTACATTGCATTTCACTACATTTTATGGCTCACATGGTCATGTTACATCATTTAAAGACCTTATAGGTATTTTTTGTCTTCATTTTTCATCAAATCCTCCATAGGGCCTATTAGTGACCCTGCTCCACCTTGTCTTCCTGGGTGCTCCTGCACCTGATACATCTTTATAAGAGAGAGAATCAAGGAAATTGCTAATAATTTTATCTTCTTGCTTCAAGGTAGCTTTAGGAGAAGGACAAACATAACTCATTAATGCTTCATATCTAGGATAGGTAGTGACAATATCATCCACTTGCACCAAATGATGCTTATGGGGGAGGTACATTTTAGGAGGAAGATGAACATAATGTTAGGATTCCCAAAGATACTGAGAGGGGGGGGATGAATCAGTATCTAACTGGTTAATGGATTTTCTGAACTTATTAAATGAATTGCATTCCAAAACAATGTATCGGTAAACCAGAATTAATGCAATAAATAAGAATAATAAACACAACATAGAAAACACACCATAACACAATATTTTTAACGAGGAAACCCGATGTGGGAAAAACCTCGATGGGATTTGTGACCCACAATATTCACTTACTAGCCAATAAGTGAATATTACTGATACAATAGGGGCTTGGACATGCAGGAAGGCCAACTGCCTAGAGCTCATTGCTCAATTACAAAGGGAAGTCTCACTAACTTACAAAAGTAGATTATGAAAATCCCATATGATGTACTGCTATAAAAAGCATCTTCTATGCCAGATCCAGTACCAATTTAAGCTCTTGCAATAATCATAAACCTTACTCCAAAATCTGCCTCAATATTCGCACATAATATCCATCTATGCATATTACCTATTACAGATGTTCTACAAGATCTCATACTTATATATGAGCCTTATTACAATATGCCATGTCGGCTTACAAAAAGATATTACAATAAAATGCATTATGTAATAAACAAAATCCTATCGGCTAGGGTGTCGGTAATCATCTTTTCATTGTCGGTGAACCGTATGCCGGTGTAGAGTCTGCTAGGTGTTGTTGCCTGCCGGTGTCATAGGATTGTAAGGTTTCCATCAATGATAATACCTTCAATCACCTACAATATCTCATTGGAGTGTGCATTTGCCAACAATCTCCCCCTTTGGCATTGATGGCAACACTCATGAGAAAAAGCCAAAAAGTATATCCAAAAGTGTTGTCCAAAAGTGTCTTATCAAAACTGTCAAAATTGTGCTCCCCCTGAGCAGATGATCTCTTTTGTCATACATTTTTCTCATCCTTATTCCTTTTTCTCATCCTCTACTACTCCCCCTTTGGCATCAATGACAAAGATTGTCATTCAATGTCAATTGAGTGTAGTTCCTGTTATGATCCTTGTAACCGGTGGGTTACAAAAGCAACATTCAGACTTTTGTAGAATCTTTCACTATCCTTTAGTGCTGCTTCAGTCCTCTGGATTGTACTAGTGAGTAAGTGCATTTTCTCTTCCGGTGTCTTAAGTCCTAGAACAAGAGCCACAGAAATCTCTTTTCTCAAAGAGATGAGGATATCTAGTTTAGGACCTAGTCTGCACTTCAGTTCCTTTGCCTTAAATTTTAACCTTTCCTTATCTTTTTCAAGTTTTTCTATTTTCTCTTCAAATCCTGCAATTTCTTGTTCTACTACCGATATTGAATCTGATGAACCCATTAAATTGTCAGCAATATCGTTAATTTCCTTTTGAGCTTTGTTGCTCTCTTTATCTATATCCTTTGTCAAAATGTTTGTCTTGCATGTATCTTTGTATAATTTCTTGAAGTCCAAAATTGTCTTTCCTAGTATTGGTAATAATGTATCCATATGTTCCTTATTCTTCTTGACTATCTCCTCAAAGAATTTGTCCTTCTCTTTATTCATTTTCTCTCTTAAGGTCTCCTCATTGATTTGATCAATTGTTAGTAAGTTGTCGGTTATGTACTTAGATAATGTGTCTAATTGGCTCAAAGAATATTTATTCTCTATTTTACACTTAGGTGCTATCAATTTCAAAATTGGTAAGGTATCATCAATAGCCTTATATGCTAGTGCATTACAATTTGTTATTCTCTTGATTGAATCTAATAATACCTCTGTCACATTAGTTGGTCTAAATTCAATTATGGATGTTCCGGATGACTTTCCAACAACCTTCACAATTTGTAATCTGCCGGTGGTAGTAATAGCTTTGCTTTCCTCTTTCTCTGGAGGGTCAGTTTGTGTCTGCATTTCAACTACCAAAGGTTTAGGTTTTTCAGTTGTAGCCGGTGGCACTGTCTCTGTAAGTACCTGTGAATGAACCTGTTGCTCTACCTATTTCTTTGTATGTGTCTCTTATGTTTCTCTATGCTCTCTACTGATGGTTTCTTTGATGGTGCCTCTGATGATTTTATAGTGGTATCCACTGCCGGTTTTTTTGTTTGCACCTCAGTACTGTCCACTGTCGGTGACTCAGTAGATACATCAGTATGTATACTAGTGGTATCTGCCTTTAGGTATGAGTTTTTGAATGATTTGCTTCACTTCTCGCTATGGATGCCTTCACTCGATATTTTCATGCTCTCAAAAAATTTGAATGCTCGGTGAATGAAAAAGAGCCCAAAATACTTACTTTATAATGTCATTTCCTTCAACTACCACATTTAATGCCTGTTGGTTAAGTGAAACTTAACACATCTGCCAATAAAGAAGTATTTCAAGTTCTCACCATCAACCGAGGGTAAATTAGCATGTTTTTCAATTTTTTGCCATACCCCCAAGGGATTTCTTTTCAGTTAGATGAAGAATCTCCTGTCGGTGGAGTGATACTTTGTTCTACTGGTGAAGGAATAGCTTCACTAACACTCTGATTTGACTTTCTAATCCATTGTTTTGAGAATTCTTTCTTTACCTCTTCAACCTTTTATTTACCTTTCAAGTTGGGTCCTTTGTTATTTGCCGGTGATGCCTTACTTCTACAAAATTTTGCAATATGTCCAATTTTGTTACAAGCATAACAAGTCACATTGTTTTTCTGAATAGCTTTTCCATATCCTATGCCGGTAAATGTTCTACATTGATTCGATAGGTGTCCAAATCTTCCACAAACATAACATCTTACATTCATTCTGCAATTTTCTGAGTTATGACCAATTTTATTGCATTTAGAACATTGACCAGTGGGTGCATTGGTGTTATGATAGTTTCTAGATCTACATTGATTTTCTCTATGACCATACTTGTTACAGTTAAAGTATTTCCCATTGAATTTATAAGCATTAGGTTGTCTTACCAGTTTACTATGTTCATGATTGTTTGCAATACTGGAGCTTTCACCAACTTCAAAGCCAAGACCATTTGTATCTCCATCAGGTTTCTGATTTTTTAGCATGTTGTCAAGTTCTTCTGAGATTTTCTTGAATTTCTCTGTGTTTATTTGCAGCAGCCAACTCATTTTCTAAGAAATCTTTCTATCTCATGAGTTCAGTTTTATCATGCTCCAAGTGAATTATATCTGTCTTCAACATATCATTTTCATGACTGAGTCTTGTGTTTTCATTTTCAGCATCATTTATTCTTCTAACCAAGTCATCTTCATTCTTCTTTCTATCTTCAATGTCTTTACAAAACCTCATATTCATATCTTGCATCTCATTCTTCATTGTATTGTTTTCTTGTCTGAGTTTGTTCACAAGGTCATTAAGAGTTTCTTTTTCATCATCATCACTCCGCATCTTCTTAGAAAGTTCTCTTCTTTTGTTCCTTGCAATAGTGATATTTTCTTGAAGTCCTTGAATTATTTCCTGTGCATCCTTCAGATCATCTTCAAGTTTGATATTCTTCAACTTTTTTGCATCATAGTCTGAAAGAGTTGTTTCCAATTGCTTTCTTAAATTTTCCATCTCTACCGGTGTCAGAATCTTCCTCAAGTTGTTATGCTTTTGAAAATATAGGACCATGCTCTGATACCAATTGTTAGGATTCCCAAAGATACTGAGAGGCGGGGGTGAATCAGTATCTAACTGGTTAATGGATTTTCTGAACTTATTAAATGAATTGCATTCCAAAACAGTGTACTGGTAAACCAGAATTAATGCAGTAAATAAGAACAATAAACACAACATAGAAAGCACACCATAACACAATATTTTTAACGAGGAAACCCGATGTGGGAAAAACCTCAATGGGATTTGTGACCCACAATATTTTCTTACTGGCCAATAAGTGAATATTACTGATACAATAGGGGCATGCACATGCAGGAAGGCCAACTACCTAGAGCTCACTGCTCAATTACAAACTTACAAAAGTGGATTATGAAAATCCAATATGATGTACAGCTATAAAAAGCATCTGCTATGCTAGATCCAATACTGGTTTAAGCTCTTGCAGTAATCATAAACCTTACTCTAAAATCTGCCTCAATATTCGCACATAATATCCATCTATGCATATTACCTATTACAGATGTTCTACAAGATCTCATACTTATATATGAGCCTTATTACAATATGCCATGTCGGCTTACAAAAAGATATTACAATAAAATGCATTATGTAATAAACAAAATCCTGTCGACCAGGGTGTCAGTAATCATCTTTTCGCTACCGGTGAACTGTATGTCATTGTAGAGTATGTCGGTGTCATAGGATTGTAAGGTTGCCATCAATGACAATACCTTCAATCACCTACAATTTCTCATTGGAGTGTGCATTTTCCAACACATAATTCTTCAAAGATTCAAGCTTGGGAAGGATATCTTTGAAACAAGTGTTCATAACCTCTTCTTTCACCAATGTACCCTCATTGGTAGGACCAAATTTGGGAGAGGATAAATCAATGTCCATCAACACTTTTTCTATAGGAGAAACACCATGTATGGAAGGTAAGGTAACATTAAGGAAGGTTTTATGATATCATCATCTTCCTCTAAGATACTCAAATGGGAGAGGCGTGTTTTAGGAGAAATACCAATATCGTTCTTCAAAACTTCATCCTTAGGAAGGAGAGTTTTGAAAGAAGTGTTAATGGTCTCTTTTTGCATTAAAATTTCCTCATGGATAGGGTGATATTTAAAAGAGGGATAAAGTGAAACAAGGTAGGCTAACCCATTATCAGATCTATGAAATAAATGCATCATGACAACAATTTGAATTTTTTCAAATGGTAACTATGCAAAATACATGATAAAAATAGATAACAATGTGCAATTTTTTATGATGTTTTCACTAATGCAATTACATAAATAATTATTGAATGCATATAAATATGAACATAACATGTCATAACTATCAGATCTGAAAATGTAATTAAAAAATTATGTAACCCACAAAAAATTAACCAAAATAAATTAGGGCTTCTATGAATTGAACCTCTAAATTTGTGTAGTTCAATTGAAAATTGAACTTGTAAATGTAAATTTGAATTTGAAAATGCATAAATACTCAAATACGAGAACACAAACCAAAAATAATGGTGTAAGGAGTCTAATTCACCAAAATGTAATGGCGAAAAATTAGGGTTTCCCCGTAAAAGGGGAGAAGACCGCTAATTTTGCTTAGGAACCATTACATTAGAGAAAGATAGAAATTTGATAGATCTAAATGTAATAGATCTAGATTCTAATCTAATTCCAAGCCCTTTTTCATGAGGCTCTTCTTTCCCTTGAGTTGAATTGAATTTGTTGAAGATACAAAATTTAGGGTAAATATGTTGAAATTAAAGTAAAAAAACATGGACAATGACCTACAGTCGTCAGATCGAGCCACGAACCTAGATCTCAAGAATGTAAGTGTGTTCGGATCTGCTCCCTGAAATTTGACCTAAATTGTTGGAACCACAACACTGGTCACTCTGGTCCTCTGCACTTTTCGTCATCCAAAGGGGAACCTATTCTTCTTTGAGGATTATTTTGATCCTGAACGTTACAGCTTTGTACATGTTCCTACACATAGTGGAGAGGGGGAAATGGTTAGGAGTAGGGGTTTGCCTAAGTCAAACCTCGGTATAGGAATTAACCTTGAATTAAATATTAAAAATATTGAAATTAATAATGGAAAGGTATACCTTAGATCAGCAATTGTTGATGATGATGTTTTGCTTCTTGAATGTAATTACATATGTTGTATGAAATGGCATGAACATGACAAAACCCTAATCACACACACATGCTTGCATAGAATGATGTAATTTTGCTCCACAATGGATGAATTAATAATAGGTAGCCTTGAAGATCTCTGAAAATATTTTATGATGAATGCTTCATGAATGTAGGGGTGATAGGAATTGATTTCTTGGAGTCTTAGATTGAAATGAATTGATTAATGTCTTTATATATGAGATCCTAGGTCAATTTACCAATTAGGCCAACCTCCAGTAGTCACATAGATCCACCTACTTCATTTCTCAATGGAGAGATAGGTCCCATCCTCCACTTGAAAATTGAGCCCCATTAAGGGGGGCTAGGGTGCTAGTGCCCTAGTTCTCTTCAATCAGAGACCAAAATTTGGGCCCAAAGAGGAGGAAACCCCTCTATAGAGTCATTTGGTAGGTGTATATGGCATCAAAATTGGAGTTAAGGCATTTAATGGACTTGGATAGGAGATGAGGATGAGACACGCTAAAGTAGGGGCACAAACATGAGATGTAAATTGGCCCGGTGACAATTTATGATGCTACACATAGAAAAAATTATAAGTATTATGTTTGCCATCAAAACTAATAGAACCAAATCCAACTATCCTATTCATCTGATCATCTCTAAATCTAACAACACCTCCATTGTATGATTTGATCATCTACTGTCAATAATCCATTCATCTTTGTCTCTTATAGCATGAAAAGAAGATACAACATTGCCTTTAATTTTAGTAGCATCTTTTAGAGATTTTTCCTTCACAATTTTGTCAGCATTAGCATAACAAGATTCTTCCTTTACCACCAAGAACAAACATTCACTATCTTCTTCATAATCATATTCATCATCATAAATACTAGCATCTTCTTTAACATAATAAACCTTCCTATTGAACTTTCCTTTGCTTTCCTTGTTCTTTTGATTTGCAATTTTGTCAAGACATCTAGAAGCATAATGACCTATATTTCCACAATTTAAACATTTAAAGGGAAACTTACCTTTTTACTTTTGGGTTCCTTTCTTCATTCTTCTCTCAAAGTTCACCTCAATCTCATTAAAGTTTTCTTCATTTGATTCCTTGTCTTTTGCTAATTTAGTAGCGTTAAATGCAATTTTTGTTTTTGCACTGGTAGTACCAAATTTGCTCATCTCAAAAGAAAGTAATGAGCCATATAAGTATTCTCTAGTATACTTATTATAATTTTTTTATTCTTTTACTACTCAAACCTTAGAGCTATAGGGTTTAGCAAGAGTTCTAAGTACCTTTTTCACAACTTCATCTTCCAGCAAGTTAGTGGCAAGACCTCTAATCTCATTTACAAGATCATCTATCTTCTGTAAGTAGATATTTATATTGTCTTCTTCTTCCATCCGCAAGAATTCATATTTAGTTTTAACATTCTACAACTTACCTTCTTTGACTATATGATCTCCTTCATAAATATTTTCTAATTCATTCCAAACATCATGAGCAAATTCTAAAGATACAACTTTTGTTAATTCATTCTTATAAAGAGAACTAAAAATAGAAAACCTTGTCTTTTCATTATCTTCAAATTCCTTGATCTCATCCAGAGTGTTCAACCCAGTTGTCAATTTGATGTACTTTTGATGCAGGAGCATCGAAGTAGTTCAAACCGGCATTTGGATTTGATCGCAGTGAGACATCGATCCTGATATTAGTCTGGTATTGGTATGTTCTTATTGATAGGTCTTACAGTGTATTGAGCGAAGATGAATCGGGTTGCAGGTGGTTCCCGTAACTTGCAAATCATTGAGCGATGTTGTTTTGGGCCTTGCCCGATGTTTCTGGAAGACCACGTGAATTTTTATGCATTTGAAGATGTTCTTGGTGATTTGGGCCGACATATTATAGTTTACACGTTTCATCATGAACCAATTGGTCTTTGGCCGACGTGATCGAGTTGTTATCACTTGTAGATGGTATAAAGGGAAGTTTTGAGAATCATTTTAAGGAGACGAAGGTTGGAAGAAGAATAGATCGAGCAAAGATGTAGTTTTCGAAGAGATTCTGGTCCAAGGGGACTGAAGTTTGAATGGATTGAGGTCCGGATCAGTGTAGACTGTTACCAGAGGCTTGTTTGTCGAGCAGAAGATCTGTGGATCTTATATTTGTGTTGTATGGATTGTTTTGTAATCCTAGGATGTGGTCCAGCATGTGTAGCCATTGAAGGAATATGTAATTCATTAAATGGTTATAATGATTGATTTATCTGTTTACTTATTATATCGTGTGTTAATTCTACTGATTAGGGTTTCTCTTTATTTGTTTATCAGTTAGATCTTATGTTGTGTTACCGACTGTTGGTACCTTGCATGGTGTTTTTTGTTATAGGCTACAAGGTGGGAATGTCCTTTATTGGATCTCCCTACCTTGAATGTGTCAAGTGGTATTAGGGCTAGTTTGTGAACTTGTTGATCAAAGAAGACCTGGTTATGTACCAGTTGGTTGGAAAGGAAGTTGACGCAACTTGTAGACTTGTTCAAATCATCAAATGTGAGGTGGTGCAAGGCTTGCAAGCATACCACCAAACCTAGAGCTTGAGCTTGAGGCATTTAGTGGGTGGAGACTTGAACAAATCGCCGAACCGAGGCAAGCTGCAAGGTGGACTGGTAGATTCACCGAGGAGAGACAACTAGAACCTGTAGTCAGACCATCGAGCCCTTGAGGTAGTTGCAAGTACCCACTGACAGATCGTCGAACTAGATCAAGTGATGGGACTCACTTTTCAATTAACCCTGAGAGTCTAATGCAGGAGCACCAGAGTAGTTCAAACTAGCATTTGGATTTGATCCCAGTGAGACATCGATCCCAATATTAGTCTGATATTGGTATGTTCTTATCGGTTGGTCTTACAGTGTGTGTAGCGAAGATGAATCGGGTTGTGGGTGGTTCCTATAACTTGTGGATCATTGAGCGTTGTTGTTTTGGTCCTTATCTGATGTTTCTGGAGGACCGCACAAATTTTTATGCATTTGAAGATGTTCTTTCTGGTTTGGGCCGACATGTTATTGTTTACACATTTCATCATGAACCGGTTGGTCTTTGGCCAACTTGATCAAGTTGTTATTGCTTGCGGATGGTATAAAGGGAATTTTTGAGAATCATTTTAAGGAGATAGAGGTCAGAAGAAGAAGAGATCGAGAAAAGATGTAGTTTCTTGAGAGATTTTGGTTTAGGGGGACTGAAGTCTGGATGGAGTGAGGTCTGGATTAGTGCAGAATAGTGCAGACTGTTACCAGAGGCTTATTTGTCGAGCAGAAGATCTACAGATCTTAGATTTATGTTGTATGGATTGTTTTGTAATCCTTGGTTGCGATCCAACATGTGTAGCCGCTTAAGAAATATGTAATTCATTAAATGGTTATAATGATTGATTTATCTAATTATCGGTTATATCGTGTGTTACTTCTACCGGTTAGGGTTTCTCTTTATCTGTTTACTGATTAGATCTTATGTTGTGTTACCGACTGTCGGTACCTTGCATGGTGTTTTGTGTTATAGGCTGCAAGGAGAGGATGCCTTTTATTGGGTCTCCCTACCTTGACTGCATCAACTTTTATGTAACAGAGTTCCAAACTTCATAACCAAGAGAAATCAGGTAACCTTGCATCTTCACTTTCTAGAAATTATAGTCAAATCCATCAAACATAGGGATTGTTAGATTGTTGAATGTTCTTATGCACAAGACAATTGAGAGGGAGGGTGAATCAGTTGTCCACACAACTTCAAAATCCTTTTATTTAAATTAGATCCACGGTAACTTAACTTTATCACGTAATCCACAAAAAGATATGATCATGAAAGAATATACAAAGAAAAACACATAATACACAATGAAACACTAGATTTGACGTAGAAAATCTTGTTAAGGGAAAAACCACAGAGAATGCTATTCTCAATATATGAACACCTATTAGGGTGACCCCAATTAAGGTGATTTTTACAAAAAAAAAAGGCTCGCTACTAAAGGGCTCACTGCCCAAAAGAAATAAATAAACGCTCACTATCAGAGAGCTCACTGCCTAGATGAAGAAGAATAAAATAGAAGGAATCCACCATTAATATACATCTGCAACTATATGATCTGTAGATACCTTCAGCTCACTACTTCTGGTAACTAACACGTGAAATTACACACTTGTCAACACTTTTCACCAACTCAATCAACATTTATCACCAACTCAAAAAATCAAGGAGATAGATCTTCTTTTACACACCTTCATTGCATACACCGATATAGATATGCCATGATTTATACTTTCTTTCCCATGTCATCCTCAATGAATTATCATTTATTTATATCATCCTTAGATATGAAAAGTCTCCCAAGGTCAACTAAGCATTTTAACTAAACACAATTCAAACTAGGCCGGCACTAAACATTATCGTGATGGAAAAGAATGTAAAGTGGGTCATAACATGTCTTATCTAGACCAAAATAAATATCATACATGTTACACATCAATCATCGGAGCAACAATGTCAAGTGTAAACACCTGAGTTCGGCCAAACTTGGAGTAAACACCATTGAACTTTGAAAGAATGCCTCTAAATCCCAAGACCTCATGCAAAGTGAATATAATGGAGCTAAGGACATTATCAACATATCTCAAAAACTGCAGCACCAAACACCATAAAGAGGGGAAATATGGAGCATTCATTTCAAACAGAACCATTGTCAAATACTATCACACACTGGTGAACAAAACTTCCTTAGCACTACAATCCAAAGCACCAAATCCCAAATCTAACATATCTAAACACTTCTTAACAACATATCCAAACTGCATGAATAGATGTACAATATAGAAGAAATCCAGAGCAAATCCCTCAACGCAATTGCATAGGAAATTCAACATCAACCCTATCGGCTAGTCACTAATGACAACCAAATCATGTTGACATTAATTACGACACACCAATAGCTCATTCTACCCAAACTTGTAATAGTATATCTCTCCCTTTATTTCCCTTTGCCTCTCTATCTTGCCCTTCTTACTCTCATATCTATCTCCCTCACCCAATCTCTATTATTCTCTCTTCCTCTCTTATTCTCTCTCTATCCATTATCTAGGTCATCACCTCTCCATCCCACCATCTCTCTCCCCTCTCTAGATTTCTCCATCACCTATCTACCTTTACATCTAGGTCTCACTACCCACCTCTCTCTATCCCCCACTATCTATCTCACCCCTCTCTACCATTTAGATCTCTCACCTCTCTATGTCCCTCTCTAGTTCTCTCCCTCCCTCTCCACCTCTCTCCCTCTCCCCCTTACCCCTATCCCTTTATCAACTCTCTCCTTATCTTCTCTCTCGCCCCTCACCTCTTTATCTCATCCTTTCATAGGTCTCTCACTCCCTCCATGTCTACCTCTCCATCCATCCCCTCTTACACCTTCTCTTTGTTCTTTTTTCTCTCATCTTCTCCCTCTCTCCCCTCTCTAGGTCTTTACCTGCCTTTCTTCCCCTCTCCCTCTCTATCTCCCCATCTATACTTACCCCCATATCTATCTCCCTCCCCACTCTATTTTACACACACTCTCTCTCTCTCTCTCTCTCTCTCTCTCTCTCTCTCTCTCTCTCTCTCTCTCTCTCTCTCATTTTCTAGGTCATCACCTCTCCCTCGCTCTCTTCCCTCTCTAGTTTCCCCCCTCCCTTCCTCCCCTCATACCTACCTATGCATCCATGTCTCATTAACTACCTCTCTATATACCCCTTTATATATCTCACCCCTCTCTCTCACCATTTAAGTCTCTCACCTCTCTTTCCCCCTCTGGGTCTCTCACCTATCTATCTATCCCCTCTCTAGTTTTATTTTCCACCTCTCTCTCACTCCCCCCTTACCCCTATCCATTTATCAACTATCTCCTTCTGTTCTCTCTCTCCTCTCACCTCTCTATCTCCTCCTCTAGGTTTCTCACTCCCTCCATGTCTACCTCTCCCTCCATCCCCTCTTAATCCTCTCTCTCTCTCTCTTTGTTCATTTATCTCTCCTCTTCTCTCTCCCCTCTCTAGGTCTCTCCATCCCTTTCTTCTCCTCTTCCTCTCTATCTCCCCCTCCCTCCTTACCCCCATCTCTCTCCCTTCCCTATTGATTCTTATTCTCTCTCTCTATTATCTACATCATCCCTTTCTCTTCTACCCTCTCTCTCTCCCTCTCTAGGTTTCTCCCTTCATCCCTTTCCACCTCTATAGAGGTTTCTATCCATATCTCATTACCCACCTCTCTATATATACTATTACAAGTGCGGTTGTTGTTGCACCAAAAGATCAACCTATTAATGCCTGGTACAACCAGTAGACTTATAGAATCCATAGAAGATAGTAAATCTATGTCACAAACTTGAGTGTTGTGTTGCATAGCACAAGGAGACCAAGGGTGCACACCTTGCAACAATCCCCCCAGTGCAAGCGAGGGGTTTGAACCTGTGACCAAGCTCTAATACCACTTGTTACAAGTGCGGTTGTTGTTGCACCAAAAGAACGACCTGTTAATTCCCAATACAACCACTAGACATAGAATCCACAAGAGGCGGTTAAGCCATGTCACAAACCCAAGCATTGCACTGCAAAGAACAAGGAGACCAAGGGTGCACACCTTGCAACATACCCCTCTATCTATCTCACCCCTCTCTCTACCTATCTAGGTCTCTCACCTCTCTCTCTCCCCTCTAGATATCTTATCTCTATTTGTAACCTATATAGTTATCTCTCTCCCACTGTATTTCTCTACCTCCCCATCCATATCTCATTACCCACCTCTATCTATCATCATCCATGTATCTCACCCCTCTCTTTACCTATCTATGTCTCTCACCTCTCTCTCTTGTTAGGGTTTCAAGCAGATCTAAAGCAAATATGAACTAACAGTTATATGCAGATTTAAATACAAAAGATAAAGGAATAAAATAGGACACAGATAACATAGAGATTTAACGTGGTTCACCTAGAATGGGTTACGTCTACCATACACAACTGTCCAATCTTTCTTATTATCCAGCAAAAATAGTACATCAACATTACAATGCCTTAAGCATCCCAGCCGCTTATAACATGCATTTTTAGGGCAACAAACAAAGTTGACCTTTTTAGGGTTTTATTACAATGTCGATTTTCATCAACAAAAAATGGCAAAAAAAAAATTCGCTGAGTGTACAGTACTTTGCTGATCAGTCGCCACATTTCAACACTATGCTTTTCCTTCCCATTTCCTTGCTTAGGATAACACCAACAATATCATCAAATACCAAAGTATTTTTACCAGAGACAGAGTTACTTACAGCCATAACCAAGCTATTCCAGCTTTCTGGCAAAGAACATAAAATCAAGAGAGCCCTAACCTCTTCTACAAAGGTAATTTTTACCGAAGACAATTGACTGGTAATTGTATTAAATTCATTTAAGTGCTCTGCTACAGATCCTCCCTCACTCATTTTCAAATTAAACAAACGCTTCATAAGAAATACCTTATTCGAAGCCGAGGGTTTCTCATACAACTTAGCCAATGTTGCCATCAAATCTACAGCCATTTTTGCTTCTGTTATATTGAAAGCTACAGATGGTGCAAGGCACAATCAAATGGATCCCAGTGCCTTTCTATCTAAAATGTCCCATTCTTCATCTGACATTGTGGTCTCTTTCTTTGCCTTTCCTTCCAATGGCCGCCACAAATCCTTTTGATACAGGTAATCCTCCATCTGCATTTTCCATAACTAATAATTCTAGTCGTTAAACTTTTCGACCTTGAATTTGGAATCCTCTATTGCTCCCACTCAAATTTGAAAGTCCTGCCAATTTACAGAAAACCTCGCTCTAATACCAATTGATAGGGTTTCAAGCAGATCCGAAGCAAATATGAACTAACAGTTATATGCAGATTTAAATACAAAAGATAAAGGAATAAAATAGGACATAGATAACACAGAGATTTAATGTGGTTCACCCAGAATGGGTTATGTCCACCATACACAGTCGTCCAATCTTTCTTATTATCCAGCAAAAATAGTACATCAACATTACAATGCCTTAAGCATCCCAGCCGCTTATAACATGCATTTTTAGGGCAACAAACAAAGTTGACCTTTTTAGGGTTTTATTACAATGTCGGTTTTCATCAACAAAAAACAGCAAAAAAAAAATTTGCTGAGTGTACAGTACTTTGCTGATCAGTCGCCACATTTCAACACTGTGCTTTTCCTTCCCATTTCCTCGCTTAGGATAACACCAACAATATCATCAAATACCAAAGTATTTTTACCAGAGACAGAGTTACTTACAACCATAACCAAGCTATTCCAACTTTCTGGCAAAGAACATAAAATCAAGAGAGTCCTAACCTCTTCTGCAAAGGTAATTTTTACCGAAGACAATTGACTGGTAATTGTATTAAATTCATTTAAGTGCTCCGCTACAGATCCTCCCTCACTCATTTTCAAATTAAACAAACACTTCATAAGAAATACCTTATTCGAAGTCGAGGGTTTCTCATACAACTTATCCAATGTTGTCATCAAATCTACAGCCGTTTTTGCTTCTGTTATATTGAAAGCTACAGACGGTGCAAGGCACAATCGAATGGATCCCAGTGCCTTTCTATCTAAAATGTCTCATTCTTCATCTGACATTGTGGTCACTTTCTTTGCCTTTCCTTTCAATGGCCGCCATAAATCCTTTTGATACAGGTAATCCTCCATCTGCATTTTCCATAACTGATAATTCTGGTCGTTAAACTTTTCGACCTTGAATTTGGAATCCTCCATTGCTCCCACTCAAATCTGAAAGTCCTGCCAATTTACAGAAAACCTCGCTCTGATACCAATTGATAGGGTTTCAAGCAAATCCGAAGCAAATATGAACTAACAGTTATATGCAGATTTAAATACAAAAGATAAAGGAATAAAATAGGACACAGATAACACAGAGATTTAACGTGGTTCACCTAGAATGGGTTACGTCCACCATACATAGCCGTCCAATCTTTCTTATTATCCAGCAAAAATAGTACATAAACATTACAATGCCTTAAGCATCCTAGCCGCTTATAACATGCATTTTTAGGGCAACAAACAAAGTCGGCCTTTTTAGGGTTTTATTACAATGTTGGTTTTCATCAACAAAAAATGGCAAAAAAAAATTTCTCAGTGGCTACCGGCCCCGAACCCCGACGAGGATATGTGCTGAGTGTACAGTACTTTGCTGATTAGTCACCACATTTCAACACCTCTCTCTAAGTATATTATCTCTATCTCATATCTCATATCTATATTAAGAATTAGAGTTTAGGGTTTATGATTGATGATAGATAATTGAGGTTTTACCTATCACTTCCTCCCTACCTCCTTTCCTCTCTACCTCACCTCTCCTCTTTACCCCCATCACTATCCTTGCATCCCTCCCTCTCTCTTCTTTTCTCCTCTCTTATTTTTTATCTCCCTTCTCTCTCTCCATTATCTTGATCACTAATTTTCCCTCCCATCATCTCTCCCCCCCTCTCTAGATCTCTTTCACTATCCCTTTTTACCTCTCTACTTATGCATCCATATCCACTTACCCACCTCTCTCTCCCCCTATATCTATCTCTCACCCTCTAGCTCTCTCACCTCTCTCTTTCTAAGCTTTAGGTCTCTCACCTCTATATCTCTCCAAACATTGTGTCTATATATGTGTATATGATTATATACATAAAAAAGGTCATACAGTGTCTCTATATCAAAAGTGTCTAGAAACTCTATCTACACAAATCCTGCTAGTCCTAGTGGATCAAAATGAGGAGGCTAATGAACTAATGTATGGAGCTATGATCAGGAAATTGATCCACTCTATGTATGAAGTCCTCTCAACTTTTCTATATTCTCCATCTAGGAGACCATTTTATCCATCCACGTGGTTAGCTACTCTTGTAAGGTGTCCTCTTTCTGCCTCCTAGTTACCATGTCCTCTATTAGTTGTCACACTTGAGGTTGCTCAAGGTCTATAGGGGTGTTGGTCTGCATAGCTTTGACCTCCCTCTTGATCTCACTGACCTCACTCTAAAGGGTGACATGTGCCTTCTTGACACTCTCCACTCTCATCATGGCTTTGTCACACTCAATGAGGGTAGTATAGAGCTCTACAACCCCCTAGTGCCTCTACCATATAATTGTCCTAATCTTGGTCTCTCTTTGAACCAAATCTACATGGGTCTACTTGTAAGCCATCTTGTGTTGTGCTACAAGCTTAAAAAGTTGGATGTTCATGATGGCCATCTATTAGGGTCTATACATATCTAGGATAGGATTGTGTGTCTGCATGGGTTGTAGCATATATACAAGTCATCATTTTAAAAAGTTGAGCCACTCTCGTGCAAACATTGTAAACATGGAGGAGAGAACATATATCAATAAATATATCATGATAGTCAAAACATATACATGAAATTAATACATGTGTACATCACATCTATATCAAAATCAAACTCATACCTAGATCACTAGCTCCCCAATCTGGATCCACTAGTACAACCTCTCTCCCTAAGGTCCCCGATGTCCCTCTCACTAAAACTTGTGTATGTGGTACCTATGGTGAAACAACTATAGGGAAGTGTCAATGTGGGAACATTCTAGCAAAATATCCAAGATTATTGGGACTATTGTTGCGGAGGATATACTATGTCAAATTTGAGGCCTCACTACTACTACCTCCTCTACCCCTCCTGGCACCTTCTTCTACTAAACCTCCTATTGGGCCTCCTCTTTGTTTGTCACCTCTAGATCTATCTACTAGGAAGATGGGATCAGGATCCACCACCTAGCACTACCAAGAAAACCCATTAGTGACACTGATGCCATCAATGTCCAGTGGGGAAGGAAGGACATCATCCTTGGTGGTTGCATACTTGATTTTGACATCTCCAAGGGTGGGTTGCATTTAGTCCTTAGGTATGAAAGGATTCCTAAAAGACCAAACATGTGTAGTCATTATCCTAGTAACTATATAAACCAATCCAAATTAGCATATGCAACCTCGTAAGTAGTATGATACCACAACATGATCATGATGACCAACTAGGAACTCATGGTGTTTCGTGCATGGAAGTTGTACCTTATCAATTGGCTATCTACCATCCCTTGATATAGCAACCATAGCACATCATTGACCTTGACTTAATACACAATCTACCTCCAAAACAACAAATCTCTAAACCTCCACTGATGCACCAATGGGTATGCATGCACTCATGGTTGATCACTTTTTTATTTAGTAGGGGTATCCTACTAGCCTCATGTAGGTGATATGCTTGAATTTCCACATATGAAGGAGAATATAGGCTATAACGATATGGTAATTGCAATCAAAAGGTTGATTAAGGTCATGGTATAGGTGGACCAACATGTTGTGACCCGAGGCAAATATGGAACCCTGCTCCTCCATATCTCTAATGTAGTGCATGAGGCTCGCTTGAAGGTACGTCATTGATGACTCATAGTGCAACCATAACAATCATGATGTGTCTAATAAGGGGCACTATGACTCGACCCTACTCTAGCTATCTTAGATATATGTGCCTTGAAGTGTTAGAGGGCACCACTCAGCCGATATAGTAGAGTTGGTTGTCTCAGACATCCCTAGATGTTCATAGCCATTGAGAGAGACTCTCTCCCCTTAAATGGGGAGTCGCAGAATGCAATAGAGATCAAAAAATGTAACCATCATCTCCCTTATGGGGAGATGGAAATATAGTGTCAAAATCTTCTAGACTCTCCATGAGCACCATGATCATAACAGGGTGAAATTTCATTTCTGGCATCTTATAGGTCCACTAGATCCCTACTCAACTACCTTCATTTTTTTTACCCTCGTGGCTAGGAGAAAAAAGTGAGTGGGCATATATTCACACTTTTATCAACTTTTATTTTGACATGACATGCCTCCTTAAGCATGATGAATAATGATGAACAACAGATACCCCAACCGGTACTTAGAGGGGGGGTGAATCAGTACAGGTAAAAACTCTCTTAACAACTTATCTAGCTAAAGCAAAACCAACTGGTTATCACCATTATTGAACTTAACCATGGCAATATCGGTTAAACATAGTAAGACACCAAACACCATAAACTGATAGGTCTGAATACTTCAAATACAATCAATACTCAACATCAACTTCACCCATAAACATATGCATGTGGTATATTAAAAATACCATAACCTATTAACCTTGCATGCATAATACTTCAACCAAATACTTCATAAACATCACATGAAAGATGCATAACACATAACACACGGATTTTTCACGTGGAAACCCAAATGGGAAAAACCATGGTGGGGATGAATACCCACAAGCTTGTTTTGAACTCTTTTGAATCTCGCCCTATTAGGAGCCTAGTCTAGTTAAAGAATTTACAATAAGGTTCTACTAGGAATCGATCTTGTTAGAGATCACCCGGTTAAGGGATGGCTATATACCCTGTTAAAGGTTGAAACCCTGTTAAAGGTAACCTAGCTAGAGGATTTAAAGAGCTCAATGATCTTGAATCACCTGGTTACAGGTTTTACAATAAGCCTATTAAAGCTACCCGATAAAGGGATTTTCCATCTGCTGAAATGATTAGAAGACAACAGGAAAAACTATGATCTAATAACAACACTATATGCCAAGGCAGATACTTTAAATATCCTCTACTCTGCAATCACACTCTGCAGTTTCCCTCTTACTAGTCTGGCAAGTATCAAGTATCTCTTCACTCGAATACATACACACAACATTTGCCAACAACTTTTCAATAACAAACATCATCGACCTTATAGACAACAGTAAGTCGGTAACATAAACCCTAAACCCTAAGCATCTTAGGTTTACAACATAGGCAATCCAATCCTGGTCGTCCAAACATATTGCATAGAGCATTACAATTTCAAAGAGATCACAAGACAATCTACATCGTTCATTCATCACCACACATGGGAATCAGTAACCCATCACGCTCTCTTCTCATACCACTAAGAAGAAAGGTCATTCCTGAGGTAGACTTCAAACAGGGTTGATATTCTTATGCCTCAATCCTTCACGCACACAAAGCTGTCATGGCACCTCAATCACATGTCTTAGCTATCTTATCACAGAGTATCATCAGTTCATCGCACAAGCTGGATCACCAAACCAATAACCATAGAGTTGAGACTACCAACCAATAATCACACTTAGTGAAACCCCGACATCGGTTCACTGAATCTCCTCATGCCTCTTCATACTAGTTCACCAACTTCTTCCAATCTGCACATTGGTTCACTTACACTTATCTGACATCAATGACAACATATATTATCATCATATCAACATGTCGGATCATCATATGCCAATGATATCCAACAATCTCCCCCTTTGGCATTGATGGCAATACACAATGTAGCATTGCAACTGAAAACCTCATAGACCAATGTATCTACAATATCAGATATCTTCTCCTCCATACATCTATCATATATCTTCTCCCCCTTTGACAACAATGCCAAAGTGGAGGCATAAGCTTCCAAAATCTACTATGTTGCTCCCCTTAAGGAGTAGCTTCCATCAACACATCAATCCTGAAAGATTTGACGTTGTACTACTTGACTGATGCGGAGCACACAACCTTAGTTGACTTCATGAAGGGGCCGAACCCCTAATTCACCTCTCAAATAGGTAAATGTAGTCTTCGGTAAGGGCTTAGTGAATATAACTGCTAGCTGCTCCTTACTGGAAACATGTTGTAATATAACCTCCTTATTTTGAACTTTCTCTCTCAAGAAATGATATTTAAGCTCAATGTGCTTAGTTCTAGCATGCAATACCGAATTCTTGGAAATGTTTATTGCACTTTTGTTATCATAAAATATGTTCACCGGTTCAGATACAGGTACCTTGAAACCTTCCAATACATGCTTCATCCAAATTGCTTGAGTGCAGTTCATAAATGCTGCCACATATTCTGCTTCAGCTGTAGATTGAGAAGTACAACTATACTTCTTACTTCTCCATGATACTAATCTTCCATCGAGAAAGAACGCTCCATCGGTTGTGCTCTTCCGGTCGTCCACATTACCTGCCCAATCGACATCGGTATATATTGAGATTATAGTCACCATTATATGGATACCACAATCCATAATCAACTATTCCTTTCAGATATCTAAGAATCCTCTTCATAGCTACCAAGTGGGATTCTCTCGAACATTTCTGAAAATGAGCTACTATACCCACTACATGAGCAATATTTGGTTTATTGTGCACCACATAGTGTAGTTTACCGATCATTGACCAATACTCTTTTTCATTCACTAGTGTTGAATCATCTACCTTGGTCAGTTTACAGCCAGTCACCATCGGTGTACCAACCGGTTTGATTTCCTCCATGCCAAAAGTCTTCAATACCTCTCTGGCATACTTAGACTGGGTAATAAAGATACCCTCTTTCATTTGTTGAATCTGTAAACCAATGAAGAATTTTATCTCTCCTATTAAAGACATCTCAAATTCTTTCTTCATTTCATCTGCAAACGCATGACTCATTTTATCATCTCCTCCAAAGATTATGTCATCCACAAATACTTCATAGATCATAATCTGATCACCTTCTAATTTCAAGTAGATGTTGCTATCTTCCCTTGTTCTCTAAAATCCAATATTCACAAGATGAGAGTGTAGTCTTTCATACCATGCCCTAGGTGCTTGTTTCAGTCCATACAGGGCTTTGTGTAATCTAAACACCATGTCACTATCTTCTGATAAGGAAAACCCTTATGGTTGCTCTATATACACTTCTTCTAGGATTCCATTCAGAAAAGAAGACTTCACATCCATCTGATAGACCTTAAATCCCTCAAATGTTGCAAATAAAAGTAGCATTCAAACACCTTCTAGTCTAGCCACAGGAGCAAAGGTTTCTCCATAATCTTCTCCCTCCTCCTGAGCGTATCCCTTACATACAAGCCTAGCCTTGTTCTTAACAACTATGCCTTCTTCATTCAACTTGTTCTCGAAGACTCATTTGGTACCTATGACATTTTTATGTTTGGGTCTAGGCACCAAAGACCATGTTGCATTCTTTTCTATCTAATCTAGCTCATCTTCCATTGCTTAAATCCAGTCTTCATCTGTAAGAGCTTCTATGGAAGTCTTGGGTTCAAATTCAAAAATCATGCTAGAGTTCTCCTTCACTTTTCTTCTAGTGAGTATCCCTGCATCTTTATCTCCTATGATTTTCTTTGGATCATGGTGTAGCTTCACATATCTGGGAATGACTCTAGCCTGATCTGCTAGCTTTTCTTCTTCTTCTTCACTAACCTCTTCTTCTTCTCTTACTGCGGCTTCTACCGGTATAGGAACACTAAGATCTTTACAAGTTTCTTTCTTAACCGGTTCCTAGAAGGCTATACCCGGTTCATCTTCTACTCCTTCGTTGCATGTTACCTCAGGTTCCTCAGGGGATTCATCAACCCTGACATTGATACTTTCAACAATTTTCTAAGTTTTATTGTTGTAACACTTGAGAGCTTTGCTCTTAGTGGAATATCCCAGAAATATTCCTTCATCATATTTTGCATCAAATTTTCTCAAATGTTCACCTCTCTTGATATAGCACTTACTACCAAACACTTTAAAGTAGCTCACAGTGGGAGTTTTCCCGGTCCAATACTCATAAGGGGTTTTATCTTTTCCTTTCTTGATGAGTACCTGGTTCATAGTATAGACTGCAGTGCTCACCGCTTCTCTCCAAAAGGTGTGAGCTACCTTTCTTTGGATCAGCATTGTTCTAGCCACTTCAACTACAATCCTGTTATTTCTTTCTGCTATCCCATTTTGTTGTGGTGTCCTTGGGGTAGACAACTATCTCTTGATATCGTTATCTTCACAGTACTTATTGAATTCATCATAAGTGAATTCTCCTCCTTGATCAATTCTCAAGCACTTTATCTTTTTACCACTTTCTTTCTCTACTAATTCTCTAAAATCTTTGAACTTTCCAAATGCTTCAGACTTGTCTTTCAAGAATGTGACCCACATCATTCTTGAGCAGTCATCAGTAAGAATCATAAAATACCTATCTCCCTGAATACTTCTAGTTTTCATAGGACCACACAAATCAGTATGCACAAGATCAAGTAAATTTTCTACTGAGAAAGACTTACCTTTAAAAGTTGAGGAAGACATCTTCCCAAGTTGACATTCTCTGCACAAAGAATTCTCAGGTTTTTCCAGCAATGGTAATCCTCTTACTGCCTTGATCTTACCGGCTTTAACAATGTTGTCAAAGTTCATATGACAGAGTCTCCTATGCCATATCCAACTATCATCAAACTTAGTCATTAGACACTGACTTATCTTGGCATTCAACTGAAATAAGTTGCCTCTGGTTTGCTTACCAGTCGCAATAACTTCACCACTCTTCCCAATTATACTGCAAATTCCATCTTTGAATTCCAGAATTAATCCTTTGTCATTCAGCTGAGCAACACTCAATAGGTTATGCTTGAGACCTTCTAGCCAGTAGACATCATTTGCACTGCTCTTTCCATTCAGTGAGATGGATCCTTTACCTTTTACCAAGCATGGTGCATCGTTGCCAAATCTGACAACACCTCCATCATATTCCTCCAGAGACAGAAACTTTCTCCAGTTGCCAGTCATATGGTGAGAACAACCACTATCAATTATCCACTCATTGGAGTTGTCAATGCGAGAGACAAGAGCTTTCTTGTCGAACACTTCTTCCTTTATTGCTACAAACACTATGTCTTCATTTTCATCATCAGTGACACCTTCATCCATAGCAACTAGACAATTTCTTTTGTTTCCTCCTTTATACTTTCTGAACTCTTTGGTTTATCCTTATTTTCATTGTTAAGGCAATTTACAGCTATATGTCCTATCTTATTGCAGGAAAAACATTTCAAAGGAAGTTTACCTCTATATTTTCCAGTTCCCTTCGGAAGTCTTTTAGCAAGAAGAGCTTTGAACTCCATCAGAATCTCTTCATCATCCATATCTCTACATTGTCTAGATTCATAACTGGTACTAGTTTCTTTTCCTTTTCTGGATGGTACAGTAGATGCTTTAAAGGATGACTCAGTCTTCTGAACACTACCATCATAGCTATTCAACTCATATGCAGTTAATTTTGCAATAATAGAATCTAAGGATACCTTGGTCTTATCAATAGACCTTAGTTCCTGGATAGCAGCAACTCTGATTGCAAAGATTGGTAATAATGATCTAAGGACTTTACTAACAATAGTGGTATCATCAATAGTTCCACCAGTGCTTTTGATATCACCAACCACAGTCTTAATCCTAATGCCATATTGCTGAATGGTTTCACCTTCAACCATCCTCATATCCTCAAATTTACCTCTAAGGCTTTCTTCCTTAGCTTTCTTTGCATCCTCATCACCACCATAGATGTTTTCTAGTGTATCCCATACATCCTTAGGTGTGTCCTTGTCTTGAACATCAATAAACTCAATGTCTGACAAGTTGTTGATAAGGGCTTCCATGACTTGCCCATTTTCCTGGATTTCTCTCTTCTGATCATCAGTCAAAGTGCAAGTGGGAGTCACAAATGCATTCTCAACATAGCTCCAGTGTTGAGCACCCATACTCTTGTTGTAAATCTTCATTTTGTCCTTCCATATCTTAAAGTTATCTCTATTGAACTTAGGACCTTCCCTCTTGATCGTTACAATAGGATCTTTTACCTCAAGTGGTTAAGCTTATATCACCAAGGACCTGGAGGTGCTCTGATACCAATTGATGAATAATGATGAACAATAGATACCCCAACCAGTACTGAGAGGGGGGGGGGTGAATCAGTACAGGTAAAAACTCTCTTAACAACTTATCTAGCTAAAGCAAAACCAACTGGTTATCACCATTACTGAACTTAACCATGGCAATACCGGTTAAACATAGTAAGACACCAAACACCATAAACTGATAGGTCTGAATACTTCAAATACAATCAATACTCGACATCAACTTCACCCATAAACATATGCATGTGGTATACTAAAAATACCATAACCTATTAACCCTGCATGCATAATCTTTCAACCAAATACTTCATAAACATCACATGAAAACTACATAACACATAACATACATATTTTTCATGTGGAAACCCAAATAGGAAAAACCACGGTGGGGATGAATACCCACAAGCTTGTTTTGAACTCCTTTGAAGCTCGCCCTGTTAGGAGCCTAGTCCAGTTAAAGACTTTACAATAAGGTTCTACTAGGAATCGATCCTGTTAGAGATCACCCAGTTAAGGGATGGCTATATACCCTGTTAAAGGTTACCTAGCTAGAGGATTTAAAGAACTCAATGATCTTGAGTCACCTGGTTACAAGTTTTACAATAAGCCTGTTAAAACTACCCAATAAAGGGATTTTCCATCTATTGAAATGATTAGAAGACAATAGGAAAAACTATGATCTGATAATAGCATAGCATTACATGCCAAGGCAGATCCTTTTCATATCCTCTACTTTGCAATCACACTCTGCAGTTTCCCTCTTACTAGTCTGGCAAGTATCAAGTATCTCTTCACTCGGATACTTACACACAACATTTTCCAACAACTTTTCAATAACAAACATCATCGACCTTATAGACAACAGATAGGTCGGTAACATAAACCCTAAACCCTAAGCATCTTAGGTTTACAACACAGGCGATCCAATCCTGACCGTCCAAACATATTGCATAGAGCATTACAATTTCAAAGAGATCACAAGACAATCTACATCGTTCATTCATCACCGCACATGGGAATCAGTAACCCATCATGCTTTCTTCTCATACCACTAAGAAGAATGATCATTCCCGAGGTAGACTTCAAACGCTGTCGATCTTCTTATGCCTCAATCCTTCAAGCACACAAAGATGACATGGCACATCGATCACATCTCTTAGCTAACTCATCACAGAGTATCATCAGTTCATCGCACAAGCTAGATCACCAAACCGATAACCATAGAGCTAAGACTACCAACCTGTAATCACACTTAGTGAAACCGCGACACCGGTTCACTGAATCTCCTCATGCTTCTTCATACCGGTTCACCAACTTCTTCCAATCTGCACATCGGTTCACTTACACTTATTTGACATCAATGACAACATACATTATCATCATATCAACATGCCGGTTCATCATATGCCAATGATATCCAACAAAGCATTCTTCCATTTTTGAAACTAACACGTTTTCGATGTCACAACACAAATTTTCATGTCAGATGTTGGAGTTTTTTGTTGAGCACTGAGGGCATTGTTTGCATTCTCTTACTCAACATCTATGACCTCTGTAGTCACATAAATCTGTCCACTTAATTAAATGAATACTTAGTATTTATTTGATTATTTAACCATCAATTAATAATTAATTAAATTAATATTTAATTAATTCATCTTAACCCTCTTCTCCTATTAATTAAATAAATTATTCAATTTATTTGATTTAATTCACTTAACCAAATTCAGACCATTAATTAATTAAATAAATCATATTTATTTAATTAAATATTCTCTCACATTTAAATAAATTAATATTTATTTAAATCCCCCAAAATCGCACCTCTCACATTTAAATAAATTAACATTTATTTAAATCACCTTTATCCTCCACCCACTTGTATTTTCCTACAAATGCAAGTTGCACAATTATTTTAAATAAATAATTTATTTAAATCACTTTTATCCTCCACCCACTTGTATTTTCCTACAAAAGCAAGTTGCACAACTATTTTAAATAAATTATTTATTTAAAATCCTATTTATCCTCACCCACTTGAAACCTTTAATGGTTTCCCTTAAAGTCTTCAAACTTGATGGCTTTAAAGTCTTCAAACTTGATGGCTTTAAAGTCTTCAAACTTAATAGCTTCCCTTAAAGTCTTCTTAAGACTTTAATGGTTTTCCTTAAAGTCTTCAAGCCTTTAATGGTTTCCCTCAAAGTCTTCAAGCATTTTAATGCTTTATCTTCCTTTTTCTCATTTAAATAAATTAATATTTATCTGAATATTTATCCAAATGCAAAGTACACCATTTAATTGAAATAAATGATTTTATTTTAATTGAAAATACCAAAATTCCTCCCACTTGCATTTTCCTACAAAATCCACTTGCATGCCTAAACCCTTTCTAGATTCTTCTAAACCCTTCCTAATTAACCTAATCCATTCCCTAAATATTGTCACATTCCTAAGCAAATTGGAGTCACTTCTCAAAGACTCCAAAGTCTTTGAAAAACAATTAATGCTTTGTGTGTTCAACAAATTAACCTCTAAAGTCTTCCAAACCACTTATGGCTCTTACATGACCATTAATGGTTAATTCCACTTGCACCCATGGTTAAGGACTTTGACCCCTAACTTAACCCTCATGTAACCTATGTGTCTCTTCAAAGCATTTATTTCTTTGACTAGGGTAACCATCATGTCCCCTCAAGCATTTAATGTTCCTTATCTCTCCTCTCAAGCCTCCTCATGGTGACACTTGTCAACATGGGATTGGGTTGAAAGTCTCACATGGATTGAATATCTTTCAATCCTAACCCTTGTTAAGATTGCTCAATCTTAACCCTTCATTTCTCCATTTCTTCTATAAATAGAACCCTTCTCCTCAAGCAAAAGGAAAGCATTTAGAGTATTGTTGTTATACTAGCATTAGCATAGAGCTTTCTCATAGCATCACTATCTACACTTGCATAGCATTTTCTTATCATATTCAACTATCTTGAATCTCCATATGGCATCCATGGCTAGTGCTAAAAGCTGAGAGCTACACTCATTTGGGACTTGGAGAGGAGAGGAACAAGGGAGGAGCAACTATGAGCATCTTGATTAGCTATTTTATTCTATGTTTATATGCTTTCTATTTTATGCTTAATATCTCTATTGATATGCCTGTTTAGGATAATCTTTTGTTGCTAACACTAACGTTTGTTTCTTGTGCTCTTGTGTGTGTTGCCATCAAACAGATTTTCTAATCCTTTTTGCAGAGCATCAACCTCTATAGTATCATTTTTGAGGTAAGTAATGCACTTTTGGTATTCAATTATTTACATCGTTTTAGCTACTTTAGTGTATCTGATCATTCTAAATGATCATATCACTAAAGTGGGGGCAAAATGTAGTGTCATAAATTGCATACTATGTCAATTTCACACAAAAAAAATTCCCAATGCATTTATGACAAAATTCACAATTGTGATTTCATGATTCTAACTTCATGGATAGTAATGATCAAGCATTAGTAGCCTATGGTTTGAATTTCAGGCAAAATTGATCAAATAGGAGCACAACATGCAAACATTTGTGTGATGTATGCAAACGTCCTAATGAATTCTAAAATTCAAACAAGCATATTCTATAGAGTTTTATTTTGACATGTGTCCCAGGACCCAGACATTCTTGTAATGACTACTCCCACCTGAATTCCAAGCAACAAAACTCTCTTTCTTGCTCATTTGGTCATTCTAGAAACTCTCTTAAGCAATATTCTTGTCTTGTCTTAATATATCTCTCACAATAAAGCTCTATCAAAATTATCTTAGTTCTTGGACTCTCACAACAACCCAGAATCCTCTCAAAGTTGTCTACCATGTTTATTATCTCAATAAGGGTGTCATATCTACTGGTTACACTCTCTTTGTATTTGTCTTATGATCTTATCTATTACTTTATGATCTCATTTGTTGTCTATTATCTATCATGTTAGTAGTTCTCCTCCAAAATAGGGTTTATATCTATCACACATCTATTTTCTGTCTTTTTGTCTATCTTGATCATATCTGGTTGTTCATAGAGGTGGAAACACTAAAGCGAGGGTTTGACTAAGGCAAACCCCTATACAGACCCAACATTTTTTCCTATCTCCATGTGTGAAAACATAGATTCAGAAGATGAAAGGACTTGATTCTAGTAGCTTTTGGGCTATGTTTGTATAAACGGTAGTGTGGTCACACAAACATCCTTGTGATGCGCTAGCATCTAAGGCCAAGGATTTGTCAATTTGGTATCATAATCTATATTCATTGTGTTTTACATTTCTATAGATTAAACATTTTTATCAAGTTGTATCTCGAAGTTATTTAGTATTTTCAATTTACATTCATTATTCAACATAGTTTAAAGTTTTAGTTTTAGCATTTCATTTCTAGTTAACTTGAGTCATTTCAATTGAGGTAATTGAGAGTCATTTTCTCTTTGAGACCTCATCATCTTGGGAGTAGAAAATCCCCTCCTCTACATAAAGATATGAGATAGGAGTTCAAATGGGAGGGGGAGTCATATTTATACACAACTTAAACTTTTTTAGGTTTAAATTTTGAAGAAGATGAACATCAAGGAGCACTTTCCTAGTACCCATGAAGCTGACCATTTGAAAGCCAAATTTGAGGCCAAAATGGCTAGACAAAGGCACTAGGCACCCTAGTCCAAGAGGACAAGGGAACTAAGGGATCTAGTCCTACAATTTTGGGCTGAAACAAATGTCATAGAGAAAAGGATTGACAAAGATTCCAAAAATGGTTGTATTGAGCACAATCGAGCATAAATCAAGGGCATGAGGCACAACCACCAAAGTGAGCCCCAAATGAGTGTAAAATTATAAAGGGATGCTATCAATCAAGGAATCGGGTTAAGCATGAATGAATTGAACTAAGCTAATCAAAAACTTAAACAAACATGCAAATCAATCTTAACCTAACCAATAAAACTATCAAAATGAAACATGACTAAAAACAAGAATTAAATCATCATCTTCTATGTTCCTTTGATGGCACTTCGCTTCTTCTCCTTTCTTCTCTAATTCTGATATGTTGCTCTCTAATGCAAGGTGCGTGAATGCAGATAAAGCAAGTAATGATAACAAGAAATACTAGAAGTGTGATTATGCAAATGAAATGATAATTGAAGATTAACTACTGAATTCGACATAATAACGATGCAAAAAGTGGATGATTTCTAAATAATTTCAATAGAATGACAACGCTAAAACTAGACTATTTGAAAGGAGGAAGAGGTCTCAATTTATAGAAAATTTGAGACTCTGTGGACGACCATGATCAAATTGATTTTTAGTTAATCAAATGGACCCAATTGAGCACATGACAAAGCTATCATCTAGGAGGAAGATGAGAATGAAAAAAAGCTAAGGAGAAGATATCTCGGATAAATAATAAATAAAATATTTAATTATCTCCTCATAAAGACCAAATTAGCAGGTCGAAGATATAAGAAAATTTTAATAACTAAAAACAATATTCTAAAATCTCCACCTAAGAGGATAAAATAGAAGAATTAAAAATATATAAAAAGTGGGAATTATCCTCATATGAGAGGATAAGTAGAGATATTTTATATATAATATTTATTAAATATCTCATCATAAAAAGCAAATAAAGATGAAATTTATTAATTATCTCTATTTTGGAGGAAAATACAATACATTAATAAATATAATTTATTAATTTATTATTTGTGTTTATGGGTTAGTTAATTAAATAAAATGAATTTATTTAAATTATAGTCTACATTTGTTTTGGTTGTGGAAATTGTCATCTATTAGTTTGGAAAATTTGTTGTGATGTTTAGTGGAAGATGACATAATAAATTAAGATATAATTCTAACAAGACTAGAGTTTGCATACAATGTCATAGTGAAAATTAGAACAAGGAAGACACCATTTAAAATCATGACTAGATTGCAACCTAGAGTACTAAAATTCAAAGACATTAGTAATGAAAACAAAAGTGGTGTACAAGTAGAAAAATTTGTAGGGTATATGGAAACAATAAACAATCATGTAAGGGAACACCATAGTGAAAATTAGAACAAGGAAGACACCATTTAAAATCATGACTAGATTGCAATCTAGAGTACTAAAATTCAAAGACATTAGTAATGAAAACAAAAGTGGTGTACAAGTAGAAGAATTTGTAGGGTATATGGAAACAATAAACAATCATGTAAGGGAACACCTAAAGACAATGAACAAGTACAAGGGACAAACAAATTAAAAACAAAGGCCCAAAGAATTTGTTGTTGGGGATGATAGTATATCTCAAAAAATAAATGTTTCCAATAGGCACCTATAACAAACTAAAGATAAGGAATATTGGCCTATGTAAGATTCTTAAAAATTTTGACTAAAAGAATGCTTGACATTGAATTAATAGAACACTTGGTATATTACCTTATTCAACATTGAAAATATCTATTAATACAAGGAAGGACAATAGAATGACAAAACTGCACAAGTTTCTTTTAAGAAAAAATACCACAACAACCACAAGAACAAATAGAGAAAATTTTGGATAGTAGAATTGGATGTAGTACCAAAAACAAGTAGTATGCAAAATACCTAGTCAAGTGGAAAGGATGACCAATAAAATATTCATCATGGATTTCACAGGCTGAGGTGGAGTGTTTTGGATATCCTTTAGAATCGACAAAGTGCAGGACTCACTTTTCAAACAACCTCGAGTGTATGGTATAGGAGCATCCCAATGTATCTTATTACATTTCACTGCATGACATAATTTTAGATAACGATAAAGGATTATAGTCCAAAATTGGCCCATACACATCATATCTAGGTCTCAAGAGTTTTGGAGAATATTACAGAACGTTATTGTTGTCAAAAAAGTGTAGTTCAAGACATGCAAGATTTGTGAAACCTTTCCATGCCTTGCAGAGTTTAGCATAATATATCTCAAGGCAATATGGGACCAAAGAAACCTTCACATAGAATTTTATTGAGTTTCTTCAACACCCAATTCTTCAACAATGGTTTTTGGCCAACCTACATGTTAAACTATGCATTAAGGTTTAGAATATCTTGCAACCGGCACAGATCATTCCTAAAGCCTAGAGATAATATGTAAATACCCCTAGAGTCAATTTAGAGGAATCAAGAGTAAGATAGGTGAAGACAATAATAATATAGAGTTTAGTAGAGTGATGATACAACTTTTATATCTTCACATATAAGCTTGTAATAAGCTTATGGTGGTTTGTGAGAGTCTATATTTTTAATTTACATGTGATAGGCCAATGAGCTAGTTATAGTCTGTGTGATATGGAATCAATGATTAATTTGCTCTTCTAACTTTATTATATTATGTTAACTCTAAGATGCACCTTCAAATAGTCCTTTTGAGGCTCTCCATCAATGGTTGCATCACTTACAAACCTTAAATTTCAAAAACATGACTTCTACTCATAAATCACCCTTTGTTATACATGAGTGAAAAACTTAAATTGTAGATAAAATGGTCGACTTCTATGAAGCATGCACCACTACAAAGGTGAGCATTTTTTGGTTTTAAAATTTTCACTCTATTATGGGGTGCAAGTTGTTCTATGGTGTTGTATTTTTAGCTTTTGCAAATTTGTGTTTATCTTCAATAGGATGCATGCTATTATATAGGGGCACATATTTTTCTATTTGTCATGGTCAAACTTTAAACACAAATAGCATGAACTAAAATAATCTATGATTATATATTTGTCAAATAGAAATGTGTAGGAAGTATCGTTCAAGGAAATGTTATCAATAAAAAAGTTGATTACTAGGATACAAACACCACTTGTTCATACAAAAAAGATAAATAACCCAAAAGTAAATGATTAGTAAACAATAGGCATATGCTTATTATTGCTCTATAATCATCTTTTATTCTTCTAAGCATTGTCAATTGATATTTTGAAGTTCCTTTGATACTCATTCTATTTAGCATTACTTATAGACAACCTAGGTAGTGACATGAGTACAAATAACTACTAGCAACAACAAAAACTCATTTACAGTATCCTATATAGTAAATGGCAACCCTAAGTGAATCGAATCTGTTGATCTCGATACTACATTTACTTCAAAGAGAATTATCTAATCTACTAATAGTGAATTAGATATACCCATATTGATATGGCACTTTTGTTGTAAAAATATTATAGATTTTTTCTTTGAATGCATTTTGTTTCTCATTATCTAGGCTTATTTTCTACCACTTTTACCAACATGAAACAAGTTTATCAGCATGAGACAATTTACTAGTTGAAAACTCACACTAAATATAGCCTATTATGTTATCACTACTACGTGTTTGACTCTTTGATTCTCATCAAACCTTAAATTATTAATTTTAGAAAAGTTTTCTTTCAAATTATAACATGTATATCATAGGTAAATTAATGCATGTAACTATAGTAGAAGGAATTGTTGGCATTTGATGATCCGGTGATGCTCCAGTGAAGATTGGTGGCTCTTGATGCTTGTAGATTCTTAAGAGTTGTCATTGATGGCAACTCAGCCTTCTGATCTGATCCAGTATGAAGTTTTGGCTAACCGGATGTCTTGGAAAAAGTATTTCTGGATTAAGGACTGTCAGTGCAACTCAGTGTATAGTTTTGTGGGCATTTCTCATTTCCGGTGAAGCAGATTTTGGTTTCGATGATCAATGAATAGTTGGTTGGGTATATGAAGCAGATTATCATGACAATCCACCCTCCGGTGTTAATTCCTATGCTTGTTTGAAGATGCGGTATCTAGTAGAGTAGTAAAGCAAAGTATTCTTCATGTTTGGTGGTGTATTGTGTGTTTGGATTCTTTAAGTTGATTTTGGCGGTGATTGGAAATGTGTTTAGGGTGATATGTGAGACCTATAGGAAGCGTTTGATCTTATATTTTGGGTTCGGAATATGGTTTGGTAAAAGATCTAAACTGACTTGCAGCTACATGTTTCACATTTTGATAATTGGTGAAGCTGACTTGTGGAAGATTTATTTTTGTATGTGTGGATATATAAGATCAATTTGGATGATGCATTTGGTGTGATATGTGATGTGGTAGACTGTTTTGAAGTAATTAAGTGTAGTTTCATGTGCGCATCTTGATCTTGGTTGATCTGGTAAGCAGTTGTAGAGCATAACAAAGCAGATAAGCAGATCAGTTATAGTGGATCATTTTGCACTTAACTAGAACTGATTTTTGGCATAATCAAATGCTATTTTCTAATTCACTACTTACTGTAATCAGTTTGTAATCTCTTGTAAGGCAGTGAGCCTTCCTCTGGGGTTGTTGCCATGTTTTGGAACTTGAGCAGTGAGCTCTAGGCAGTGTGCCTGAATGCAAGTGCATTCCCCCATGTAATATTGTTTTTCTACTGGCCATAGTGGAATAATATTGTGGGTTCAAATCCCACCGTGGTTTTTCCCATTTGGATTTCCACATAAAAATCTTCGTGTTATGGTTGCATGATTACTTGTTTTATGTTTCTGCACTTTGCTTTCTTTGCAATTCATTTGGTGGTTAAAGAATAAGTATAACAAGTTTGAAATTTGCATAACACTGATTCAACCCCCCCCCCCTCTTAGTGTTCATTGATTCCAACAATTGGTATCAACGCCATTTCCTCTGAGGAAACCTAATCGCTTGAGGAAGGTCTACGAGATTGAATCAATGGATTCCAATTTGCAAAGACAACTTTGTGTGGCACTTGAGTATCTTGATGCAACAAGAAATGAAATAAGTTCCTTAAAGAGAAACTTGAATGCAACTGAAGACTTCATTAAGGATTTGAGAGAACAAGTCAACACTTCAAGAGACAAGAGGAAAGATATTATGGACAAGCTAAAGGAGAAACAGGATCAAAGCATTGAAGACCAAAACAAAACTGATGAATGTGAAAAACTTGTTAGAGAGAATGCTATATTGAAGAATGAGATGCAATCCATTGTGATGAAGCTGACTAAGGAGATTGAAGGCCAAAAGAAGAATGAAGAAAGTTTGACTCAATCGTTGAAAGACCAATCAGATGAATGCTACAGACTTAACTATGAGAATGATTGGTTGAAGCTTGAGTTGATGCAATCAAGGAATGATGGACAAGAACTTGATAGATAGATTGTTGCCTTAAGAGATGAACTTGCTACTACAAATGAATACAAAGACAAATTTAATACTAGCTCAGCAAGGCTTGATGAGATGTTGGAAAATCATAGATATGAAAAGGACACAAGAGGACTTGGATATGAGAAAGGAGAATCCTTTGTTTCGGGACAGAGCAATGCAAAGCCTAATCATCAAAAGAGTAAGAATCCTCTGGTAAGATAACCTAATGCTTATAAATTCAATGGTACATGCTATACTTGCAATAAATTTGGTCATATGGCAAATCAATGCAGAAGTAGGATGAATAATGGAATGATGAATAACATGATGAACAATGGTCCTACCTTTATCGGTCAGTGTTTCATATGCAACAATTTTGGTCACAAGTTAAACTTGTGCAGAATGATGAATAACTTTCAAAATAAGAGATGTTTTGCACGTGGGATGTTTGGACATATCTCTAACCAATGGAGGATGAGACCAAATCAAATGAATTTAAGGCCGATGCATAGAAATGTTGTTTGTCATGCATGCAATAAACAAGGTCACATTGCAAAATATTGCAGAAGTAAGAACAATGGTTTAGTAAACAAGAACAAATCAGATGAGAAAGGAAAAGCGAAGGTAGATGAAATCAAAAATTAGCATACGAAAAATGTGGGTTAAGAAAGAAGATTCCAATGTACATAATGGCTCAACACCTAAATCCGGTGATGGAACCTCATCCAATAACTAGAGCTTTTTGGCCTTAGGGAGAGTTTTACATGCAGATTCA
The DNA here is from genome assembly GCF_030272615.1 of Cryptomeria japonica. Lineage (NCBI taxonomy): Eukaryota > Viridiplantae > Streptophyta > Pinopsida > Cupressales > Cupressaceae > Cryptomeria > Cryptomeria japonica. The sequence continues at coordinate 194,857,023 of NC_081409.1, read as the reverse complement.
TAGAACCCCCTCTTCGGTGATCTGTAACCGATTCCAGTAGGTTGCAGATGTTATCCAGAAGATTTGATGGAGATTTGAGGCTCCGATAAGAAATTTCATGAAAATCAAGGTAACCAATTGAAGCATTTATTACAACACAGAATTAGGTTTTCAGAGGTTAAAAAGGCATTTCAAAGGTTTATTTTTCACAATGCGATCAAGAGAAAAGAGCAATGCAGTGAAGAGAGGATATTTGGCGATCTAAATCGAGCTTCTAGTGATCCGAAAGCGATTTCTTGCATCCGATTGAATCAAAAGGTATTTATCTATTTCGTGAAGCTATTTGTTTTCAAACCCTAGATTCAAAATGGCATCAACATCCGAAATTGCTACCCCGTTGGTTGTTGAGATAAAGCATAGTGCTAGACCTCTTTTTAAGAAACACCCCTTCATGTCTGTCAAAGATGATCCGGAAGGAGCATTTTCTTCGATACCCTACGACGTTCTTCACAATGAGGATATCAGGGCATACATCCATTGTGATCTTGAGGAGCTTGGTATTGCTAATATGTTATCCCTATATAACATGCATTTGGCAGAAAGCTTGGTGAACCTTAAACCATAATATCAGAATCTGCAGGGCAAGGGTTTTGCGTAGTTCGTCCATTTCCCATTATTTGATGAAGTGGAATGGATTCAATACGTCCTCAATTGAGTCCATGATGAGTTTATGTGGCTAGATAGGTCCTATAAGATCAGTAAGCGGGCAATTCAAGTTGTGACATGCCTAAGTGCAACCGGTGAAGTACCTAGTCTAAGAAAGCTATCAAATAACACTGTGATAGCCACTACCGGTTTGAAGTTTGACAATAGAGCAATGACTATCAATGACATCTTGGAGCATGATGTCAGATTTGCATCAATGGTGGTTGGTCATAAAGTCTATCAATCAAGCAGACAAAATTCGGTCTCTAGGACTGCATTTTATTCAACATATCAGATTCTGAAGGAAGATAAGAGGTATGATCTGTATGAAGTTCTCTTGAATGAATTTTTGAATAACTTGATGAAGATCAAACAAGATAAAAAGCACACGTTCAAGTTGGGTACTCTTATTGTTTGTTTGGCCTTATACTTCATGAATGAGATTCCCGGTGTCGGCAAAGTCCAATGGGCTTATGACAAACCGGTGGCCATGCAAATCAAGGAAGGGATAATGGGAATAGGTGAAGCTACAATGCAAATATTCGCATTATGGGGCTATTTCAAGACCTTTCGGGCCTCTATGAAAGCCCGAGAAAGAATCCCTAAGGAGATTGTAGAGACGTATGAGAAGACAATTTGTTTCATGATTGATAGAGATCAATGCCATATGGAAGCGATTGAGCCAAGGATAGTTTTGACCATACCCATAGGGTATGAAGTTGATTCTGTTACACTTGAAGCATATGCTCAACATCAATTGAGCCAGCTAGTAGATCCTAAGGAAGAAAGATTTGGTACCTTTAAGGAGAAGGACTTAAGCTTGCACAAGCAATTCACTAATGTCAGAAGGAATAGAAAGATCAGAAAGGAAGTTGAGGTTGTTGCAGAAACAGATGGGACTAACAAAGGAGGTTGTACAGAGGGCAAGAGCTCATAATATATTGAAAGAAGAGGATGTGATCAAACCATAGCCTAAACTGGTGTCCTCCTCTTCTATGCAGCCTAAAGCTAAGCCTAGTAAATCTGCACCTATCTCCGGCGTAAAGAAATCGGTACCTCCACCTAAGCCCAAACCAACAGTATCTACCAGTGGAGTTGAGAAAAGGAAAAAGGAAAAGCCTTCAATGCAGTATGTTGTAGCTGAGGAGGAGACAAAGTCGAATGAGGAAGTCCCGAAAGTTAAGAAGACTGCAACTTATGCTAGAGTAGCCAGAAAGCCATCTGATGATGCTCCACCCTCCAAGAAGACAAAGACTCAAGGTGAGCCATCTAGAAGATCTAGAGGAACCAAGAAGCAAAAACTTGAGGTAGATAAAGCCTTGGAGTCTGGTAAGGTTAAGATTATTCCTCCTAAGTCCTTAGAAGATATAAAGAATGAAATCATTAAGGATGGAAATTTGAATGATCTTGTTGTGTATTATGAGAATGAGGATGATAAGGAGCGAAGAGAAATTGAAAAAGCAATTGTTCAATATTTGAACTACTTTAGCAGGGCTCTGATTGAATTATCATCTGAGTTACCTAAAGAGTTGTATGATATTCTTGATTTTTGGAGACATACTGCTTGTCGGAAAGATGAAGAAATGCAGGAATATGTATTGGTTAATACTTGTTTAGTTATATCTAGGGATGAAGTTGAAAGATTATTGAAGTTGGCCAAAGAGAAATTCAGAAGCAAGAGGAGAATTAACAGAATAATGCTTGGAAAAATTGATGAAGTTGCAAATGAGACTGAGAAAATAATGAAAGACTTTTTGCTAGCACAGAGATATGAGGTAAATCAACCTCATGATGCCACCCATTTGGAAGGACAGAATCTTGAAGACACTTCCATTCTGAAAGTACATGAAGAAGTCTCAAGTGGTTAGGAGGATCAGCCATTTGTTGATCCGATTGAGCAAGAAGTAGCACAAGATGCACCTACTAAGAATCTAACAACATATATCTTCGATGAAGCTACTCAGGACCCTCCTGAGATAGAAGTAATTGCAGAAATGATAGCTGAGGAGATTGCAAAAGTTGAAAAAAGTGTGAGTATAGAAGAGAAGGGTGATGAGCCAACAGAGAAACCTTTTGAAGCCATGTCTGCGGCCAATGTCTCTAACAAAGGTAAGCAGATAGATGTTGAGGATGACTTTTCTCATGGTCTTGTCGATTTAAGCACTCTTTCCCCTATTCAAACATTGAAACTTGCTACTCAAGCTCAGATCAAGGCAAGTGAAGACTTGTTGAAATCTCAGTCTAAAGATAAAGAAATCATCTCTCTTGCAACTGAGGTTTTGAAAAAAAACTTACCTAGTTTCAATCAAGATTCTAGTGCTTCTCCCTTCGGAAAGGTTAACTTGTTCAATGTTGTTAACTCCAATTTTGTATCATTAGAGAAGGCTACAAATGAATCTATACAGAAAAGATTTAATGAGGTGAGATTACAGAATAAATTGAAAGAAGTTAGAGAGAGATAGAACGGGCCTGAAGACTGCAATGAAGAGTGTAGAAGAGGCATTGGATGAAGGCGAGAAAATTTTCAAATCGTGTTTGTTTTTGCCCAAGTTTACTATAGACTTTGATCAGCAAATAAAATATCTTGAGGGTAAGTTAGCAGTATCGGTCACTCTTTTGCATCTCAATTGGTCTTCCCGAGTACCCTTGAAGCAAAATTTTTGGAGCTTTCTAATAAAATAAAGGGCTTGAACTAAGACAAGGAGAAAATGTTGAGCAGAGTAGGAGAACTGAGGAGTTTGAGAACTCCTTGGATGGATACCTTGTTGGGAGCACAATAGGATGCAATAAGTGCCTTAGGTAAACCAACACCATTTGATCTTCAGAGTGTTGAGGTTCATGCATTCATGTATAGTGCCCTAATAAGTGTTTTGGAGTGTTTCTAGAGAGGATGGAACCAATATTTGGAATCCCTAAAGGTGACTTACTCTGACGTTTTTAAGTTCATGTAATCAATTGCATTCATTCATTCTTTTGTACATAAGTTTTGGCAGATTCCCACCCTTTGCCATTGATGTCAAAGGGGGAGAGAGATAGTAATGAAAAATAGAGAAAGTAGTTCAGGGGGGGTTAGTCAAATTGAGTGTACAAAATTCAGTTTTTTGGTGTTTTGCAGATTTTGGGATACTTATCATTTTTCACCTATGTTGCCATCAATGCCAAAGGGGGAGATTGTTGGCATTTGATGATCCAGTTCACTACTTATTGTAATCAATTTGTAATTTCTTGTAAGGCAGTGAGCCTTACTCCGAGGTTGTTGCCCTGTTTGGTAACTTGAGTAGTGAGCTCTAGGCAGTGTGCCTAAATGCAAGTGCATTCCCTTATATAATATTGTTTTGCTACTGGCCATAGTGAAATAATATTGTGGGTTCAAATCCTACTGTGGTTTTTCCCATTTGGATTTCCACGTAAAAAATCTTGGTGTTGCGGTTGCATGGTTACTTGTTATATGTTTATACACTTTACTTTCTATTCATCCAGTGGTTAAAGAATAAGCATAACAAGTTTGGAATTAGCAGAACACTGATTCACCCCCCCCCCCCGCCAGTGTTCATTGATTCCAACAAGAATACATGTATCCTAAAATGTGTTCTCATTTTCATACAATCTTAGTTCAAATAAGAGTTATATTTTGTAGATCTATTTATTAGTTTCTAGTTCTATTTTGTTCGTTTTGGTTTAATTACTACTTTAATATTACACAAGTTTTGTAACTAGAGTTTTAACCAACTTGATCCACAACAATGGTATCAAACCCTATTTTATCCTCTACATATACCATCAAACATTCATAATATTAAAAACTTTGGGTTGAATATGAAAAATCCATTGGACTACCTTCTTGATAGGTGCAAATAAATTGCAAATGGAAACTAAATAACAAGTTAGTGATTGTTGGTCTCATCAAGTGTTAATTAAGGTAGCTCTAGAAAGAAAATGGCAAAAGATGATTTATTTTGCAAAGATAAAACCCCATAAGATATCAATTGATGGTCTAACTCCCTTCAAAGTTCAAGTAAACTTTGAAAACCCTCATTTAAAAAACAAATGATGAAAAGGTCATTGATGGTTAGATTTTTTAATTAAAAAACAAAATTCCTTTGCACTTATTATTAGATTCTAGATAAAATGTTATTCTCCTTTCTTGAGTCAAACTCCATGTTGAATGGTAGTGGAAGGCTAGCCTTCTAGCCAAGGAATATGGAGAGCTTAATTTTGACGATAACTAAGAACAATGTGCTTGCAGAGATCTTCTTAAGGATACAAAAGACCTTTTTTCTAGAGGGGTACATATGAAGGAAAGTATATTAAAAAAATACTATGGCTTAAGATCCAACTAGTGAAGGAGGTTACTAATACTTAATGTGCAGTGTATGTAAACTAGGCATCGAGGACTCTAAGAACAACTAGATCCTCAAATAATATAGTGGCCTTTGTTGGTACATGCATAGAAATGAAGCTTATGGAACTTGGCATCAAGGACTCTAAGAACAACTGGATCCTCAAGTATTAGTGGCCTTTGTTGCTAGATGCATAGAGATGAAGCTTATGGAAAAAACAAAATTAGGAATACCTACTATGTGTAGTGAATATTGAAGGGAAATTTAGGTTCAAAGGTAAGACTTTTATAGATGTCAAGGAAAAGGGAGACACCAAAACCAAGTGTAAAGGAAAGGATACTTTTCCAAAGTAGAAAATATCACAAAAAAATGATAAGAAGCCCTAAATGGGAATATAGATGGATGAAACTCACAAAAACCAATGGCATGACAAAAAAGGACTACCATTTTAGCAATACTCTTTTGTTAGCGTTCTCGGAGCTAGAGATAAATTTTGCATTATTATGTACATGAAGATCCATTCCACAAAAGAAAAGGAGAGAAGATCGTTAATATAAATCCGCATGCCCATAGATGGTGAAAACCAATTTCACTCGTAGATGTGGGTAATCGGGGAAGCTTTACATTTCATCAAGGATAGTGGAAATCAAAAGAACCTACTCTTGACCAAAATAGTAAAGAGGATGAACCTAATCAATCAACTTGTTCCTGCTTCTAGTTAACCTTCGGGAACCTAATAAATAGGTATAGTACAATGTGTGTGGCCCTTACTAATCAGATTCATAAATGGGTTACGGAATATGGATGGGGAAAAAGAAAACCTAGTCCCTCCATATTACTATATGTATTTATCCCAAGAGTCATATATGTTGTACTAGTATCTTAACACCCCACTCCTCCTTGGCCATATTTAGAACCCAATATCATTGATTTCATGAGTACTTACATTGAATACATAAATGATCCCCTATTAGAGCGTGATCTGGACACCATGCACCCCAAATCTCAATCTCTTCCCGACCTAGAATTAAGTTCGGTAAGGAACAGAATTTCAACATTAAGAATTCCCACGAGGAAACTCTACTATTATTGACTGTCAAAGCATTTGCTTCACTCTTTCCATAAGCTATCTGCATACTTTGGATTTACATCCGGAATTTAATGGTGAGTAAATGGAATTTTCTACCTGTTATTCATATTTTCGCTATATTCTTTTGCAATTCTACGGACCCTAACCGTAGGATCCATAGCAAAATAAATAAAATATAGAAGCTCAATATAGATTAAATCAACAGAAAAAATACTGCAAAGATACACAAACTCAGTTTAACGGTTACGCATAATTTTATGTAATGATCTCTAGATTTGAGCAATGAATACTATCTCATTATGGAATAAAGTCTTGTTTTATCCAAACTTCATCCGGTTTGCATTCATATATTTTTCCTGCTTCTAGTATTTCTTACCACTTGACAGTTGCAGCACACAAAGCACTATGGTGAACAGTTCAACAAACACATAAATTATCTCTCTACATCAAATATATCCCATAAAGACTACTAATAGGAGTGAGTATTGCTCTCAGTTCAACAAACACATAAATTATCTCTCTACATATATATTAAAGACTAGTAATAGGAGTGGGTATTACTCTCAGTTCAACAAACACATAAATTATCTCTCTACATCAAATATATCCCATAAAGACTAGTAATAGGAGTGAGTATTACTCTCATTCCATATAGAATATGTTTACACCATCAAATACGGGCCTAGAATAATTATACATTTTGGCTGGGGTGCCACTTAATGCTGCATCCAACACTGTGAAAGTAGAACATAATATTTTGTTAGGACAAATTGTGTGAGTACATCCACATATTCAACATAATTAACAGTTCAGTTTCATACAGAAAATTAGAATAAGTTTCAAGAGAAATTTTAGTTTTGCATACCTTGGTTTTTGAGCAGAATTGACTGGCTGACCATTCAAGACACAGTCTATTGCCTGCCTTATGTCACTGTAGATATGATGTATGTTAATTGCTCTATCATAAAGAAAGCTACATCCAATAGCAGGCTTTGAAAGGAGTGAATAAGTTAAAATGGAACTCTAATTATACTTGCTCTTTGTAGCATACCTTCCTGTAACAGGCTTGTCATTTCTGGGTCGCGATTCATCAAACCGCCCATGGTAGGCAAGCTCAAATTGTTGGTTTCCATCCTTTTAGTACCCAACACACACACACACACACACATTCTATATCATTAGGTAATTGAACAAATTGACTATGCTAGATTTAGAAATAGCTTAAAGAAGAAACAGTGATTTAAGGTTTTATAACTTTTTGAACTTGCTCTATACCTTTTTGAAAAGGAAAAACTCAGGAGTACAAACAGCTCCAAATGCCCTCGCAACTTCTTGTGTCTATTAGAAAATATATAAACAAATTGTTCAGTAATTGTTCCAATAAATATTTCCAAATGTTTTAAAAGTATCCAGAAGTATATTACATCCAAGTTTCCTATTATAGTAAGGTTCTCTTGTACGTTAATGAAAAAGTGACAACTGGTGCCTATCGTAAATTTGCTCCTCAGTCAATACATGAAGTCAACTGATCAAAATAATATTCTCTAAATTAACCAGCTAAAGAGTTAACCAGATATTCTTGATGATCTACTTCAACTTGTCCACCTGGCAGTTATACCATCATCAATCTTAATGGCTAGACAATAGAATGCAATCTCCTGGACATTGTCTTGCACATACTAATCAACGGGGGACAATATTGTAAGGCATCTATATTCCTGCCCTACTAGAGCGCACTCAAAGACTGAAGTTTATTGTCTTCCATAATTTGATCATGGAAGTGAGTTACATATCCTTTCAGCATTAGCATCTGGATGTGGTTGCAAGTGGAACATTCAACGTAGCTATCTAATATTAGAGAATCCAAACTTGTTTCTACTGTTAGAACCCATCCTTGCCCATTTCTTCTTCATGTCAATAACAAAGGTACTTTACAAGTCCATTGTAAATATATTTTTTGGTATAGCTGGATTCAGTATTGTTGGGCTCTCATTCATCACAATTGTGGTTAACTCTGACTAATGTAACATCTAGTATTTGAATAAAAAAGTCCTTCTAGGGCTTCCATATTGTAAGATTTGTCAATTGGACAAATGAACCTAAGATCTTGATGCCAATAACAGCCACAATAGAAAAAGCAGAAAGACAATTTAAGATTGCAAAATGTAATATGATCATATTGTATCCTCTATTTTGAAATAGCTATCATATTGCATTTTGCAATCTCTGATTGTCTTTGTGCTTTTGCTGTTGTGGTCACTCTTCACACCAAGATCTTGGGTTGATTTGCCCCATTCACAAATCTTACATGGTATCAAAGCCTTTTTGGTGACTCAAGGCATGTTCATTTCCATTGAGGATCAAGAGTTCCTTTCAAGGCTCTGTGTTGCAGACTTTCTTTAGATGCTTGGTGAAGTTGATTGAAGTTTACCATTGCATCTAGAGTGTTCAAAAAGGTTGATTTTTCCTTCTATTGCGTAAATTGACATTGGAGGCCAAATCTATGCAGATTTAAACTAAGAAGGTGCTTGCTATATTTCACAAGTCACGTAGCTTTTAGTGCATTTTGGGTCAAATCCAACCCTAACATTGAGTCCAAAGCAGCCCAAAGCCCTAGGAATACTTGTTAAATTGTCAATTTTCAAGCATGTTGCTCAAGACCCGCTACAAAATTTTCCTTCTTTCTATCATGTATTCTGCTAGCATCGTTGTCTGCACAGGCGAATTATGTTGCCATCTTTGTTTGTGCGTGCAAATGTGTACAGATCAATGAAGTATTAGAGGGCATCTATTAAATTTATAACAGAAACCTACGAATTTCTTGTCACCAAAAAGGTACTGCTGGCAATGATGAACCAACCACCAATCAAAACCTTGCAGTGACCCTTTGGGCACCACCAACTATTGCCTTTGGCATCTAGTAGCACATATACCTTTGCTAGCTAGTATATATCCTCACCAATGGTTTTACCACCTATGAATCACCTCCACCCCTTGAGGGAAACTTCTAACCTTTTACAAGGTGATTTTGACCTTTTTATCAGTGGTTTGGAGATTCTAAGGGTGGTCTTGCCATCTAGTTGTATATTCCATTGCTTGTGTAGCTTTTTGGCTAGTGATGTGATGCTAACATTTGCACTCTTTCTTTCCCCAACCTATCCCCTCTCCATTTCCATTTTGGTTTTGGGATTTAGTCTTTACAAGCTCCCTTCATTGGCATCTGAGCTTTGATTTTCAAGCAATTTTTCTGTGTAGGCTAATTTTTCAAGGCCTTCATAAATGTGTACACAATTCATGATTTTAGTGTTTTCTTTTTTCCAAATATTGTAGTTTTTTAAGGTGTTGCTTGCTAGTTCTCGTTTTAGGAACTTTTGAGCCTCCATTGGGCTCATATGGACTCCTTTTCAAGTGCCTATTTTTTTAAAGTGTTATTTTTTTTTTACTTTACAATGGTAGCCTTGGCTTTCTCCCATTGTTTATCAAAATTGTTGTCTCACTATTTAAAGGCTAAAGCCTCTTTGGCATTTGTAATTCACTAAAATCAACTCCATTATTGTACATTTGGCAAGTAGCTAACTATATATGCAATAAGTTTAAAGTATCATTATCAATTTTGTTGAAGGGGAGCTCTTGATTTAGTGATATTATGTGCATTTTCTTTTGTTGGTTAGCCTCTTGATTGGTTTATTACTTGAATAATTTGAGGAGTTCATCATAAATTTTGGTTGTCTATTCCATCCTTTTATTGTTCATTTTAACATGCTTGGCTGTAAGGTTTGGTGAGAAGAATTTCAGAAACATCTTTAGTGGAAGGAGCTTTTGCCCTATCTCTATGGATTCATTCTTGAATCTAGTAATCAAGGAATGACAAAAACTCTACAGGAGAGGTGTCCTTAGGATAATTGACATTGACATTGATTATATGATTATAAATTGCCCTCATGCTATTTGGATCAACATTGGAAATCATAATAATCCTCCAATCTTAGATAATGTCTGTATGGACCATCTCATACCTATTGATGTCATGGTTCTGCTCCTCTCACAAAGACTATATTAGTTCTTCAACTTCATTAACTCCTATTGTACATGCAAAGGCTTCACCTCTTTAACTCCAAGTCAACATTCTAAGTTTGAAGACTCTTCTACTCCAACATCAACAAATTTGACAGTTCTTCATATTTAGGCATCTAATGTGGACACATTATGCGATGAGCAATGTAGTCAAATGACATGCATTTAGATTATGCCATCATCTCTTGCTTCTATTGAGTTCAAAGTCTTTACCGAGAGCTTCTAGTGATTCAGTTCATCAAGATTATCCTTGTTTCTAGGAGGCAGCTCATTGGGATGAGCACATGGTAGATCTTGAGTGTCGATTTGTTGAGTCCCACCTTGCAAATCTGGAGGAGGTGATTGAGAAGATTTGTCTCCTCTTTGAGATGGCAACTCTCATGGAGTTGCATCTCCTTCAATGCTATAGCGGTTGTTGGTTTTGTTGTGACGTTTTCACACATCGCCCCATTGCAAATGGGGACCCCCATTCTTTTCTACTTTCTAGGATAGTGGTAGTCTTTTGCTATTAGCCTTTTGTGAGAAGAAGTGCACTTTCTCAGGTGGCTAGGCAGCGATAGGGTTATTTCTCTCTCCTTAGGTTTATTTCTCTCTCCTTAGGTTGGAATGAGGTCAGAGTGGCTTGGGAGATAAATGATTTGGATGATCGCTCCATTTGGCCATCATTTTTAAAGTGGCAAAAATCTGAGATGAAATGTCAATTCGAGCATAGTAGGCAAGGAAGATTAGTTGGATGAAATTTGACTGTATACGAAAACTTCCTTTGCCCTCTGACAGGAGCGAACTTCCTTTGCCCCTTGGCAGGAGTGAACTTCCTTTGCCCTCTGATAGGAGCGAACTTCGTTTGTCCTCTGACAAGAGCGAACTTACTTCCTTTGCTCTCTGATAGGAGCAATTTCAGTTTCTTTGCTTTCTAAGAGGTCCAAGAGATCTTTTGCTCTTCGTGAATGACAATTTAGTGCCTTTGTCAAGCAATGATTTTGATCTTTCAACCAGCAATCAGGCCTAGTAGACATTTTGAGGTTTGATGTATATGCAAGGCGTTCTTTGAAGGAGAGTTGATGAACCTAGGGGAATGGAGGAAGGAACCTTAAGCGATCCTTGTGCCTCAACCTTGAATACTACCTTCCCTTTGCTCATTAACATGGCAAAATCAAATGAAGGGATCAAATTGATGGAGAAGTTGATAGAGATGGCAATTTTAGCTCACTTCCTTTGCTCCCATGAAGGAGCGAGTTTACTTCCATTGCCCCTCTAAAGGAGCCAGCTCATTTCCTTTGCTCCTTGGGAGGAGCGAACCTAGCTGACTTGCATTGCCCTCTTGGAGGAGCGAACTTCCTTGTTTGCTCATTAAATGTTCAAATTCCTTTCCTAAAAGAGAAGTGCAGCAATCTAAACGCTATAGAGCAGTGAATTAGAGCAGATACAAAGCGAATTCTGTCATATACCTTCAACACCAGCAAATTTCCTAAATACTATCAGCCACATCTTTTGATTAGGTGCATCAATTCAAGGTCAAAATCATCCAAATCAGAGATAAAATCAGACCTTGGAGATTAAAATCAGAAATTGAACAAAGAAATCCATTTCGGAATTTAAGATTGATATTGTGCTTAATCAAGGTTTGTGTGTTTTTCAAGTTATAGAAGCAAGGAAGAAGGAATTCTATCACTTGAAGGAGATGAAGACTCACACATCAATGCCGGCATGTTCAAATCAAACACAAGTGGGACAGGAGGGCAGCATCAATATCAGCAACATGAGACAAAGTAAATACAACATGAGAATGAAGGCACTCAAGGAAGAAAAAATTTCACAATCTTGAATTTCCTCCGGAAATCCAAGAATCATTTCCAATACATCGGGTGATTGTTCCAGAAGAGTTAATCAAAGTTAGAAGATCAGTTCGAACAACATAACATAATTTGAGAATGTACCTTCACCATCATCATCACATTGAGCTAATGGAATAATGTTGAGTATAAAGAGATATTGCTCAAATGGATCAAGTCTACAAGTGCAAGATGAGGTGGCATCTTAGTCATCATTCCACCAACCAGAGGAGTTCCACATCAACATGTCTAGATGCAATGCACTTGACTCATCTTATGGAGGCACAAACTTCGAGATACCTACCCCCGTTTTCTATTGGTTCACATTCAGTATTGAACCTTAATATAATTTTTTCATTGGCCAAAGGAAGTTGTTCTAACAAACCCTAATTAGGGTTTCCATCTTGTAATCTCGGCCATTGATTGTGAATCAATCCGAGCCACTCATTGTAAAGAGCTATCTATAAAAGGCTCAAATTTCCTCATTTGTAAAAGTTAATGGCAGGTTAATAGTCAATAGTTTAGAAATAGTGAATAGTCAATAGGAGGTTAATAGAAGGATAGATATATGTTAGATAGCAAGCAATTAGAATAGATTAGGAGAAGAAGAAATTGTTGCTAAGGCTTGTAAATAGTACTCTTTTCATTGAAGATATGGTGAAATGCATTATTTCAACAAGCTACATGGTTTCTACTTCTCATTTGCTTTCATGTTGATTAGTTGAATAACAAAGCGTTGTGTATGATTCATGGTGAAACTTCTAATCCATAGCACTAGCCGTTTGTTGATCGCAAATTTGCCTTGTGTGATCAACTGGAATACTTGAATGAGCTTAAGTTCAATTGTTATTCAATCATTGATATGCATTCAATTAATGGTGTCTATGCTTGATAATGATTTGAAAATCATCTAATTTCCTTAGAAGATTGCACTAAGCTTTGTGGAGTTGTTGCTTTGCATGTCAAAGCAAGGCTTAGTGGAGTTTCACCAAAGATTATTCATTGTCTCTTGCATTCTTAGGTGTAGCGTAGTCTTCCTAAACCCTTCACTTTTTCTCTTTTTTTATTCTCCAAGGAAGTAGTTAGAATCTAAGTTCCAGCAATTCAAGCATTCAATTATTCAACATAAGTCCCCTTGGATTACTAGCAATCACATAAACCATTGAGCTTATCCACAAGTCGAGACCCGACAATAGGAACCTTGGATTCTTCCAATTGATCACATAGTTTAGCACTTGGGAAGATTTTGTTCAAGAGAGGATAAGATACCTTGGTATTTTATTATATGTTTGATTGTGCATTAAAAACACATCAACATGTTTCACCATCCAATGCAATAGGAAGATCTCTTAGCCAAATCTTAATCTAGGAGGATACAATATGAAGGATGACTTCTATGTTGTCAACATAGGTGATACAAATATGGTCCTAGGTATCTAGTGGAAAAGCTCATTAGAAGAGATTACATAAAACTTCCAAACCATGGAATTGAAGTTTTAATCGAAAGGAAAAAAGTGGTATTAAAAGGAATAACTAATAAAGCACCAAGGATTGTTTTGGTTAAGAGAATGGAGAAGATATTTTGTCACATGAGCAAGCCCCATGGGCAACTTAGTGTTTGGTGACTATAACCAAGCCCACTAAAGGAAAGAAGGTATACCATGAGGATGTATAGAGCATCTTGGACAAGCACAATAAATTAATAAATTATTTAATAGCATGTCTCTAAGTAAACCACTAGACAAAGACTTTGAGCACATCATCGAATTGGAGGAGGGTTCTCAGTGTATCATCACTACTCCCTACTGCCACCCTAGGAAACATAAGGAGGAAAGCAAAAAGGCCATTAAGGAACTACTAGAAATGGAGCACATCAGAACTAATTCAAGTGCCTTTGCTTCCTTTGTAATCTTAGTGAAGAAGAAAGATGGCACAATGTGGACATGTATCAATTATAAAGCACTAAACAAGAACAATATCCAAAACCGATACCCCATTTCCAAGATCGATTGATTGATAGATGAGCTTCACGAAGCAATCTACTTCTCAAAATAGATCTCAAGTCGACTTACTATATAAAAAAATTCCAATAGAAGGATATTTACAAAATGGCTTTTCGATGTCGCTATAGGAACTAAGTTTCTAGTTGTGGTTTGGTTTGACAAATGCTGCAGCAACTTTCCAATCATGCATGAATCAGGTTTTTCGCATACAACTAAGAAAAATTGTCCTTATTTTTTTTATGACATTTTAATCTACCGCAAAATTTAGGAGGAGCACCTACAACACATTGATGAATTGTTCATAATTTTGGAAGCACAAATGTTATTTGCCAAGAAGCCAATGTATGAGTTCAATATGACAAAGATCTTGTACCTAGGTCACATTATAAATGCAAAGAGAGCACAGGTGGACATGAAGAATACTAAAGCTATTTGAGATTGACCTTCCCCAAGGACCTTGACAAAACTACAAGGATTATTTGGCCTTCGCAACTACTACAGATGATTTGGTAAGGGTTTCTCCCAACTAGATGCACATTTGATAGACCAACAAAGAAAGGAGCTTTTACGTGCATTGAGGATGCATTACAAACATTAGACAAACTAAAAGAGGTGATGAACTTAGATCCTATTAGTGATTCTTGTTGGCATTTTGATGATGTTTGTACTTAGTTGTGATTGTCATTGATGGACACACACTTATTTGTTGTATGAGTTATTCTCAACCGGTAGTATGTGATGTATTGTTCAAACCGGTATTATATGCCAATATATGCATAGTCTTTGTTTGTAGAAGACTATCAGTGTTTGCAAAAGAAGCTTACCGGTCAAAGCATGACCGAGGACCTCAAGCAGTACGAGGACCCCAAGCGGCAGCCAATCTTTTTAAGATCGGAACACTATGTTCCGGTTTACCAGTCTTTGTTTGTAAACCGGTAATCGGTATACTTTGTTTTGTAAAGTGTACTAAGAGGGGAGGGGTGAATTAGTGTAATGTCCCTACTAGTTAGAGATCACTATCCTGCAAAACAGATTGTTAGAATACAACAGATATATACATATATAACTAATCTACTTTGCAAATTAACTTAAAAATACGTAATTAACATAATCACAATTCTCATCTAATAAAAAGGATACGAATACCATACAGAGATATGTCCTTAGGCGGCCATGAGGCTCGCCTTCTTGGAACCCATCTTGGTTCCAAGCCCTCCAGGAGATCAAAGATGAATTCGATTCCTATCTTGGATGTAATTTCTTACATCCAAGCCATCCAGGAAATCGAAGGTTACTTTGATTCCTGTCTTGGGTGTAATTTCTTACACCCAAGCCATCCAAGGAAGACCCTATGTCAATTCCTTGCCTTGGGTGATGCACCTCATCATCCAAGTCCTCAGAGGGGACCGGCCAGATCCGTCTCTTCTTAGTTGAACTTAGTCAATCAAGCCATACATATGCATATAGATGTTCAGTATATATACTGCCCTAGGGATTATCCTAATCCCTCCCTTAGACTAAATGAGTTTCCTCCCTATAGCCTCCAACATGTGATTACATTTATAATATATTTTTGCATTTTATTACCATTTTCCTATTCCATAAACCACATGTACATATTCCTGATTTAACATGTATTCCCCAACATATATAAAAATGTTCATTAACCAATATTCACATTTATTCCTTAACAAATATTCCTACTATTCATTGATATGTATTTACTACTTATGTTTATACACATTCCTTAACATCTACGAACCTTTCATTTACATATGTATTCAGATGTTCATTATTTATATTTATTAATATATATATTACCTATTCATTATATTCATTAATATATATATTAAATATTATTACCTATATCTATTGATTCATACATTCTATGACCTCTTACCTGTCTGCACCCGCAGTCTGACCTCCAATCTGCAGTGCCGCAGTCCTCTTTTCCTCCCGCCTTGTCTCCTTTTTCTCCCCTTGACCCCTGCGGATTAGTTTGGGTTTAATACCCGTGGAGGGGAGAGATCGTGTCCCTCCACGGGGACCCTTCTGTGGGAAGGGATGTGACCGGTCGCAGCCTAGGCTGCAGCTTCCCGTCCCACCACTTCCCGTGGGGGGGAGAGGGGGGGTCCACATACATACATAAAACATATTTACTTAAATGTAAATATATTTAATATAATAAAAATACCTTAACTTTTAATTATTAAATAAAAATGATTCCTAGTTCCCACTTAACATAATTTAAACATATCAATTATATTAAATCAATTAAATATATTTAATTATTCTTCTCTAGTAATTTATTAGTGTTATTTCCTTTTTAGTGTATTAACACTATTTGATAAATTACATCATTAATAATTGATTCGCTCATTATTTGTGTTTTAAAAGGCTTACATCATGTGGTGAGGTAGGGTTATCACAATTAGTATACCCAAAAACCTTACCAAACACTTGAGCAATTTTACTACAAACTGGTATAGCCCTTTAAACAGCAAGTCGGTTAATACACAAACAAGCCAAATAGCAAATAAAGCATTCAGCCACAATAACACAATCACCATAACACGATATTTTGACGTGGAAACCCAAATGGGAAAAACCACGGTGAGTAAAACTCACAAGTCTACTATCTGCAGAATAGCAACCAGGCCAATTAAGGTCAAACCGGTTAAGGCCTTACAATGTTCTTCAACAAAACAGATCCTGTTAGGAATCTTGATCTCTATTAGGAGATAAGTCCTATTAAAGACTACCCTGTTAAAGGATTTCAGATCCACAACTATAAACCACCTTGTTAGAGGATTTAGAACAGGCTTAACTGAGCCTACCCGGTTAAGGGTTTTTGACTTGTCGAAGAGATTAGTAATCAACAAGTAAGTGATCTACAAAGTAGCACAAAATGCTTAGTTAGATCCTTGATTGCTCTTTGTTAATGCATTGCAGCATTACTTCAGTCTTCTATCCTTCGCACGTTCAATCTATGTCGCAAGATACTTTTTGCAAAGACCTAATCTTCTTACACAACACACTCAAAACCCTAGATATGATGTCCTCATATAGGAATCTGATTTCATGTCGGTCCAATGAGATTAGATTACAATTTCCTAGGTACAGTGCATATGGACATAATTGTAACATGGCACAAAATCACCGCATCGGTGTCGGTGGATGATAACTCATCACACTTTACAAGTTTGTCAGTTAACAAAACAAAGTATATCGATTACCGGTTTACAAACAAAGACTGGTAAACTGGAACATAGTGTTCCGATCTTAAAAAGATTGGCTGCCGCTTGGGGTCCTCGTACCGCTTGAGGTCCTCGGTCATGCTTTGACCGGTAAGCTTCTTCTGCAAACACCGATAGTCTTCTACAAACAAAGACTGCATATATTGGCATATAATACCGGTTTGAACAATACATCACATACTACCGGTTGAGAATAACTCATACAGCAAATAAGTGTGTGTCCATCAATGACAATCACAACTAAGTATAAACATCATCAAAATGCCAGCAGGAATCACTAATAGGATCTAAGTTCATCACCTCTTTTAGTTTGTCTAAAGGATACATTACAAACATTAGACAAACTAAAAGAGGTGATGAACTTAGATCCTATTAGTGATTCCAAACTTCACTCTTCCTTTCATATTGGAATGTGATGCATTAGGAGAAGTGAACACAGTCATGGCTGTGCAAAACAAGCACCCAATTGCTTTTGAGAGTTGTATATATATGTGATGCATTAGGAGAAGTGAACACAGTCATGGCTGTGCAAAACAAGCACCCAATTGCTTTTGAGAGTTGTATATATATATATATATATTTGACATTTGTACATATATGTAGATATGTACATATATGCTAAGTTGCCGAATCGGGTATAGGTACGTGGATACAGTGATGAAGTGAATCAAAAAGGTGGAAAGATGGCTCTCCATCAATGATACGAAAATGTTGGCCATCTCACATGCATTGGTCAAATTCAAGCAATACTTAGTGGGAGGCCAATATGTGGTCAAGACTAATTACAATAGTTTGAGATGTTTTCTCAATCAAAAGAAATTAATTGAGAGGCAAAAAATGTGGGTAAGGAAACTCCAAGCATAAGACTTTGATATTGAGTATCTCAAAGGAAAGAAGAATGTTGTTGTTGATGTGCTATCCAAAAGGCCAAATTCATGTTTCATATCTCAAATCTCCACAAATTCAGAGAATGAATTCATAGGAGTATGGCATTAATGCATTTGTAGTTGACAAGTTGGAAGGCAAGTTGTGGGATGATAGGTACACTATCTACAATGAACTCATTCTCTACAAGGGAAGAGCCTAATTGGTGCTCAAATCAAGGATGATGAGAAAGATTTTGTAGACAATTCATGACACTCCCTTTGCAAGCGACCCTGGGTATTTCAAGACCTTCAAACAAATCAAGGAAAGGTTCACATGGAAGGGACTCAAGAATGACGTCCTCACCCACATCAAATAATGCATCATTTGTTAAAAGAATAAAACAAAATAGGCATTTCCAGTAGGTCTCTTGCAAAATTTCTCATTCCAGATTAGAAATGGAAAAGTGTCTTAAAGAATTTTATCATAAGACTATTGGAAACTTGAGCTGTGTTGTGTTGTAATTGATGTCAACCTGTCTTATGTTGTCATTGATGTCACTATGTGTTGCAGATGGTTCAGAAGTGAGTGTCCTAGTATTGTTGTGTGGTCTAGTAAAGATGTTGAAGTGTATTTGGAAGGCTTGTGTAGTGGAAGTTTCAATATGCAAGTAACAATATTTATGTAGTAAAGAGCTTTTAATGTCCCAATGGAAGAATGTTTTGTATTCCTCCGGTATGTGAAGATTATGGGGTGCAGTTCGAGATATAATATTTTATGATCAATGTATGTTCTACTATCAAGTTTATGGGTCCCTTGTTTCTCAGATGGTAGAGTTGGTTATTGTTGTTTCTGGCAATAAGGGTGTATGTCAGAACTAGTCCGGAGAATGCTTGGTGGCTTCCGGATATGTGGATTCAAATGTTGTGGTTTGGAGGGCATGTTTATTTGGTTTGTGTAGTGTTCTTGTTTAGTTTGCTAGTGATGGTTTGATTGGCATGTGAAGTTATGATGTTCTGAGATCAATGCTATCAGCTGGTTTGGTTTCCCATTGACTGTGGTGGTGTATTCTATCTGGATCATGTCCTTTTGGTTTGGATATACTTTAGTGGATAAGTTTGAAGGTTGAAATGGGTCTCATCATGGCGTGTGTAGATCCACATTAAGTTTTGTTCATTGGGAGATGTTTTTGGACAGATTGGTTGGCGTGATACATTGTCTATCTACACGTTTCATTTGGTGTCAACCTTGGAGGATGTGTTAGTATGTGCAGTTCATTGGAATCGTTTGGAAAGGATGTGTTGTGATGTATTTGGGTCCTCTCTATCTCCTAGAGTGGACTAGAATGGATATTTTAGGTCTGGGTGACCGAATTTATGTAATATTGTTTATTTTGTCTATCACCGACCACCTAGTCAAGGGTTTTAATTAATAATCTTATATATAAAGGAGTGCGGATGTGTGAGTGAATGTATGGGATGTGTGTGAATTGACAAGCAGTGGATGTGAATGATTTGCAAGCAGATTTGATGTGTGAAAGTCAATTGTGAGGATCTTTGATGATGATATCTTCAATGTGATAGTGTTTTGAGATAGCCTTTAAAGTCAAACGTGTTTTCCATGACATTAGTCGCTTGACACAGTGGTTCAAGGACAATTTCATGATTAGGAGATCCCGTTTATTTCAATTTAGCTATTCCTTTCTTTGTCAGAAGACGATGAGTCTCTTGGCAGCTTTCTATACCTTGCCTTGAGATAATGTCTCAGTTTTGCAAATCATTTGTATCTTGCCCTAAGGTTGTGTGCCTTATTTTTGCAAATCCTCTCAGGAGCAATGTGTTCTAGAGGCAACATTGTAACAAATTATATTCAGATTGTGAGTGTGATTCTCACTGTGGTTTTTCCCTTCCTAGGGTTTTCCACATAAATTTGATATTCGTATGTTTGTTGTGCTTTGTGCTTTCATGATTTATTACTGTTGTAATTATATAATTGTGGTTTGAATTTTAAAGATCAGAAATTAAGAATTTTGAAGTCTAGATTGATTCACCCCCCCTCCCTCCCTTCATGTCCCCCTCTTAGTCCTATGGTGTGTTCAACAAAGACTTCCTAAGTCCAAGGTAAAGACTATATATATGTTGTTGTGAACAAACTAACAAAGTAAGCACATTTCTTTTCCATCTCTTCAAATTTACAGGCACCACAAATGGCTAACTTGTTTTTCAAGGAGGTGAAGAAACTTTATGGACTACCCAAGGGCATCATGGGTGATAAAGATAGTCTCTTCATCAATTTATTTTGGCAAGAGGTTTCTTTTTGGAGTAACTAAGTTCGCCCCCAACACCAACTACCGCCTACAAATAGATGGCTTGACCAAGATTGTTTACAAATGGGTTTAAGGTTACTTGAGAGATTATGTTGTTGATCAATAGAAGACTTGGATCAAGTGGTTCTACTTGGGGAAAGACTACTACAACACCACCTACCACATGTTAATCAAAATGTTGTTGTTTATGGCTTTGTACAAGTATGAACCTTGAAGCTTCATTGATCTTACTTTGGTAGATAGTAGGGTATGAGAGCAAGTTATGTGATCAAGAAAACCTAAGACATTTTGAAGTCACTCAAGAATAATCTCCACTAAGCTCAAAACCAACATAAGTTGTATGTAGAACGTCATAGGATCAAGAGAACATTTGAGATCGGATATATGGTTTTAGGAGATTGTATCCATACAAGAAATCTTCCTTAAAAGTAAATGGGGTGGTAAATCTCAAACCATGTTTCTACGAGCCTTACAAAGGGAAGGGAAGCAAGATGCACAATATTTTTCATGTGTCTTGCCTCAAAAAGGTGCTAGGAAAACATAAATAACTCTTGGATGTGTTGCCTCCAATTGATCAATGGTAAATTGATTCTCATTCTTTAAGTAGTCATGGATGTAAGGGAAAGCAAGCTAAGAAATAGAAGAACCAAGGATTACTTCATTCAATGGAAGATGCAACACTGGACAGCCTATAGATTTTTTAACATACAAGCCTGCAATTGCTTGAGGACAAGCAATTTTGAGCAAGACAAACTTGTCATGTCTTGTTTTCAATTAATCTAAAGTCTGTAAATACTAGGTCTATACTTGTGCCTTCCTTAATTTTGTCTATTGGGTGTTTTCCCGTCCTAAGTATGCTTTTTCTTACAGCTTTGATCTTCCCTTCTTATGAGACTTTAAAATTTTCCCTTACCAACATGCCTATTGCTCAACCCTCATTGCCTCATCCTATAGTTTGATTTTTATGATAGGGCCAACTCCCGATCCTCAATATTTCTTCCTATGTTTGTGTCC
The DNA here is from genome assembly GCF_030272615.1 of Cryptomeria japonica. NCBI lineage: Eukaryota > Viridiplantae > Streptophyta > Pinopsida > Cupressales > Cupressaceae > Cryptomeria > Cryptomeria japonica. Next base: position 194,835,539 of record NC_081409.1, on the reverse strand, counting down.
CCCTCCTAACTTCCCAACATGTGTCATATTGTTTCTAGTAGTTTGTTTTGATATCACTTTCAAAATGATATATTTCCTACCCATCATCATTGCTCGAATTTCAGGTTATGGGTGTACATAGGGCCAACCTATTCTATTTGTGGAGGAGATAAAAGAGTGAATATTTTCATCTCAAATCATTATCTATCTTAATCAAAATTACTTTCAAAATTTATTTTGCCCATTGGTGTTCAAGCATGGGAATCCCAGGATGTAAACCTGGAAACCTTAGTGATTTTGGAGGATGATTTCATACAAAGTTTGTATTTGAACTTCCTAAGATGTGGATTCCAGCCACATTAATTTGATGATTTACCATTGCTTTTGATATGATTTTCTTTTGTAGTTACGGATATTGCAAAATTGTTTGAATGTAATATGTAATAAGGAGATTAGGATTTACAAATGTAATTTTTTGTTCATTATGATAATAGGATTGTGATTCTAGTCATTTTTTATTTGAAATGAAGTGATATTGCTAATGCATAAACAGTAATTTTAATCTAAGTTGTCTAGATATAACTGAATGCTAGGGCTGATAACGTTGTTATTCCAATAATAAGTGTTTGTGGAAGGATAAGAATCGGATTTGCATAATTATTTTTGATTGGGACATTACATTTCTCTTTCCTCTAGTGGAAATATCACCACTGCCACTAGCAACCATGGATGGCATAAGAATGGTTGATTGTGTAGACTAAATTGGCATTAGAATATCATTAAACCTTTCATATGCCTTCATATGCAATCTATTAACCTCTACCTTCTCATCCTCCTTTATATATGAACACACCTTAGCCCCATGTCCTATAAAGCCCAAGAGATGAGAATATACCTCGGTGTAACTCCCTCTAAAATCTATCTTGCAAATATGACACAACCACACTCCACTACCCCTTGATTTTTCCTTTTTGTCTTTGTTACCCACCTTTTGGTTTTTGAGTTTAACACATGTTGATTCAAATACTTAATCTGCCAACCTTTGGTTGCTCAATCAGTCCTTTTCACCATTTCGGAACCAAGTCCGCAATCTCCCTAGCTCTTGTGACATCCAATTGGCCAATCGCCTTGAAGTGTTTAGGCATTAGCGGTGTCCAAACTTGTTTTAAGGCCCTAGCCCCTTTGTAGTTGGCAAATCACAATCTTTCGAAATGCAGTCGCTCATAGTCTTTGTGGTTCTCAAGTTCTATCTTTCCCTGATCACCCGATACCCGATATAGCTGAGCCGTGGTAGTAAGTAAAGGGCCTTCACTTGTCTTTGTTATTGGTCAATTGCACCATTTAGGAACTTTTGCACACACTTTAAATTGTTCCATGATTCCAATCTTTGCCGATGGCCCAACAACGAGCAATTCCTATTCCCAAGGCACGTTTCCAACCGTGATGTCAGCGAGCATAAAGCATTAATGAGTGTTAAATGCAAAAATCAAATCAAAATGTAGGAAAAGAATTGGTGCTCTTCAAGAAGAGAATATCAACTCATTTTGTGCGCTAGACAGTACGGTACGCCACCCAAAGCAGACAAGTTTTAAATGCTCTAGGCATGTATAGAGCTACCTTCTTTTGGTTGAAATTTAGTTGCGTGTTTTGGGTGGCGAACAAGAGACAATCTGAAAGATCATGTTCATGGTGAATTTGCGGGCCCATAAAAACCAGGTTTGAGAAAGATTTCTCCTTCTCTCCCAATACTTTGTTTAAAATTTAGGGCTTTGCTGGTGAAATTAGAAAGGGGTCTCCATGGCCATGCTCATGAATTCATATCTCTACTCCGCTATGCATACTTTGCCAATTAATTCAGTCCCCATTATAGTCACAGAAGCCCTAGCCTATTTTCTCCTATGTAGGATGAAACCCAAAATGTCTCCTACTATAGATAATGCCTTAGATGATGTGAGAGAAACAAATATGGGGGATACTCACCTCCATGAAGTCTTAGGAAGATTACAGGACCGTGATAGGTCTCACATTGCACAAAAAATCTTGGATAGTGGGCTCCTACAAGCCAGAGGTTTATCGCTAGCTATTGCATGTCCAGAGTTAGTCCTTGCATGCGCTCAAAATTATCACCCAAATTCTTGAGAAATCAGGACTTTGAATGAGTTTGTAGTTTTGAGAATTGATATTGAAGTCGTAGCCTCAGCATTACGGATTCCGAGAAGGGAGCAATACGTAGACATACCTGTACAATCTAGGTGAGAATTCTTTCAAAATTAGATAGATTCGTGTTTCAGTTGTATTGCTCGAAGTTGGTTAAAAGTAGAAAGGAGGGGCAAGTCCGAGCTTCCCGCCAAGATAAAAAGAGACTTATTCAAGGAGGATATCTCAGACATGATTGTGCTTCTGCATTGAGTAGCTAGAAGGCCTAATTCTAAATACTTTGAAGAATGGATGCGCTAGTTTGTGTTGACTACTTCTGATGAGAACAAGTATGTGGACTAGGCAAGATTGATAAGCGAACATTTGCATGAGCAACTGGTAGGTTATCAAAAGTGTTAATGCATGGTAGCTTATGCAAGATAAGATCTCCCTAACCTTCCTTGTTCTGTTATTTATCTACATGCTTCATGTCTAACTTATATTAAATGCTATAAGTTATCGGGTTAGATTAGCCGATACATACTTGCTATCGGATGCATAAACATTGGCACCGATTCACATCTGTTATCGAGCTTAATTATATCGAGCATATTTGTTATCGGGTTTAATGAATACACCGCTTCATTTGGCATTAACATTGGTTAACAAATGCACCGGTTGGAATATATTCATCGTGCACTTTGAATCATCGGTGTTTGTATGAACCGATTCATTAAATTAATCAGTCATTATATTATGATATTACAATATGCTATCGGGGGTTTTTGAACCAATAATCAGCATTGTGTTAATGGTATAATTGTAAAGGCACCGATCAATGGGTGCATTGATCGGTCATGCCTAAAAGGCATGACCGGTCAATACACCAATTGACCGGTTACCTAAATAATATATATGCCAATTGAATTCATTTGGAGAAGACATAGAAAATATTAAAATGATCTCTCTCCTTCAGACCTGCAGATAAAATCAGATTTATTAGACATTGACATAATTCCTCATATCCATATATAGCATTCATAGTTCATAACTTGTTCTTTAATTAAAATTGAAATAACTTTACATGGTATCAGAGCCAAGGTAATCGAACCTAAGGCTATTCAATTTTGATAAAATTCAAGGACTAAGTTACAAACTATATCACATTTCCATAATGGCCAACGCTATCAGATTCGAAGATAGACTCAGAGGTAGCGAAGATTTTTCAGCTTGGAAGTTTAGAATCAAAATGATTTTAAGAGAAAACAAAGTTGATTCATATGTCCAAACTGAAAGTGCACAACCAGAAGATGAAACCGAGAAATCCACATGGATCGAGGGAAATGATAAGGCTATTAAAATAATAGTGGATGGGTAAGAAATAATATAATGCCCATCATTAGAAAATAGGAGATGGCTTATAAAATGTTCAAGGCACTTGAAAGGACATTTGAGATATCAAATGCAAGTTGTACTCTAGCACTAAAACGAGAAATAAATCATATCACCATGAACAAATGAACAAAGGGGAGACAATCAACGCCTACTTCATGCGGATATCAGTTCTAAAAGATGAACTTGCAACTCTGGACTACGAGATCCGAGGCAAAGAACTAACACTCATTGCTTTAGATGGGTTGCCTAGTGGATGGAGCACATTCGTCCAAGGCATCAGTGCAAGGTCCAAATATCCTAAGTTTGAAAGACTAAGAGATGACTGTCTACAAGAAGAATCCCGATTGAACAAGGTAGGAATAAAACAGAAGAATATAGATGAAGACTTGCAAGTCCTAAATACAAACATCAATAAGAAGTACAAAAAGAAGCAATTCAGGAAAAGAAAAGCTAAACAAGGCAAGAACACTTCTAAGAAAGACCTATCACATGTTCAATGTTATAGGTGTGACAAATTCGGACACTATGTTGCAAACTGTCCAGAGAAAGGGAAGCAAGCCACATTCGCAAAAGTGAGGAAATCTAAAAAAGAAAATGACTCCGAGAACTATGTCCTCTACTCAGCACTTACAAGCCATACTTCAAACAAATCTAACTCATGGGTGATCGACAGTGGTTCATCCAGACACATCACCGGCTTTAGAGAAATACTAGACTCCATGATAGAGAAAGATGATGAGGAAGTAACCATCGGAGACAATTCTTCACATCCAGTCAGAGGAATTGGAACCTGCACCATCAAACTGAAGACAGGCATGTCACTACGACTTGAAGAAGTACTATATGTTCCAGGCATCAAAAGAAATATAATCTCCATATCAACACTAGAAGATCAAGGATACAGAATGACCTTCATGGAAAACAAGGTGTTGGCTTGGCCAAAGAGATCCTCTATCAAAGACGCTAAGGTCATTGGTCGAAGACAAGGCTATTTGTATGAGCTATGTATAGAGCCCAATCTAGCATTGATCCATGAAGCAACTAATGCAAATGAAGTATGGCACAGGAGATTAGGCCATCTGAATTATAGAGCTTTGACAACCATGGGAAACCTTGTCACAGGTCTACCTAAGTTGAAGCAATATCATTCAGAGGCATGCAAAGGGTGTGCCTTAGGTAAAAATACCAAAAATGCATTTCAGAATAGTACTAGGAAAACTAGCAAAGTTTTGGAGTTAATTCATTCTGATGTATGTGGACCTATGTCCGTACCCTCGCTAGGGGGATTTTTGTACTATGTAATTTTTGTTGATGACTACTCTAGAAAGACGTGGATCTACTTTCTGAAATGTAAAGAATCAGAAGAGATCCTAAGTAGGTTCAAAGAGTTTAAAACATTAACAGAAAATCTCTCTGAAAACAAAATTAAAACCTTAAGAACTGACAATGGGGGGGAATACACATCAGGACTATTTAAAGACTTTTGTAGAAATTCTGGGATTAAGAGGGAGTTAACAATACCTTATAATCCACAACAAAATGGAGTAGCTGAAAGGAAAAATAGGACCATAGTAGAAGTTGCCAAAGCCATGATACTAGATCAAAATCTAAACTTGAACCTTTGGGCAGAAACAACTAACACTGCTGTGTACATACAAAATAGATGTCCTCATTCACACCTTGAAGATAAAACTCCTGAGGAAGTCTTTACCAAGACAAAACCAGATATCAACCATCTTAGGATATTTGGGTGTCTGGTCTATATATTCATGTACCTAAAGAGAAAAGACTAAAACTAGAACCCTCTAGAAAAAGGGGAATACTTGTAGGATACAGTGAAACTTCTAAAGCCTACAGAATCTATGTACAAGGGCAGAGAAATATTGAACTCAGTAGGGATGTAATCTTCGAAGAAGATTTAGCCTTCAAAAGGGCCCAAAATACAATAGAACCTGAAATTCATAATCCTACTCCTAACCTAGAAGAAGAACCTACTCCTGAGCTTCAGAGGGAATATCTTGAGGAAACTATAAGTGAAACACAAGACCCACCTATAGATAATCGCAAGAAAAGACCACTATGGGCCACCAAAACTATAGCAGAAGCTCAGAAGTTCGCTGCTCCTTCAGGAACCTTCAGGGAAAGCAAGAGGCCTAATAAATTCATCAACTATGTTGCACTTATGAATGATCTCTCTAAAGCTGAACCTAACAATGTTTCAGATGCACTCAAACATCAAGTATGGATAGATGCCATGACTGAAGAATATCAGTCCATTATGAAGAATGATGTTTGGGAGATTGTTCCTAGGCCAACCAAGAAGTATGTCGTGTCTTCTAAATGGTTGTTTAAAATCAAGCATGCTGCAGATAGCAGTATTGAAAAACACAAGGCCAGATTTGTAGCTAGAGGGTTCTCACAGAAGGAAGGAATAGATTACAAAGAAACATTTGCACCTATTGCTAGGTACACATCAGTAAGAGCTGTCCTAGCCATTGCAGCAACAAAGGGGTGGAAGGTACATCAGATGGATGTTAAGACAGCATTCCTAAATGGCGAGATCGTGGAAGAAGTCTACTTAGAGCAACCTGAAGGGTTTGAAATTCATGATGCAAAGTCTCATGTGTGTAGACTCAAGAAAGCTCTTTATGGGCTCAAACAGGCTCCCAGAGTTTGGTATGAAAGAATTGACACCTATCTCTCAAAGCTGGGTTTCTCTAAGAATGATGCAGATCCTAATCTCTACCTCAAAATAAATAAAGGTGATATGTTAATATTAATTTTATATGTTGATGACTTATTAATTACAGGAGATGATCATCTAATAGATCAATGCAAGAAAGATCTATCCACAGAATTTGATATGAAAGACTTGGGGCTTCTTCATTACTTCCTAGGATTGGAAGTATGGCAGAATTCTGATAATATTGTACTGAACCAAGGGAAGTACACCTTGGACATATTGACAAGATTTGGAATGCCAAATTGCAGACCCATGACCTCTCCTATGGAAACCAACTTCCATAAACTTAAAGAAGCAGCAGCAGAATCAAGACCTACTGACCTGTTGACGTGTATTTTGTACACCATCATACACAGAATAAAATACCTAAAGGCATCTTATCCTCTCTTGAGAAAATAGTCTCTAACTGCTGAAGATTCGCATAAAGGATCAGTTAGGTAGACTCCAAGGTTCTTTTAGTAGGGTCTCTACGTGTGGACAAGCTCCAGTGGTATGATGTGATTTGCTGGAATCACAAGGGGACTTACATTTGGTGATTGAATTTCCGATCTGCTTTGCTGGACACAGGCTCTTACTAACTTAGATTTGAAAAAATGAAAAAAGGATAAGGGCGAAGAGAGGATCTAATCCTACTACTAAGAATGTAGGAGCAATGACTTGATTTTTGATGAAACTCTAACTAGATCTTGTTTTGACATCAATGGAACATCTACACAAGACTAGTGCGATCTTCTAAGGGAGCTTTATGATGTTCAAATCATCACCGCAGGCATAGATACCATCCAAGTTGATGCATATCAATGAAGAGGCAACAAATTGAAATTGAGCTTAGGCTGAATGATCCAGTTGACTACGCAAGGCAAGTCTGCAATCAACAAACTGCTAGTAGTATGGATGTACGAATTCCACCATTAATCAATCGCATTTCCTCCATTCATCTAATCATTTACCATCTAGGATTGAAGACTCAACAAGAAACCATGCAAATTGCAAGAAAACGACATATTTCACCATTACTTCAATGAAAATGGAGTTTGTTTACAATCAATGGCAACAATTTCTTGCCTTGTCCTCCTATTCTACTCTAATTGCTTCCAACTATTCTCTAACTATTCTAACTATTTACATGCTATCTCTAACTTATTGCTAATTTTATCTCTCTAACTATTGCTCATTAGCCTTTACAAATGAAATGCCTGGGCTTATATAGTGCCCACAATACAATTTGATGGCTTAGATCAATTCAAGATCAATGGCCAAGATTCAACAATGAAAACCCTAATTAGGGTTTGTTACAACCATTACATAACATTTAATGCTTGACCAATGATAAAATTGTATTGCCTGGACACATGTCCTCTCTAGAAAAATCGACCAATGGATAGCCGGGGTAGGTACATCGGAGTTTGTGCCACCTTCCATGAGTTAAGTACATTGAATCTGGACATGCTGAGGTGGACCACACTGACTGGAGGAGTGATGACTGGGATGCCACCTCATCTGACACTTGTAGCTTGCTAGATATTCAATTTGATGTCGTTGAGAGGCTATCTTTAATTAACTCTTGTCCTAACTCCTTTTGTCCTTGATGTGCAGGATGATGTACCTCACCTTGGAACGCTGGATTGAAAGAGGTTGCCCATGTCCTTACTTGATCGTCCTGGCGAAGACCGTCCTGGATCCGGCTTGATTTTCCTTGAAGAGATCTCCATTTGATGCCTACACAACATTTCAAAATTAGTAACATGATTTCGCAATGAATAGCATAGATTAAATTAATTTTAGGAAACTTCATGATTAGTCCTTGAATTATCATTTCCTAAATGACGATTGAGCTAATACAATTCAAAATTCAAAATTCAAGCTTAAGGCAATGACGATCAAAATTCGAAATTAAAACAAGAGATCTTGCCATACCTTACTTGAGAGCTTAACTCTAAAATGCCAAAATAAAGGAATTCGCCTAGGCAAAAATCAAAATTTGATGGCTTCAATGTGATCCTTCCTCAAGTTAGCACCTTCGCCACCTTTTGGGATGTCCTTGACGTAGTTTGTAATGTCCTTGGCAAGTTCGCCTAACTTGAAACTCAAACTCCTTTGATAATGCTTGCACCTTCCCTTCGAAATTCGCTCCTCCTCTTGAATGATACTTTCGCACTTCCTTTATATACTCCAAATCGCATATGAAAGAGGATGCTTGAATAATGATTTAAAAATGAAATAAACACCTCCTTTTATAAGCACTTTCCTCATGCATTACCTTAGGCCGACTTGGTGAAAACAAAGATAATTAAAAGCCATTTTTAATAAAAACCAAGGCCGACTTTGTGTAAAATAAACAAATAAATATCAAGCGCTCACTCAATTTTTATTAAAATAATTAATTATTTGCCAACGTTTTTTTAATTTAACAATTTCGATTTTTTACAAGGCAAAACAATTAATTAATGAATATCAAGTGCAAATTTTAAATGCTACTTAATTGAATTTTCAAAAATTATCGATTTTTAGCATTTAAAATAAATTGAAAAATGTTTGTTTGAACGCCAAATTTTTGAAAATGAAATATACGTACCTCATTGCCCTGGTCCCTTGGAGAGGGACAGGAGCGATCCAAGATTTTGTCATAATTCTTGCAATTTTAACGTTCATCTCCTTCCTTTCCACGTTCAATATCAATCATTTTGATGGGTCCTTTGAGTTAGATCGTCTTGCATGTGTGCTTAAGTGCCTTTGGATGTTCATCGCCCTGGTCCTTGTCCAAAGGACAGGAGCGATCTCCATGTTTTCACGTCCAATATGCATCTTTGATCCTCGAACTTTCATTGTAGGGCGAATAACTTCATTGCTTGTTCCTTCTACGCTTGTTCAACTTTTTTGTATGAGGTGTTTGGACGTTTAGAGGGATCATCGCCCTTGTCCCTTGGAGAGGGACAGGAGCGATCCATGTCTTTCTCTCTAATCTTGGCAACTTTTAACTTCAATCTTCGTTGTGATGTCTTCCAAACACCGTCCCTCACCTTGTCCATCCTCGCCTTGCCTTGACTTTGAAGGAATATGAGTGTTTTTGATGGGATCGCCTTGGTCCTTGTCCAAAGGACAGGAGCGATATGAGCTCTTTAACTTGATTAGCAACGTTTGGACGTTCAAAACTCTTACATGTGATCTTCAAAAAACACCTTGTACCTTTTACCCCTTTGCAAAACCTTGACTTAACGTGACTTTTGAAGGAATTAGCAACTATAATCAATATCGCTCTGGTCCCTTCCTGAGGGACAGGAGCGAACTTCATGATTTTGAGCTTGTCATTGCCTCGTTCAACTTGTCATCGCTATCATCGTGCAAAATAAAGTTCCTTGATCCTTCGTGATCACTTGATGCTTGATAAACTTTCAAATTTTATGCCTTTATGCAAATTTCGCTCTGGTCCCTTCCTGAGGGACAGGAGTGAACTGGGGATTTGAGTGCAAATTTCGCAATATTGATGACCTTTGATGCTTCGTGCTTGATGGAGATGCTTCGAAATGTCCTTGGCACCTTGTTCTTCGCCTTGGAGTGATTTGAATTTGAAGAAGAGGCAATATAATCATCATATCGCCCTGGTCCCTTGGAGAGGGACAGGAGCGATTTTGCTCTTGTGGGCTTCATCTCACTTTATCATCTTCGCAAATTATCTTCAATGGATCCGTTGTACCTCCTTTCATTCATCCATGCCCTGGGATTCATTGTAAATTGGCAAGAAAATCATCTAAGACAAAAATCGCTCTGGTCCCTTGGAGAGGGACAGGAGCAAACTTGGGCATTTGGGTCCCTTGTTGACGTTTGATAATCTTCAATTTGTCTTCAACGGGCTCAAGTCACATCTTTTCTTGTCTTCAAACCGAAAACTTGCTTGATCTTTGCCCAGATCGTACCTTATGAAGAATTTCGCTCTGGTCCTTCAGTGAGGGACAGGAGCGAATTTGACCCTCTAGGCAAAAACTTCATCATTTCGTTGTTTTTGATCAAGTCTGGATGCTCTATCATGCTCATTTCGTCCTTCACCATGCCTTTGATGTCTCGATTTGTCCAAACAAGGTCAGGAATGGCTCAACTAAGCATTTTCGCTCTGGACCCTTGGTGAGGGACACGAGCGATTCGCCTTGGTCCCTTGGAGAGGGACAGGAGCGCTTTTCGCTCTGGACCCTTGGAGAAGGACACGAGCGAAATTTGACTTTTCGCACTCTCTATCAGGATAATTTTTATGGAATATAACATTAAAGTATAAGTGACATTTCCTTCTATGTTTCTTCTTTCTTATACTTTAAGTTATATTCCATATATACTTTCAGGATGTTTGAGAGTGGTTTCAGACCTCCAGGAGTTATATTGCAAAATCTAGTTTTTGGAGGTTTTTTCAGTTTCCAGACTTAGTCAAATTCAGGATCAGGACATTCCAGACTTAGCCAAATTTCAGGATCAGGACATCAGACTTAGCCAAATTTCAGGATCAGGACCTTACTCAAGCCAGACTTGCTTATCCATGTGATCCCCTGGGCGACATTCAAAATGCAAAGGCTAGCTAACAAAACCCTAAAAAAAACCTAAAGAACAAACCCTAAAAAGCAAAAAACATGGGTCCCCATTTGCAATGGGGCGATGTGTGAAAACGTCACAACATGACCCCACTCAATACAGGCAGATGATTGGGTCCCTGATGTATCTAGTAAATACAAGGCCAGATATCTGCTATGCTGTTAATGCCTTAAGTCAGTTCATGTGTGAACCTAAGGAGATACACCTGGTTGCAGTAAAGCATATAATGAGATATCTACAAGGTACCCTAAAGCTTGGTCTTAAATATGAAAAGGTTGACATAGATCTACATGGATTTATAGATTCAGATTGGGCTGGCAGTGTGACTGACAAAAAGAGCACTTCAAGGTGCTGCTTCAGTTTAGGGTCAGCCATGATATCTTGGATCAGCAGAAAACAATCTTCAGTAGCTCAGAGTTCCACAGAGGCTGAATATATTGCAGCTTCAATGGTTGCCCGAGAAGCAGTATGGCTAAGGAAATTGCTCGTGGGATTATTTGGAGAACCTATGAAACCTATAGTCATTCAATGTGATAATTAAAGCTGTATAAAACTCTCTGTAAATCCAGTATTTCATGACAGGTCCAAACATATTGAGATTCCATATCACTATGTACGAGATATGGTTGACAGGAATGTGATAAAGTTAGAATATGTGTGTACAGGAGATCAGACTGCAGATATTCTGACCAAACCACTTTCCAGAGTGAAGGTTGATCACTTCAGAAAGGGTTTAGGTATGATAGAAAGGTAATCTGCTTTGTAATCTATACTTACATACTATGTTACCGGTACTTCACATTTTCCCCACGAATCCGGATGCGGTGCGTATCGGATTCGGATTCGCCCTGGAATCTTTGTGGATTCGGACAGGGTACCGATTTTTTCCCCCTGAAACATATCCGATATTTGACTTGTGAATCCCGACGCATCCGGTGTAGACGTGGCGATTCCATACGGTTTTTTTGACGAATCTGCATCATTCGCAAATTTTGAGGGTTTTTTTCACGGGTCGAATATGTCGTTTAACATTTAAAACCCTAAAGCAAAGGCAAAAATAAAAAATCGTGAAACCATTCCACGCCATGCATGGTGAAAAAGGAAAACCGAAAAATCGCGAAAGTTTGAAACCATTAACGCGCGACGACACAGGGGTTTGAGGAGGCACGACGGCGGGAGGCGCGTGACGGCACAGAGGTGAAAGGAGGCACGCAGACACAGAGGACGGGAGGCATGCGACGACGGCGGGAGGCGCCACAGTAGGAGGGCGACGACACAGAGGAGGCGCGCGACGACGGCGGGAGGCGCCACGGCAGGAGGGCGACGACAGGAGGGCTTCGGCATCAGGTTTGATATTAATTTTTTTATTATAGTTTGGTATAGTTTGTTAAATTTTATTATAGTTAAAAAAATTTATTAGTTTGTTAAATTTTAATATTTATTATAGTTTGTTTTTTTTGTTTAATAGTTTGCTAATTAAATTGTTTGTTAAATGAAAACAAACAATCTAATAAAAATATAATTTTTCATTAGATTGTTTGTTTTCATTTAACAAACAATTTACAAACTATTAAATAAAGTTAAACTATAATAATTTTTTTTAAAAACTACTCATATTTAAAATATTAAAAATAATAATAATTTAATAATAGGTATATTTTTTAAAAACCTAATAACTTTCATAATTATAATAATTTCACTTTTATTTTAAAGAAATTATTAAATTTAATTTTATATATTTAACATTTATAATCTATTGTTTAATATTAAATATTAATATTTTTTTTTTTAATTTGTTGTAGAAATCATAATGGCAACGACTACTAGCTCTACTCCTCAAAGCTCTACTCCTCAACGGACTTTCAAAACTGACCCAAATTCACCTTTATGGAAATATGTCAATAATAGACCAAGTAAAAGGTGGTGGAACATTTTTATGGATATGCAACTTCTGTAGTACGAAAAAAACTAGCTCCTATAGTCGTGTCAAAGCCCATTTTTGTGCCATTCCCCAACAAGGAATCAAACCATGTTTAGGAAAGAATGGAAATGGGATGTCACCTCAAGAAATAGCAGGATATATTAGAGAGCAAGAGGAAGCAGATGCAAGAGTTGGTCGTGCCTCAAACCATCCTTTGTTGACAGGAAGAGGAAGTAAATCAAAGAGGCCCCCTACTTCTCCATCTTATAGCGATTTTCCTGATATCGTGGTAGAGAGCCACCCATTCTTGGACCCAATTAGTGAAGAACCTGTTATTGTGAAGAGAAGCAAGGGACCATTAGAGAGAGCATTTAAGAATGATGCTAGAGAGATTGCAGATCAATCCGTTGGAAGATGTCTATATGCAAACGGTTTGTCATTTAATGTGGTACGATCACCATATTGGCAGGATATGTTGAAAAAGGTAAATGAGGCTCCACAAGGGTACACAGGGCCAGGTTATGAGAAGGTGCGTAGCACCTTACTAGCAAAGGAGGTAAAAAACATAGACAATGCATTGGCTCCCATTAGAAATTCATGGAAACAAACAGGGGTGTCCATCATTTCAGATGGATGGAAGGATACCAAAAATCGGCCATTAATTAATGTAATTGCAGTGTGCCCTAAAGGGGCAATGTTTCTGAAAGTTGTGGATTGTGAGGGACGGGTGAAGGATGCACAATTTATTGCTAACATCCTTATACAATGCATTCAGGATGTGGGACCTCAAAATGTTGTCCAAGTAATAACGGACAATGCAAAGAATTGTAGAGTTGCAGGTATGTTGATTGAGACACGGTTTGAACACATATTTTGGACACCTTGTGCTGTCCACTCTCTCAACCTCATGCTACAAAAGATAGGCAGGAAAATAGATTGGATCAAACAAATTTATGTTGAGGCTGAAGAGATCCAAATGTTCATCACAAACCATAACATGCCACAGGCCATTTTCAGATCATTTTCACAGTTGGAGTTGCTAAAGGTAATTGAAACACTTCAATTTTTAAAATCTACATTTCACTTTGATGGTTACTTAATTTTTATTTTTTTATCATGTCTTCTTTGTATTCTAATTTTTATTTTTAATTTTTGAATAGGTTGCCGAGACCCGATTTGCATCCAACACAATCGTCTTGAGGCAACTTGTGAAGGTGCGACAACCACTTGCTAGCATGGTAATTAGTCAAAGTTGGTCCCTATGGAGGCAATCCAATACTGGAAGGGCAGCAAATGTAAAGCGCATGATCCTAGATGACACTTGGTGGGATCGAGTGGAATATCTTTTGAGTTTCACTGAGCCCATCATGAGTATGATCCGTTATACTGACATGGATCACCCATGTTTGGGAGAGGTATATGATGGCATTGACTCGATGATTGAGAAAATGAAAGCCATCATCAATGCAAAAGAGCAAGATCCCGAAGAAACTTTCTTCAAAGAGTTCAATCAATTTGTGTTGAGCGGTGGAACAAAATGACCACCCCACTACATCTTCTTGCATTTGCATTGACTCCCAAATTTTATAGTGATGAAATGCTTGCTAAGCCATCAAGGGTACCACCATATAGAGATTCAGAAGTCAGTGAAGGGTGTAGGACAGCACTTACTAAACTCTTCCCAGATTCTGAAATGGAGGATTTAATGACAAGTGAGTTTGCTGATTTTGTAGCCTCCAATGGTCAAAGTGTTTCCGCTCTCCGTGACAAGTATAAAAAGGATTCTCATGCTTGGTGGTACCTCAATGGCCATACATCACCAAACCTTCAAACTCTTGCAATCAAAGTTTTATCGCAAGTAAGTTTCTTAATTTTTATTGCTCTCTAAATTTAGATTTTTTACTATTTTATAATTGTCACCCTCTCACTTTGTGTCAATTATTCAATAGGTTGCTAGTTCCTCTTCATCTGAGCGAAATTGGAGCACATACTCCTTTATCCACTCAGTGAAACGCAACCGACTGGCAACAAGTAAGGCAGAAGAGCTCGTTTATGTGCATTCAAACTTGCGCCTTCTTACTCATAAACAAAATGAGTATAAGGATGGGAGCACAAAGTTTTGGGATGTAGATCCAGAGCGAACTGATTTGGATTTTTCAGCTGCCACACAATCTTTACTTTCTGGGGAGTCTAATAGCCAATGTGTTGCTAGTGCAAGTGGCAGTGAGGCTGTATGTGGTTCCAGTACTCTACCTACATCATCTAATGTCAATGATGATGTTGATCTTGATCTTCCTAGTGACCCATATGATGCTATTGCTGATTATTAGTTGTGTTATTTTATTGTTGAACGGTTGAGCCAGTGAACAATGAATTCGATATCTATCATAACATTCAAAGTTTGTAATTTTGTTATAGACTTATAGTTATATCAATATGAATCATATATGATAGTTCCAAGTTTTGTTTAGCATATGTATGATATGTGGGATTCTAAATTTAATTTTTGTTTCTACTTATTAGAGTGTATATATGTATATATTTATGATTTTTACATTTTTTTGTACGGACGTACCCATACGTACCCAGGCCCCCCTAAAAAAAATGTCGTACCAGCGTACCGTACCCACGTATCCGTACCTGTACCCGTACCCGCACCGGCAACTTAGCTTACATATATTTAAGATGTTTAAGGTGTAAACTTCTTTGTCATGTTTGGACTATATCTTGGCTTCTTGCCACCTGTGTTCATATCTAAGAGGTGACGATCTCTCAGATACTGAACACTTGTATGTAGACATCATAAGGTGACGATCTTATGATAGTCAAACCAGTAATCATGTTGGATCATTGGTAAGTCATGGATGTGCCATGACTATGTTGTGATACAACATTTGTACAAATGTTATTGCATTATCACAACTTGGATATGATGAGAACTTAAGCACTTCTCATATGGTTATCCTTGTATTGCGTGTTAGGCAATACTGATATCACGTGTAGGTGATATCTCAACCATTGATCATGTTGGATCTCTGGTAAGCCATGGATGTGCCATGACTATGTTGTGATAAACATTTATAAATGTTATTGCACTTATCACAACTTGGATATGATGAGAAACTAACCTTTCTCATAGACTTATCCTTAAGTATTGCGTGTTAGGCAATACTGATATCATGTGTTAGGTGATATCTTGATGAATCTTACAAGATCACATGTTTTGGTGATTTCTCACATGATCAGGTGATGATTCTCTTATTTTTAAAATTAATACTTTATGTCACATGCTCAAGTGATGTTCTTCTATTTTGTATCATATGTTTTGATGGTACTTCTCATATATAAATGATTTTTGCTAATTGACATTATCTTAGTTATGAAAAGGAAATGTGATGCAGGTTGCCTTATCTTCCAAAGCTAAGAGGGAGTGTTAATGCATGGTAGCTTATGCAAGATAAGATCTCCCTAACCTTCCTTGTTCTGTTATTTATCTACATGCTTCATGTCTAACTTATATTAAATGCTATAAGTTATCGAGTTAGATTAGCCGATACATACTTGCTATCGGATGCATAAACATTGGCACCGATTCACATCTGTTATCGGGCTTAATTATATCGAGCATATTTGTTATCGGGTTTAATGAATACACTGCTTCATTTGGCATTAACATTGGTTAACAAATGCACCGGTTGGAATATATTCATCGTGCACTTTGAATCATCGGTTTTTGTATGAACCGATTCATTAAATTAATCAGTCATTATATTATGATATTACAATATGCTATCGGGGGTTTTTGAACCGATAATCAGCATTGTGTTAATGGTATAATTGTAAAGGCACCAATCAATGTGTGCATTGATCGGTCATGCCTAAAAGGCATGACCGGTCAATACACCAATTGACCAATTACCTAAATAATATATATGCCAATTGAATTTATTTGGAGAAGACATAGAAAATATTAAAATGATCTCTCTCCTTCAGACCTGCAGATAAAATCAGATTTATTAGACATTGACATAATTCCTCATATCCATATATAGCATTCATAGTTCATAACTTGTTCTTTAATTAAAATTGAAATAACTTTACAAAAAGAATCCACAATTCTATTTGTGTTCCCTATTGTTCTATGTACTTGTTGGCAACGAGCCGATTTGGCTAGGCCTGAAAGTTGAAGGTTCTCTTGCAGGGAGCTTGCCTATGTACAATTATTTCCCTCAATTGTGGAAGGATATGGGTATGAGAAACTTCTTGTGTGTCCATGATGCATTCTTCATGACCCCAGTGAAAAGGATTAAAGAGTCACCGAAGAGAAGAATCTTTGCAGAAGTTGTGACCCTAGTCATACGATTTGGCAACTATGACATCCAATTCCACACATTCTATTATTTGAGAATGGGGGTTTATGATAAGGCCCCGTTAAAACTACCGAGGTATGCACCAGATTATCTTTTTTTCTTAGAGCTCTATCGCCAGATGGCCTTTGTCAATATCAAATATGTAAATTCGAAAAAGAAGGGGTATTCTTTTCCCCTAGCTCTGTCTAGTTATTCTTGTAAGAACAATGATTCCTCCAAGAGTGCTAGCAAATTGTTGGTCGAGTTTGGTTTTCGTTCTTTGTCGCTGAGACCCAATTTCCACAACAAAGGTTTTGTCAAATATAACCTCTATGGAGAGAAACAGTATCTCCATGTGCCACAATTGGAAGATTTCTAGGAAGATTGTGTAGAGAGAGAAGTCCAAAGGAGAAATTCGATGAGGTTAACCATAGACCAAGTTATAGCCTTTGGTTTGTCTCTACCGGTTCCAGAAAATGCAGAGTTACCCGGGGACGCGTCCCCGACCTGAAAACCCCCATCCCCGTTTCGGGGACTTGGGGACGGCCAAGGGACGTTTCCCCCCGTCCCCAAATTGCCCTGTTCTTTGAGGGGACGTCCTCGAAATGGGGGGACGCCTGCCCTAGCTTTGGGGGACGTCTGTACGTCCCGGGGACGGCTGGGGATGGCTGGGACGTCCCCAATCCGTCCCGGGGACGGCCAGACGTCCCCCATTCTAAGGCCCTTAAAAAATATTAAAAAAATTTAAAAAGTTGTATTTTTAATTTTTTATTTAAATTTTCTAATATAGGCCCCTTATTAATTCAAATTGTTATTAAAAATAAAAAAAATTAAAAGATAACATTAATTAAATTTTAAATTTATTAATTTAATTCATAATTTTGACAATGAAACTATATGGCAGCAGTGTAGCCTTTGGGCATTTTGACACAAAGATTAGAAAATCGCCAAACTCGGCGACTCAATAGAAAAATAACACCCAACGCCTTTATTAAAGTATAACACCCACTGCCCCTTGACCTTGGGGGCGCTGCCCCCAAACCCCCGTTGAAAAATATGGGGGGAAACTGCGTCGATCGAAGTAGGGAAAATTTAACCTTCGAGTCTATTGATATGCATATTGACAATGTGAATGAATTGAAATTCTGATTTATGAATGCATAATTGCATATTGTGTATTGAGTATTAACAATGTTGTATGTTCAGAATTTACATTCTAAAATGTTTTCAACTTTTCATAGTATCATACACATGCTATATCCATGTTTTATTGTTTTCATATGAATATGATGTATGTATGCATGCTTTATCCATGTTTTCATATGAACATTTAGAATTTTGAAATTTTCCTATATATTTTAAATTTTTCCTATATTTTATATAGCTGTCCCCTTTGCCGTCCCCCGCCGTCCCGGAAACGCGTCCCCTGCCGTCCCCGTCCCGGAAACTCGGGGTAACTTTGAGAAAATGTGATTGATGATGGTTCTAAGCTGATTGATGAATCATATCAGCATGTCGTTGTTGCTCCACTTCCCCTAATCCAATGGCCAAAAGAAGAGGAAAGGGCAGACATTGAGGTTAGGTCCTTAGATGTGCTAGGAAGGACAAGGAAATGGCTAGAAACGAAAAATGAGAGCACCCGCTAGTTCTTCCTCACCAGAAAGGCACACCTAATGCAAAGAGGAGCTCTTCCTAGAGTCCCCAGATCATAAAAACCACATCTAATACGGGGAGAAATTCTCAAAGAGTTGGTTCACAGCCTAGAGGCAACGAGGAGCTGCCAAAAGAGAATAAAAAGTTGAAGTTCGTTTGTGAAGGAAGTGTGCCCAACTCACCGAAAAGGAAAAGAGATGGGAGGCTAGTAACACTTGTATCTTTGCCTGACCAACAATTGCCAACTCCCACCATGACTGGTCTTGATAATGAATCTCTCATCTTCAACCAGATTGGCAGAGATAATATTTTAAATTCCTTGTTTGAAAATCCTAACCCTCAGACACTAGGAGAACCAATACCCTCAATTCCTCCTCCTACAACCATATATGGTACTGTAACCAATGTTGCTAGTAGCTCTATAGCCATTTCTTCCCCTCCCTAGCTAAAGAAGGTCATAGAAAAGAAGAAATGGTATACCCCTATGGTGGAAATCCATGTAGACACAATAGCCAAGCTACTAGGGGATATGCCAAAACCAAAGAAAGCCATATGTATGTCCAGAATGATCGTCGACCCGAATAATGGAAATCATGTATTGGAGATTGTTGATCCTTTAGTGAGCAAGGATGAACATGAGATCACAAAAACAAATTTCAAGTTGAGTCGAATCGATATGGGTCCCTCCACCACTGAAGGAGACATTTACCATGCCAAGTTCTCAGTGAGCAACTTGTCAAAAAGAATAAAGGTAAAAGAACAGAAAAAATGAGAGCTAGCCCAACAATTGAGTGCCCTAACTACCTTTGTTCAATCTATCCTACAAGCCCACACCCCACCCTCAGAAGGCACTTCAGGGATCGCAACATTGGAAGGTATCAATTCAGATAAATTAGAACAAATCAAGAGATGTAGGGCTGTTACAAGGGCAGTTGATGCATGGGCATGAGCAAAGTTGTTCTAAAGGGCATGGTATTTATTGAAAATGGTTTACAGGCCTACACCCTACTCACAGAGAAAATGACTGCTCTCCGTATTGATTTAAAGAATGTGAAGAGGGAAAGGGGAAGCCTGGCAACAGTTTTTAAGGAGTTAGAAGAAATCGCAAAGATGCCTCCCAATCTTTTGATAACTGAGCAAATTATCAATAATCCTGCGAAAAACAATTTTGCAAACTGGAAGGAAATGTTGGATTGGAAGCTGAATGTGCTCAAAGATTTGGAAGCAAAGATTGTCATGGCTATCACCCGACATTCCACCGATCTTAAGGATTTGAGGAGTGATTAATTCACATTGGGGATAAACATTTTTAGAGAGGGTAGGGAGGAGTTACTGGAAACTGGCACCGTAAAGAGGGATTTCAGAGAAAAGAGTTGATGAAGAGTTCTCACTGGCAAACATAGGAGTTGTGGCTTTGGAATGGTTAAAGGATGTAATGATTTTTCTCTCTATTATCAAAGATAGTGCTAAGGATATACTAGGGAAAATAGTGGAAGTAGACCAGTATATCAATAGATGGAGAATCAGAGTCAACATTACTAGTACTCCAAATGAAGCCACGTTATCCCCGATCATCATAAAATTCAGAGCATACAAGAAGATGAATACACAAGCGGTGTAGGCAGACCGAATGACACAAGAAGCTCAAGAACCGCCAACAAATGTGAAGGGAGAAGAGGCACTAGCAGCAGGAGATGAGGTGGAAGAAGTTGGCATTAATCTTTTAGATTAATTTTTCCTTTATGCTTTAATTTGCCACGCAGCACAAAACTATTGGCTCTAGGGAGTTGTTTATTTATTTTAAACTTTGTTTTAAAGACTTATGTTTTTAATCAACTATTTTCAAGAGGCCGTTATGGTTTTAAAACGGTTATGCTAAGTTTGGCTATAAATGTTAGAAGCCAATATGCGTATAGGATCTTTCGGAAAACTTTGTGTTTTTATAAGTAGATAATAGGATCTTTCGGAAAACTTTGTGTTTTTATAAGTAGATAATACTATTACCTGCTTCAATTACTTGGATATTCTTCAATGAGAAGTATTGAAATGGTTTTCTAAGATCATAGACTTTGTGTAGTGATGAATGGATGTTCATTCTTCTTATGTTGAATGTATGGCTATTTCAGTGGTTTTGCTGCTGAGCACATTAGTGATTGAAATCTACTCATTAGTCCATTGTTGTGAGATATTTATCTTTGTATGAATGTTGAAGACAGTGATTGTTTTAATTATGAAGATGTTAGATTTGTTCTTCTAATCCCCATCATCCTTTGTGATGAGAGTGAGACTCGATTGGAAGATTTAGCTTTCTTTGTTATCATTTTAGAATTTTGAAGTTTTAGTAATCCTTTGAAACTTTCTAGTTAAAAGTTATGCCTTTCTACTGCTTTCTGGTTAAAACCACACTTGGATCTTATTCATTCTATATCATCAGAAGGTAGCTATGCCTTATAATATAAGCAGAGAGTAGGTATAGAAGGTCATCATATCTATCTCAACTGTTTGTTCAGATTATTACTTATGTGGGTGTTAGAATATAGAGTTAGGTAGAAAAATCTGTCAACAAACATGTCTTTGTCTAGGGTTGTCACAATTTGGAGAAGAGAATTTTTGGAATTAAAAATCCCTTTTCTTAAGTTTTTAAGATTGTGGAAGGACACTCAAATGGGTTTTGTGCCTCTTCTCCTTCATTTACAACACTCTAACACCCTAATTCTTCCATTTCATATTCACTTTTCTCATTGTTGCCGCCCATGTCGCTTTGTGAAAAATAATGCAAGTGCAAACTGAAAATTTTTTATAAAAAAAAAACAAACATTTTCTTCCTTAAAACTGAGAAAAAAATATTAAAAAATGAAAGAATCACTTCTACTTTTTTATACTATCTCATTGCTCAATTATGATGCCCTAGTTTTGATTTCTCCAATTACAACTTCGAACCCTACCTAAAATAAAGCTTTTCCTATTGGAGAGATCAACCTCCTAGGAGCACAAACAACGGATTCACCTTCACAAAGAGAGAAATGATAAATCATCAAAAAGATAAAATGTATTGAGATGAATATCAATGTACAAGTGCCTAGCTTATAAAGGCAAGAGCAATTATGAGAGTACCAATGAGGTGCGAGGGTAGGTATGGAGTAGGTAACATCCAACTACCCGATACAAATAACTATGCATGTAGGAATATTCAATTATGACAACTAATACCTAAGTGGAACTTAAGCATGATGAGTAAATATTAATTTACTCCAACACCCCCCCTTAAGTGCAACTTAGGGAGAAGATTATTATGCAATATAAGCAAGATGCAAGATGGGTTCTGACTACAAAACCATTTTAGGTATCTGTTATCACAAAAACTTGCACCCTTGTTAAGCTATCAACTCAGCAACCTTGTGAAACATGGAAACAACCCTGAAGTGTGGGACCTTGTGCATGGGGTTGAATCTCTGGAGAAGGCTGGCTTCCTTCTTCAAATAGCTGCAGGTGTTGAGCCAACTCAACACTTTAAAACTAATTCCTAAGCCTATCCTAACAATTTGCAGAGGTAAAGGGAGGAGAGAATGCTTGAAATGAAAGGAGGTGATGCACCAAGAAGAGATTGTTTCTCTCCCTACCAAAATGGTACAAGTAACCAACTAAAAAAAAACCCAAGAGATGCACAACTTCAATTGCATAAGTGACCCAAACGCATGTATGGAGGTTAGAATTTGCTAAGTGTCAAGAAGGGAGAAGGATTCCCACAAGTCACACTCAAAAAACAAGTTAACACAGCATATATGGAGAGAAAAGCCACAAGACATCCACCTATGATGAAGGTAAGAAAAACATACATAGCGTACATAGGTTAGAAGGAGGCAAGAATGGTGATTTTTAATTATCATAAGGCCAAAAGCCAATCTTACAATTGCAGAAATGCAAAAATAATTACAAGTCTTCAAGAGAAGAGAAAGAGCATAGGAAATCTCAAGGCAGTAGGGAGAGAACCCTTTACAATGAGGCTTAACAGCCTTTATATAGAAAATGGTTACAAGGGTGATCATGACCCCTGCATGTCAGTCTGGAAGTGCAAGGAAGTGCATGCACTTGACTTGTACATGCAAGCAACCTAGCCATACCCACAAGGGGCAATTCTGAGAAGGTGGACTGACTAACCTTCCAAAGTTAGACATGACATAAGTCACCAAGAATGGCCCCCTACCCCCTTGATGGAAATCCTGCCAAAAACATTTAATGCACCCTTGTGGCTCCACAAAAGAAAGTGCATAAGTCACCAAAACTATCGGAGCATTAAATGCCTTGAGTGCTGATCACACCATCCGAAAGTGTTGCCAGTCGGAAGGAAGTCCGGAGACTTCGGAAGTTCGGACTCCCGAAGTGAGGAAGACAAGGGAAGGAGCAAGGAACTTTGGAACCTCGGGGTTCCAAAGTTCCAGAGAAGTAGAGAGAGAAGGCAAAAGGGGAAGGAACTTCGGAACCTTGGGGTTCTGAAGAGAAGAAGGGGGAGCGAGCAAGAGAACTTTGAAACCTCGGGGTTCCAGGGAAGGCAAGGGAAGGGAACTTGAAACCTCGGGGTTCCGGAGTTCCGGAGGAGGGAGAAAGGCTAAGGAGAGGAGGGGCTAAGCTAGTGAAGGAATTTTGGAACCTCGGAGTTCCAGAGTTTCGGAGAAGGGAAGGGGAAGGGAGAAGAACTTCGGAACCTCGAGGTTCCAGAGTTCCGGAGAAACTGGAGAAAAGCTAAGGGGAGGAAGGGAACTTCGGAACCTCGGGGTTCCGGAGTTCTGGAGAGAGGAGGGAGAGCGGCTAAGGCAAAGAACTTCGAAACCTCAGGGTTCCGGAGTTCCGGAAAAGGAAGAAGGAAAGAGACAAGGGCAAAAAACTCTGGAACCTGGGGGTTTCAGATTTTCGGAGAAGAGAAAAGAGAGGGCAAAGAGAAAAGAACTTCGGAACCTTGAGGTTTCGGAGTTCCGGGGAAGAAGAAAAGGCCAAGGGAGGAACTTCCTCCGAACAAGGCAACACTTCACACCTTCACACTTCATGATTCTTCTCTCCTTGATCAATTGGGGCCGCACTGGTCCATGGAACATATCTCTAATCGATTCTCACTGATGGACCAAGGGTGTCATAAAATGACAACAGTACCCATGTACAATTGCAAATGCAATGAATTCTCTCATAAACCGAAGGAAAGGAGAAAACCTCATGGGAGAAAACTCCTCTCCAAAAGAGAGAAAAGAAACAAGATGCGTGGATGGAGGACTCAATCACAACCCCCAAGGACTACATACATCATGTATATACAATCAATTATCCCCCCATAGGAAGGAAAGGAGACTGCATATCCCCCCATAGGAAGGAAAGGAGACTGCATACCCCCCCCTATACTGAATAATGTCATGCATAAATAGTGAGTGCTTGGAGACAAAACATAATCTAGTGCCTACAAACAACATTTCTCCCCTTGGAAAGAAGATAAACCAAGTACAAATGCAAGAATGCTTCCCATTCTGGATAGGAATTAGGAAGTGGAATCCAAATGTAGAATTATGTCTCTGAAATTTGCTCATGTGTCACCATGACCTTGGAAGATGATGTCACGAACCAAGTACAAATGCAAGAATGCTTCCCATTCTGGATAGGAATTAGGAAGTGGAATCCAAATGTAGAATTATGTCTCTGAAATTTGCTCATGTGTCACCATGACCTTGGAAGATGATGTCACGAACCAATCAAGTACATACCCAATCATAATAGAAGGTGGCAAACAAGGAAACAATGGAAACTAATCTTAAGCAAGCTCCAAAGGCAAAGATGAAGTGATAACAGTTGTATCACAACTATCATCAAATAGGAGAGATAAACCCTCAAATGTGTCTTCCAAAATTGAAATGTGAGATTCCACAAACAATGAACCAATATCTAGCAAATAGGAATCCCAATTAGGAAGACAATGATAATCTTATTGGTCAGGAATGATGGAAGTCTCTAGTGAAGGTAGATCAACTAACATTGACAAAGAATTAGGAACCTCTAAAGCAATTGCAACCTCATCTGAAGCTTCAAATAACTCCAAAGGATCATAAGCATGAGTTATCTTCTTTGAAGAATGAAGAGGAATAGGAGAATCAAAAAGAGGATCATCAAGGAATGGTTGAGTATCATGATCACCATATACTTCTTGAATATGAGTCTAAGGAGCAAGTGGGCACTCAACATGATTAAGACACTCCATAATGTCTTAATTTATATTTGTAAATGCAGATCGTACTCCTCTCAGATTTGATAGTTGATAGATTGTAATTAATATTTCTATATATATGTGATTTATGATTCTAATGAAGATTGTGTTTTGCAGGTCCAAACAAGGCTGAGAATGTTCAATTTTAATTGCTCAATATTGCCTTATCGGGTCTGCATATATACTTGTATCAGGGGGGCATGTCTTGAGTGGGCATGTCTCCACAAAGTGGAGGCATGTCCACTCAAGAAGTGCCTCCTCATCGATGGCACTTAAACAGTATTATGAATACCGTTTTATGAACGGTCACTTACTATTAGTTAATTAGTCACTAACATATGTTTAATATCTCGATAAGAAAGGTATTCAACGTATATACAATGTAAGCAATGTTGATCGATCATTACTCGATCGATAATGAAATCAATATGATATTAATTCATGCAGATCGAAAGCATTCTTTATTCGATCATGATAATTAATAGTGAGGTGGTAACTGATATATTTCATTGTTGATTCTTTATCTGTCGATGCTATAATTTTAACACTCCCTCTTAGCTAGGGAAGATAAAGAGTAAGAATATTATAATGAACTCTGAGAGTACATTACCATACTAATAGCTATCACATATCTCATGATAAGGTATATCATCTAATCTCCTGATATGAAGTATCACTTGTCTCGTGATACTAAAAGATATAATATACTCAAGAACATTACATTCTCCTCATATATCCTAGTCATGGTATGTGCATTGACATTAAGTCACATAATGTCTACCGTAACAAATCATGACAAATCCATGAATAATGATATCAAGTCACGTGATATCAATCTACTGAACATTATAAGATCGTCACCTTATAGTGTCAAATACAAGTGCTCATTATCTAAAAGATCGTCACCTTTCAAAAATGTACACAGGGGGTGGGGCCCATAAAGTCATAGAGTCGCACATATGACAAAAGAAGTTTACACATTAAACATCTTATATATTAGTACAGATAGATATAATACTTATGTTTCAATCATACCAAGACTCTTTCTAAAGTGTTCCACTTTCACTCTGGAGAGAGGTTTGGTAAGTATGTCTGTTATCTGATCTCCTGTACTAATATACTCCAACTGGATTACATTCCTTTCTACCATGTCTCTCACATAGTGATAAGGAATCTCGATATGCTTAGATCTATCATGAAATACTGGATTCATTGAAAGCTTAATACAACTCTGATTATCATAGTGGATAATAGTAGGTTTCAGAGGCTCACCAAATAATCCCACAAGCAGTTTTCTGAGCCATACTGCTTCTCTTGCAGCCATAGAAGCTACAATGTATTCGACTTCTGTAGAACTCTAAGCCACTGAAGATTGTTTTCTTCTTATCCACGATATCATAGCCGATCCTAAACTAAAGCAACGTCCTAAGATGCTTTTCCGATCGGTCATGCTTCCAGCACAATCTGAATCTATGAATCCATGAAGATCTAAATCAACCTTTCCATATTTGAGACCATAATTAAGGGTACCTTGAAGGTACCTCATTATATGCTTCACGACAACAAGATGTATCTCCTTGGGCTCACACATAAACTGACTCAAAGCATTCACAGCATAACAGATATATGGTCTGGTGTTGACCAAGTACATCAAAGATCCAATCATCTTCCTGTAGAGAGTTGGATCTGCTAACTAAGAATCTATTGTTGCTTCCTTCAATTTATGAAGATTTGTTTCCATAGAAGATGACATAGATCTACAATTCATCATTCCAAATCTCTTCAATATATCAAGGGATCTGAATCTATGAATCCATGAAGATCTAAATCAACCTTTCCATATTTGAGACCATAATTAAGGGTACCTTGAAGGTACCTCATTATATGCTTCACGGCAACAAGATGTATCTCCTTGGGCTCACACATAAACTGACTCAAAACATTCACAGCATAACAGATATCTGGTTTGGTGTTGACCAAGTACATCAAAGATCCAATCATCTGCCTGTAGAGAGTTGGATCTACTAACTGAGAATCTATTGTTGCTTCCTTCAATTTATGAAGATTTGTTTCCATAGGAGATGACATAGATCTACAATTCATCATTCCAAATCTCTTCAATATATCAAGGGTGTACTTCCCTTGATTCAGAATAATTCCATCTGATTTCTGCCAGACTTCTAATCCAAGGAAGTAGTGCAATAGACCTAAGTCCTTCATGTCAAACTCTGAGGCTAGATCTTTCTTACACTGATCAATAACGTGATCCATTCCTGTGATCAATAGATCATCAACATATAATATTAATATTAACATATCACCTTTGATTTTCTTGAAGTAGAGATTTGGGTTTGCATCATTTTTCGAGAAACCTAATCCCATGAGTTAACTATCAATTCTTTCATACCAAGCTCTGGGAGCCTACTTAAATCCATACAGGGCTTTCTTCAATTTACACACATGTGACTCTGCATTGTGGATCTCGAATCCTTTAGGTTGCTCTAAGTAGACCTCTTCTTCAATAGTCCCATTTAAGAATGCAGTTTTTACATCCATTTGATGGACTTTCCATCCTTTGGTTGTTGCAATGGCTAGAACTGCTCTAACTGAGGTATAGTGAGCAACTGGTGCAAAAGTTTCTTCATAATCAATTCCCTCCTTTTGTGAAAATCCTCTGGCTACAAATCTTGCTTTGTATTTTTCTATACTACCATCTGCAGCATGCTTGATTTTGCATAGCCACTTGGAAGAAACAACAGATTTCTCTTTTGGCCTAGGTACTATCTCCCACAAATCATTTTTCAAGATGGATTGATACTCCTCTGTCATGGCATCCTTCCATACTTGGTGCTGGAGAGCTTCTGTAACATTAGCAGGTTCTGATTTGATGAATTCACTCATCAAAGCTACATAACTAGAGAATCTATTAGGTCTTTTACTCTCTCTAAAAGTCCCTGACGAAGCTGCATAAGTCTTTGCTTCTTTCATTGTCTTAGTAGCCCAAAGTGGTCTCTTCTTAGGATTTTCCAATGATGTGATTTGTTCTTCATTTCTATCTTCCTCAGGGTACTCCCTCTAAATCTCAGGGGCAGGATCCTCTTCTAGGTCTATGGGGGAAGTTTGAATTTCTGACTCAATAGAATTTCTAGCTCTTTTAAAAGCTGTCTTCCTAAAAAATTACATCTCTGCTTAGTTCAATCTGTCTCTGACCAGGGACATATATTCTATAAGCTTTGGAGGTTTCACTATAGCCTACAAAAATACCTTTTCTCCCAGAAGGTTCTAGCTTAGTTCTTTTCTCTTTGGGCACATGAATGTAGACAGGACAACCAAATATCCTCAAGTGACTGATGTCTAGTTTTACACCAGTGAAAGCTTCTTCAGGAGTTTTGTCATCAATATGGGAGCGAGGACATCTGTTATGTATGTAAATAGCAGTATTAGAGGCTTCTGCCCAAAGTGATGTTTCTATGTTTTGATCAAGTAACATTGCCCTAGCAGCTTCTACAATGGTTCTATTTTTCCTTTCAGCAACCCCGTTTTGTTGAGGGTTGTAGGGTATAGTGAACTCTCCCTTAATCCCAACATTTTTACAAAATTCTTTAAAAATATCTTATGTGTATTCTCTCCCATTGTCTGTCCTTAATGTTATAACTTTCCTCCCATAAGAGTTTTTTGTAAGGGATTTGAATTCCTTAAACCTTCTAAGGATCTCCTCAAATTCTTTACATTTGAGGAAATAGATCCAGGTCTTTCTAGAGTAGTCATCAACAAAAATTACATAATATAAGAAACCCCCTAAAGAAGGTACATACATGGGTCCACATAAATCTGAGTGGACTAATTCTAATACATCATTTGTTTTACTAGAACTACTTTGGAGAGACCCTTTTGTGTTTTTCCCTAAGGCACACCCCTTGCATGCCCCTGAATGATATTATTTGAGTTTGGGTAAACCTGTGACTAGTTTTTCCATAGAAGATAGGGCACGGAAATGGAGGTGTCATAATCTCCTATGCCATATTTCATTAGAGTCTGCAATTTCATGAATTAGGGCAAGATTTGGCTCAGTACATAATTTATATAGATATCCTTGTCTATAACCTATGGTTTAACCCTTCTTAATAGTAGAGTTCTTTGGCCATGCCAACACTTTACTATCCATGAAGGTAACCCTATATCCATTGTCTTCAAGTGCAGATATGGAAACCAAGTTCCTCTTGATACCTGGTACAAACAATACTCCAGTGAGTTGAATAGAGATACC
The DNA here is from genome assembly GCF_030272615.1 of Cryptomeria japonica. Taxonomy (NCBI): domain Eukaryota; kingdom Viridiplantae; phylum Streptophyta; class Pinopsida; order Cupressales; family Cupressaceae; genus Cryptomeria; species Cryptomeria japonica. The sequence goes on along the minus strand of NC_081409.1, from coordinate 194,806,280 downwards.
AGACTTCAATTTGATGATTGATGATACATGTTCCAACACCTCTAATTGGATGTGTAGAGTCATCTCCAATTGTCACTTCCTCATCAGTTTCTTCTACCATGGAGTCTAAAAGTTGCCTGAACCCAGTGATGTGTCTTGATGATCCACTATCTATAACCCAAGTGTTGGATTTATATGATACTTGGTTTGAAAGTGCAAAGTAGAATACATATTTCTCGGATTCATGCTTTGTCTTAGACTTTCCTACTTTGGCAAATGATGCTTGTTGCTTTGTTCTATTAGGACATCTGACTACATAGTGCCCATGCTGATCGCATCTGAAACATTGGATTTGTGAAACATCTTTCTTGGATGAACCCTTCCCATGGTGGCTTTTCCTCTTCTTGAAGTGCTTCTTCTTTCCTTTCTTGTGAGAATTAGCATTCAAGACATGGAGATCTTCATCTAGGTTCTTCTGATTGAATCCTTTCTTTGTCTGTCTCGATTCCTCTTGAAGGCAGTTTGATCTTAGCTGGTCAAACTTTGGAAATTTAGACCTTGCACTAATGCCTTGAACAAATGTCTCCCAAGAATTTGGTAGACCATCTAAGGCAATAAGTGTTAGCTCCTTACTTTCAATCTGGTATCCAAGTGTTGATCGCTGATCCCTTAGTGCAGATATTCTCATAAAGTATGCGTTGATAGATTCTCCTTTGTTCATACTTATATGATTGATTTCTCTCTTTACAGCCAAGGTCCTGCTGGAATTATTTATTTCGTATGTGCTTTCAAGTGACTTAAACATATGATATGCACTCTCATGTTTTGTCAAGATTGGCACGATATGATCTCTAACTCCATCAGCTATGATTTTCATGGCCTTTTCATTTCCTTAAATCCATGTTGTCTTCTCGGGATCATTCTCCGGTTCTGCTTTACTTTCTTTCACAAATGACTCAACTTTATTCTCTTTTAATATCATCATAATCCTGAACTTCCATGATGAGAAGTTATTTCCTCCTTCTAGCCTATCTTCGAATCTGATTACACTCACCAAAGAGGAATGTGATGTACTTAGATTTAAATCTGAATATCTCAAGTTCGATCGCTGCTTGGATCCTCCTTAACCTGGCTCTGATACCATGTAAATGCAGATTGTACTCCTCTCAGATTTGATAGTTGATAGATTGTAATTAATATTTCTGAATATAAGTGATTTATAATTCTAATGAAGACTGTGTTTTGCAGGTCCAAACAAGGCTGAGAATGTTCGATTTTAATTTCTCAATATTGCCTTATCGGGTCCGCATATATACTTGTATCGAGGGGGCATATCTTGAGTGGACATGTCTCCACAAAGTGGAGGCATGTCCGCTCAAGACGTGCCTCCTCATCGATGGCACTTAAATAGTATTATGAATACCATTTTATGAATGGTCACTTACTATTAGTTAAGTAGTCACTAACATATGTTTAATATGCCGATAAGAAAGGTATTCAACGTATATACAATGTAAGCAAAGTTGATCGATCATTACTCGATCGATAATGAAATCAATATGATATTAATTCATGCAGATTGAAAGCATTCTTTATTCGATCATGATAATTAATAGTGAGGTGGTAAACTGATATATTTCATTGTTGATTCTTTATCTATTGATGCCATAATTTTAACAATATTCTCAAAAATAACTCTAAAAACTTGATCCCTACGACCTTTCCAAATAATAATCTCACAAGGTGTGCAACAGCTAGGAACATGATTATACAAATATGGCAATAAATCATGCTCATTAAGATGAGTGAGTATGAAATCACTCCATTGCCTATAGTTCCCCCTCTCCAAAATAAAAGAAAAACCCATTATGATAAATCCTAAAAATCAGAGATATGCCAACACATAATCACAATGAGACTATCCAAATGAAAAAAAAACCTGATTTGCAGAAAAAATTAGGTGGGGCTCGGATGGTAATATCTTATGTTGGTGGGTGCCCGCACCAACAAGCAAGTCAACAATTCATAAAATAACCACTGAGTCACCACCACAAGGCACAATTTTCTACGCACTCAAGGATAATGCGTTCCTCCCACATGAGCCTATGCTCACACAAACAATGCAGGTTGTGGGATATTTAAAAAGTAAATAATATTGCTACACACACAATGTGGGACAAGTACCCCACCAATGAACCGTTGTGCACGAGCCCAAACGTTTCTAGATGAACGGGAAAGCAGAACTCCAACACAGCAAAAGTAGCAAATATTTTGTTGAAACCAAACATTTCTGGATGAACGGGAAAGCAAAACCCTAACATGGCAAAAGGAGCAAATATTTTGTTGAAACTTTAGCTATTCTAAAGTCTCAAATATATTTGCCAATAAGGAGCCTCGCAGCTACAACAAAGGAGGAAACCTACCTACAACAAGGTTGAATCGGCTCACAACAAAGATATTGCCTAATCAAGCCATCAAATTGCCGCCTATAATGTGTGAGTGAAATTTGACAACAAAATGTGTTTGGTAATAAAGCCAGCCAAGACAAAGACAATTGCCACTGCAGATATACTTGCGCTACTGCCACAGAATACGCCTAGCAATCAAGCAACCAATGGTCTACAACAAAAATACAAGGAAATCCACCAATAAATCTCTGCTAAGCAGAAAAAACAATGCAAGTCACAGCTACAATAATAAAGGCCGATACAGAGAATAAAGAGCTAGTCCGTTTGCAATGAATAATTGCCAAATTTCGACACAAATACCTATGCACTTAGGAAATATTAAATTATGAACACTGATAACTAAGTGGAACTTAAGCATAATGAATAAGTATTAATTTACTCCAACATTTCCTCCAACTTAGCTGCAAACTTTTTTGGCATGTAAAAATAAATTAAAAAAAAAAAGAAGGGGGCTTTTTTAGCTTATATAGGGCTAACTGTGGTATGGTTGCCTACAAAAAAAACATTGATATTAGTTTGAATGATTTGGACCTATTTAAAAGGAAAAATAAGTGTTTTGTTGTGGGAATGGCTACTTGTCCCCTCGATGATTGGGGAACGTTGTTGACATCATAGCTTTATCAAGAACATTCAGCCATCGCCATAGTGTCCCTATGTTTCTAGGATGACTAGGGCAAAAAAAAGCAAGGACAATGGGGAGATGTTCCCAAAGCATCCACGTGTTCCCAAAATGTCCCTGGTACAACTAGGACGAAAAAAATCATAGGGATGCATCCTTGAGGAACACTAATTTATATTACACGTGGAAAATCAACATGGTTTATAATAATCACTTTTAGGGTTAGTTAGGGTTATTTTTAATTTTCCTTTTTTAATTTTAAAAAAAACATTTTTGGGACCTAGCAAATTCACCTAGGATCCTACAGATTCAGTCCACGTATGTTTGAACATATCCAAGCTGAATCCATGAGATAGGATTCTAGACGAACCCTAGCTAGACATGGACAGGAATCAGCAACTAATCTAGACAAGTCTTGATCTGACCAAGGCTCTAGATGTACCAATATCATGGGGCACAAACAAGGTGAATGATTGTTTCAAAGAAGAAAGATTGATTAGTTGGCTGATTTTTTGTCATATTAGATAAGTAGGCTTTGTAATTAGAGAAAGAGAAATTATTTGGGATATTGTCACAAAGTTTGAAAAACAAGCCTCTTTTTTGTGGTATATGGTGAAACAACATTTGAATGGGCTCAACCTTGGGAAACTATTTCAAGTAGCATTTGGGCTCAACCTTGGGAATAGTATATCTAGAGGTATAGTGGAGAAAATCAGACCCAAATAAAAGTTTTGGAGACTTTTAAATGCTGTACTATTAATGAGTTGAACCTGAACCTATAGGTAAGTCACAACCGGTCTCTAGCCTTGTACTACGCTGGCATCATGTGACATCCTCCTCCCCATATCCATCATCCAAAAGGATTGAATCTGACCATCATTGACAGCAGATTTCTTTGAGTAGAAAACTTTCTTTTCCTAGAGTAGGTTGGTAGAGGCTTCTTGTTCTCAAAGAGGCTTTTACACCTGTAGCCTAGCCATCAGCTGAAAGCTTCTTCTTTGCTTTAGGATGGAATGTATTTTAGATTTCCAAAACAACAAATGACATCTAAAGAGTCCTTTAAAGCTGTAATATCTATTACAAATGAGATTTTACGAAGTTGCTGTCTGAGAAATTTATGCAAAAGATCGAGAATGTTAGAGACATTTCCTAGAGGTAGAAGCTTTTGTGACAGCAATATATCTTGGAGAGAATTTAAAAGAGTAATGATGGGGTCGATTTGTATAGATAAAATAAGAAGGTCATCCTCCTCTGCTAACATGGATCCAATTTTTCATTAATGCTATCATATGTTAGTTGTTGTAGGATTTAATTAAAATGGTTTGATGTTGTTGAACAGCTTCGAAATGAAGATCAATGGCATAACATTGCCAGCTTAGAAACTATACAACATCTAATGTTGTGAAGGTTGGAACAAGATGTCAAGGAGATGGAAAGAGCATGGAAAGTGCCCATTTGTTTATAAAGGGGCAACTAATATACAAAGGAATCTCTAACCCTAGGTTATGTTGGAGCTTTGTAATGATTGTTAGGAAACCAATCCATATGAACCATTATGAGGAATTTTGCTATAAGAGAATAATTTATGTTTAGGACTTTGATGGTAACAATTTGGTGCATCACTCTTATGAATGAGTGCAAACCATTCAAGATAACTCCGTGCCATTTTACAAACCAATTGAGAGAGTTGGTGCCACCTAGAAAGCAAGAAATTTTGTGGTGGTTTTAGTTTCCACATCATACCATGGTGCCAAATGGATGTCTTATGATCAAAGCCATTTGTGATTTGCCACTCAGGTTGTTTCTTAAGCCCTCCTCTTATTATTAAGCATCAAATCGTTGTGAACATTGTCCAAGTATTTATTTTCCCTATGTTGTCAATGCATATGTGCACATCACAAGGAGCTTTAGAAGAAAGGTCCACATTAAGCACAATGATGTCTTTTGTATTAGGAAAATGTTAGTGTGTAGCTGTAAATGCTTTGGTGGTAAACATGTGATCACACTTCAAGATTTGAACTGCATGCACGATTTATAATCTAGTGTGGATATTCCACTATGTGGATCCTCACAACAGATCATATTTTTCCCTAATGTCATTTGATTGCATGCTGTTGCACCTAATGGAGAAATAAGGTATAAATTCCTCAAATCCCCTTCGTTCTTACATGTTTTTCTTGCCTAAATCAATGTTTACAAGTACTTCTAGCCTAAAACAGCAATGCCCTATTACAGAACTCTCTGATGCTCTCACACACTCCCTAAATCTCGGCTACACTCTCAAGCCTCGGACCATCACAATAGGTTCCTACAACCAATTTTTTTTATAATATATAGAAAAATTCCCCATTGAATGAAATCTCTTGGAGGTTTTGTAATAAGAACAGTTACAAATGAGTCCACCAAGGAAGCTAAAGCATCACAGAAACTGACAGGATTCTGTTGGACACATTGTGGAGATATCAACCTTGCAGACCCTGTCTCTGTTGTTTCGATGACATGTTTGACCATGGTCAAACAAGCTCTACTCATGCAGTTCCAGAAAGGGACAATTTAAAACACTGCCAAACTAATAAGACATGTTTAACCATAATTGAACCTATTGGTTCTTCTTTTTCTTCTCCCAAGACCAATTCCTTTGTGCGATCAGATCCTTCAACTGTTCTTCCCCATTTTCTAACAAACAACTTTGCAACTCAACTTATAAGTTATATGTCATTTTCTCTAGAGTGAGCCTTGAAAATGTGTTAGGCGTAAGGATTAACTTTAATGTGACATAAGTAAATACACCAGCCCGCTTGACTAAATTGTCTATTCCAATTTTGAATCATACCTTCCCAATTAGAAGGCCTTTTGTCCCCCAAAGCCAGCAACTCACTAAATGACATATGACTCCCACCTTGATTCTTGAATACAACTAGGTTTTTCATGGCCTAGCCTTTTCCAACCGATCATCAATTTTGCCACATGCCCTCTATTTGCCCCAGTTTCTGATTATTAATAGAACTAGAAACAAATTTCAACAGTTTGTGCACTTTCTAATAAGAGAGAGAGAAATCTTGCCACCAGCATTGATCAACCTTCCACTTTTTGGTTCCCTTACCAAGGAAATTCTCAAGCTTGCCTCATAAGCTAAGTTACCGATTTGGGTACGGATACGGATACGGCTACGGCTACGGCTACAGATTCACGAGTATGGCAAAAAAAAAATTCCTTGGGTACAGGTACGGGTACGTCATCACATATATATAAAGTATTATAATATTAATATTATAATGCTATTTCATATATATTATAATATATATAAAATAGTATTATATTAATATTATAATATATATAAAATAGTATTATAATATTATTTTAATACTATTTTATATATAAAATAATATTATATAAAATAGTATTAATATTATATGTATGAATTTTCAAAAAATAAAAATAATAAATAAATAAAGAACCTTAGCGTATACAAAAACATAAGTGAATACTAAACATTATTAAACACAAGCGAATACTAAAAATTATTAAACATAAGCGGATACCCAAAATTGCAAGAATGGCCGGTAATACTAAATATTTTTAAACATAAGCGAATACCCACATACGAACGAACGCAGAGAAGACGGACGAACGAACAAACGCAGGGAAAAGAATAGATGAACAGATGCAGAGAAGACAGACGGATGGATGAACAGAAGGTTTAGAACAGTTTTTTAAAGATAGACGAATTTAGATCGATTCTAGGCTGGACCAGTCCTGAATTCGGAACTGTAACGAACTCGTCCTCGATTTTGGCCTCAAGCTGCCAAATCCGGTAACATGAAGGATGAATTCCTTCCTCTGTCATAACACTGTATAAGTTGTCCCTTCTACAGTAAATTAGTTCTCTCTGCTACATGTATGAGCTTCCAAATGCTACATGACATACATCAAGAGAAACCACATTTGTAGTAATTTCATTAAAAAAATGCTCATTCACACCAAATGTAACTTGCATTGTTTGGTGATACACAATTCTCATGCTTTCCTTACTCAACGCAAACTATATGAAGGGGGATGTAGATATGTTTTACGTCCTAATTTCTTTATTAACTCCTTGGAAAGAAAATTAGCCTAAGAACAAGTATAGAACGGAGCATTCACCTTTGTCTTCTTCACTTGAATTTTTATGTGAAAAAATTTGATGTTCTCATATTTCTCTTCCTCTTCTTTGCCATCCAAGAAAACCTTTTTTTTTGAGAGATGTGCAAACAAGAATTTGACATCAAAGCTACATTCCAGCTCTTGGACTGTAAAAGAAGTCATAAACCTCTGTTTGTTCTTCTTAGGCTTGTTCTTTAATGGTGCAACTCTGAGTGTAGATTTCAATGTGTTTCATTTGCCTGACCATCCATGTCACACTATAGATAATGGTTGTTTAATTAATAGTAGTAGCAGCCCCAAGCTTCCACTCTTGCATTTGCCTTTGGAATTTGAAGCACCTCATGTCCTTGTGCCTTGAAGAAAAAAATGAGCCTCTTAAATATATATCTTAATAAAATGAGCATAGGAGCATATTGCATCTATATCCTTGGGCTTTAAAAGCAACATGCAACTCCTTCGATGGATACAAAGACTACCTGTGTATTTAATTTGATTATCTCTAGTACATCCTTATCCATTTGGATAGCCATTCTATGAAATCTAGTAGCGTATTCTTAAGAACGTCATCCTCGTTGTTTCTTGTAATGCTAACTTACCGAGTATGCCCTTAAGGCCTCCCGCACTAGTACCAAGCATGTCTGGGTACAAGTTCACCCGGGGATACACCTGGGTACGCCCAAGTTACATACCAAGCATACCTAGGCATATGCCCAAAGGTGCTGAGCACAAAAAGGTAACAAAAAAACGACTTTTTTTTTGCATCCAAAACACCCTAAAAGCATCATTTTGCCCAATTCAAAAATCATTTCTCTCTTCACTCTCTCTTTAGTCATTTTCTCTAAAAGATAAATTCAGGGCATAACCCCCGAACCCCCACTTCCAGCTCGCAGGGGAACAAAACGTTCCCCCAAACCTCCTCTATCATTGGGTTTTTCTCACATCTAACACCTTGTGCAGCTGATTGTTGTTGCCCCTCAAACCCATTAGGGTCTCCACATCCAAACCCCCACTAATTATTGGGATCTCTTGTCCTATAAGAAATTTGATTATAATGAGGGTCTAGGACCTATAAGAAATTTGATTACAATGAGGGGGTCTGGGAGTGGAGACCAAAATCAAGAACTTAGACAACTAAAATTATCACTATTAAATGCCGATTAATAAAGGTATATGCTAAATATTTAACTATTGATTGGCATTTAATATTTATCTTTATCACTATCATTTTGGCATTTGGAATTGATCGATGATGAAGTATCATACTATCAAATGTATTTAGTTTTACAATTCTGTATATTTCTTTAATTTTTTATTTCTTTTTGTGTGTGCGTGTGTATGCGTACCGTACCCAAGGGAAAAAATTGCTATACCGACGTACCCATATCTCGTATCCAAACTCGTTCTTGTACCCATACAGGCAACTTAGTTGTAATGTTATCAGTAAATAGACTTCTCTTCTTGATGACAAATAAGATTGAATTGTTTTGATTAGCTTTTGAAATTCATCCCAAGAACAAAAAGAGTGTTGACTTTCTTAAAATATCTTTCAGACCATTTAAGAGTATCCTTGCTCAATCTTAATTGAGCAAAACAAGTTCTTGTTACTTGCTAATATGCTGTATGTTGAAATATAACTCAAGTTGTGGCAGCCAATGGTCAAGCTTCTCCACGTCTACCTTTTCTCCATACATAGGTATATTATCTTTTCTTTAGCTTTGAAAATAGGGATTGCAAAATAACTTCTTTTTTATCATGGGAATGCATCTTCTCACAAGAAAACAGCTGCTCCTTAGCTTTGGATTTCTCAAGGGATACCTGGGCTACTTTCTTCATGAGTGTCATTATAATTTTTTCTAGCTTCACCATAGATCTTCAAATGCTTGCCATATCTTCTAGCTTGAGAGATCTTTCATCATCCCCAACAGGTGTTCCATCATCATGTGTCATGCTTCTTACTCCTTATCTACAATCTCTGGATTCTATCTCTGGTTCCAAAGGAAGTAAATCCAAGCTTAAACTTAGACTAGCTGCTCGACCAATGGACATAAACCTAGAAACTAATCACCCAAGCAAATAATCACACAAAGTCCAAGAAAATCCAGCGCTAATATCAATCTGACCTGTAATCTAGGGTGGATTTTCCACTACATAAACCACCACAACATATCCTATTCTTCCTTAATGTAACTTGATTGCATAAATTCTGTCCCTAATGCAAAAATAAGGTGAAGCAGTCCCCATAGTTGAATCTTAAGAAGAAAACAAACTTTTTTAAGTGTGTCGATACAAGCAATGAGCATAAACAACACTGAGAAAGACAATGTAGCAGCAATTTGACTTAGATAAAACCAAAATGAGGAAGAAATCCTGAAAAGTGCGGTGTTCCTCCTAAAGTCACTATCTCTTGATCTACTATAATGGTTTTCTTGCCTACACCAAGGTTTACAAGGACTTCTTTGTGTATACAACAACAATGCCCTACCATACAACTCTTCAAAGCCCTCATGCACTCTTCAAACCTTGGATACGCTTTCATAAAAATAAAGAAAAAATAAACAAATTATAGGCTGCCAACAACAGGGCTTACAATAAATTTTCTAAAACAACAATAAGAAAAAATCCCCCATACAATAAACTCTCTTGTAAGTTTTATGATAAGACTTACAAAGGAGTCAAAGCAAGAAGTTCAAGCATCATAGAAACGGAAAAGAATCTTTTAGACATGTTTTGGATGTCTCAGACCTTGTAGACCCTGTCTCTGTCATTTATGTAACATGTTCATCCATGGCCAAACCTGCTCTGCTTGCATAGTATTGACTACTGTCAAACATGCCAATTTTTGTCTTTTCTTCTGTTGGGCCCAGTTCCCTTGTGCAATCAAATCCTTCAGTTACTTATTCACTGTGTTTTCTGATAAACAACTTCTACAACTCAATTTCTGCGTCATTTTCTCCCTAATGAGCCTTCAAAGTGTGCTAGGCATAAAGATTGGTTTCAATCAATAAGAACATAAGTGAATACGATGGCCCACAAAACTACCTTAACTCATTCGATTTTGTATCACATCTTCTCAATTGAAAGACATTTGGGAATTCACTAGATGAGATAGACCTTTCCAAAAGCCTTCCATTGTACATGTGCCCTGAAGCGAGCAAAGGAAATTCTGTTTTGTATGCTACTTCATAGTCCAAGATGGGAAGGACATCACATGATTGATCCAATGATGTGAACTTCCTCACGTATACTGCCAAAAACTGTTCCATTGATTGGATTCAAGGCAGAATCTTTAGGTGCTCATTGACCCATACATAGGATTTCTTTTGGTGATGCTTAAGAAAGCTGAGAGGGGAAACCAAGCTAGCTTAGTATAGATAAGCTAACAATCATATCATATATGCTTAGCTGTAACTTCTTATGATCTTTTAGGACAGCCAATTGAGCAGTGTGCACCAATTTCAGCTTTGGAAAAGTAATAAAGACCATGACAGTTACAGTTGGTTAGGCTATGATATTTTCCTGCAAGTTTCAGAACCAGTTCAAGAGCTAATTTCCTATTTGAATTTCATGGAATTCTTATATTTTTTGTTCAAAAAGGAACAAATTTAAGAAAAAGGATAGTTCAATTCATTTAGTGATAAGACAAAATCTTGTGAGACTAATTTCTGTCAGCATTTGCAGTGCAATTACAATCCTACAGAGTCCACAATTTTGAAAATATAGAGATGCACATTTTTTATCAATGTAAGTGTCCTCAGTGATTATAACCCTCTTGATAATTTAGAGTGTATGTTGGCATAGTGGTATAATGTTTAGGTTAAGTATGAGAAATAAAAAATTAACACAGACATAACACAAAAAAATGAGTGTGGATCTTACATGTAAACTGTACAACGAATGGAGGATTTTCATGTACTCACCTCATCATAAAGATATGGAAACTGATAACCAAATTTCTTAGCTTCTTCAGCCATAAAATCTGGGCCATCCTGTTATGAACAGGCAAATTTCATTAGAATTCAGCAGAACATGGATAACTCCACCCACAACTAATCTCTTTCACTTTCCTTCCTCTTCTGATTTCAAATTCTTATTGAAAAATAAGGTTTGACCGATTTATCTAGCCTCAAGAAACAAAGTGGAAATACACAGCCTACCTCAGGGTGAGTGACAGTAGAATTAGAAGATATTGCCACAACAGCAAGCCCCTTCTGTACCGTATCAAGATTGTCACGTCTCTCTCATGACCAATTCCATTGAAAATAAGAAAACAACAAAATAATGGTGTAACCAATAGTGAAAACTGGGTCTGCTCTGAAAGTCAAAATTACTTACAGACATGTAGTCATTTGCAAGTTTGACAATGTCTTTCTTCAAGTGTACAACAAAAGGACAGTGGTTACAGATAAACATAACCTGCGATAATTCAGACTCATCACTGACCATTCACTCATTTTAACTGAAGCAAAGAGGGAAAGAGAATTCCCGATAGAGCCAAACACAATACCAGCAGTGCCGGATGGCCTTGAAAATCATCCAACTTCCAGACTTTACCGGTCAATGGCTCTGGAAGCTGCAAAAACAAATTCACACCAGACGGATACTAACAAAATTGAAACTTGATCCAAACAACAGAATTAAAAAATGGGCAGGTTGCAAAATTTCTGAAAAATAAAAAAGAATGAAAACGATGCCACTAACCTGAAATTCTGGGGCTTTGGATGAGAGAAGAAAAGGCTTGGACTCCATGTTACAGAATACTGTAATGTAATTTTGGGCACAAGCTTTGAAGCGTTGGAGTATAAATTTTATGAGGACAGTTCCAGATTGCACTGATCTTATAAAAATACTTCTCTACACGAAATCTACGGTGTTCGTTAGAAAAAACAGGGTAGGCGGATTAATTGAGTGTTTATAAATAAAAAATATATTCAAAAATTATTCAAACAGATACATTAAAATTGCTGTTAAATTTGGCAGAAATATTTACAAATCAAAATATCAGTTAAAAGCTCAAATAAATGGACACCTGTAAGCTCTGGATTCGTTTCAGAGAGTTGGGAGTGCATACCAAAGGATTTGGAGTGAAGGTTTTTGACATTTAGTTGATAGTTCAAATAAAATAGGTGCAAGACTTTTAAATTTGATCGTATTTATTAAATAATTAAAAAATTAAATATAATATTTTTAAATTTTTTAATTAATTTATAAATATAATTAAAGGTACATTTTAAGACATTTTGTTAGGTTAAATGATTATGCATGTAGACATTTTGTTTAAGTCAGGTGCATCTTAGGTTACCTTAGATGGTATATACTTTCTAGAATAGAAGGGTTTTAACATTTAGCTAAACTAATTTTATTTTGGGAGAGGGAAAAGTGTGAGATAATCAATATTTCATTATCATGATTTTGACATGATGTTAAGTATCACCATAATTTTGTGGTTGAGTTTATCGATGGTATTCTTTATTTTAAGGAATAGAAAGTTTTTATCATTTAGCTAAGATAAACTTTCTTGGGAAAGAACAATATGACACTATCAATAAGAAATTCTATTTTTGTGATTTTGACATCATGTTTAATATTCACAATAATTTTGTGGTTGTGATAAGCATAGTGGTGTTTGCTTTAAGTGATAGTAAAAGAAACAAACTTTTCATAAATTTTAATTTTGGTTAGTTCAACAAGAGATATAATGTGTCAAGTTTTTGCCAATAGTATTACGATATGTATTTAGAGTTAGGATTGGGTGGGATTAGCCGTGTGATGTTGTAATCATTTGATGAGAGTGCATAATTTGGAAGTGAGTATGTACTAGCTTGACTCACAATGTTAGTAATATCTAATATGAGGTGATGAAAATGTCATGCCCACTTTTTAACCATGTGAATATGAAACAACACTAACAATTTTTTTTTTAACTTGAACACAAATAATGTAATATTTCAATGGATATGCAATTCCCAAAATGTACACACTTAATAAATGCAACTAAACATAAATGAGTTACACCATAGTTTACAATTTTTACAAATTTCTTTTTAACCACAACAAAATACATTGTACACTTCGAGCAACACTAGCAAATAACAAGTTACCATTTCAAATAGGATTAATTGATAAACATTAACTTAATGCTTTCTTTAGTTCCCAACACATTATACCTCTTTCTTTCTTACCCAAGTTTCTCTTGCATTCCATCATGATGTGATCGCTCACCCTCTGATACCTGCACCTGCAAGATGTCTATTTGTCTATATATTCAAACACAAGATAAGAGGGAAGTTAGATACATGATTATCATGAATCATTACTTTGACTCGATCAATTTACAACAATTGTTTACTAATTTGTATAGATGAATAGAGAATTTATAAGATTGTGAAGGAGTGGTGAGATCAATCAAAACTTAGACATGCAAGACCTAAGGGCCAGACCTAGTGTCTCGGAGGCTCATCACAGATGGTCTTGCCTACGTGAAAGCTCAGAGACTTCGTAGTTCACAAAACAGTTTAAAATCCATCTGTTAAGAAGGTAAAGAGTGGGTATGCAACCCTTTCTAGGGTCCAGTCCCCAGACAGTTTTCTCGTCGATTGCCACCCACTTAGGTGAACACAGAGACAATGACCTAGCTAGAACAAATGAACCATCCATAACCCATAGACCAATGTCCATTTGTAAAATTGTGATAAAAGTAAGAAAACAATCTACATGCTTCATGAATTGATTCTCTCTAACACACACTTGTTTGACCTCCCAAGAGTTCTAAACAACAAGATGATTCTTATAACTCTCAAGATAACCAACTTGAGGATATAGAGATTTCAAGAATCAAAAGTGCAGACACAATTTATGTAGAAGAGAAAGACCTCACAATACATACACTCTCCAAAGGAGATCTATGAGTGTAGATCACGCAATCGGTTAATATTGTGATATAACCTCTAGGTTCAAACGTTAACTTTAAATGAATCCAGTCATAATCCTACTAACTCTATTCCACTGCTTGTAATAAATTGGCATTTTGAGAACACGGATTAATACTAGAAATATATATATAGTATTTCTAAGAATTTCAATCAAGTAATAAACATTTCCCATATTAGATGTTTTTGAGTGAGAATACCAATTTCTTTTAGATATCTATCGGTGTAGACTCACCTCACACATAGAGCATGAACAAGTACACTAGTGCATATCTTTCCAAAAGCAATAATTTAGTATAATACACAATGGAACCATAACTCCTCTTTAATCTAAGGGTGTACTTTTATTCTAGAATATTAAAATCATGTATAAAATAAATGGTAGTATATATATCTTAATGACAATGAATCCATGATTTTTATTTATTTTTCTCTAATATTCCCAAACTTGACAATTAAACCATTCTCCTGGGTTATTTATATATATATATTATAAGACCCTATCTCTAATCATTTACTCAAATGATCTTGCCACATCTTATATATATATAAAACAGAGTTTAATAAACTTATCTCATGACACTGTTTAGAACTTACAGCTACACAATTCCATATTTGGTTATTGTACCCTGTATGAAAAGTTTAGAAATTATAATATTATCGCTAACAAGAATCTAATCTCAAATAAATTAGAAATGTAGTAAAATTTATCTACTGAAACACATGAACTAAGGACTTGTTATCTGCTCAATGTTGATCTAACTCCCTTTGTGGCTATCGATACATTTTTAAACAATTAATTGCACTATTTGATTTGCAGCGAAAATTTCTCAAAACTCTCTAAGTAGGTGTGAAAAAAAATTTACTTACCATCATAGCTCCAGTAACGCCCTATATGTTCTCCAATAGATGTATTCCATTGCTGAGTTTTTCCAGCGCAAATGAAAATACAGGGACCAGATTGGTCTCACGCTCAGAAGGGAGTGTCTCCCTCCCATTGCCAGCTCCCCACCTCTGATTTTTGTCAACTCAATGCCATAGAACAGCTTCCTCGCAGGTTGAGTTGAAATGGAAACTAAATTATTTACAGAATGATTCAAGGGGTGTCGTCCCATGGAAGTCAATGATTGCAAGGTTTTACAAAAATTAATTGATGAAAAGGCTTTAGGAAATATCAAGAAAATACATATGGCGATGTAACGCTAACTCTTTTGCCAGTATCCTCTCAGCCTGTGTCAGAATGGGAGCTTGGGAGACATTCACATTTTCAAAAATAAACCATAGCAGATATGTACGCAAAGTATGGAGGCATAGACTAGTCAGGTGAAACACATGATACAGTGCCTGATGGGGATGGGGTTCTGCGCCTGTCTTGACTGCCGATTGTGCACCCAGATAAATGGATCGATTGAAAAGGCTTTAGAAGCTTTCAAGCAAATGAAAAATGTAGATGTAAAGCCAAATCCTTTTGTGGTGTCCTCTCGCCCTGAGCCACAATGGGAGCTTTTGAAATGGCATATTACCACGCCTCGTACCATAACGACATGGAGATTTTTGTAGAATATTTTAGTTGGAAATGCTTTGGGGCAGACACGCAGGCAAAAAGATAGAATTATTTACCACTTACCATCATTATCTTTACAGAATGCCTGAAGGAGATGCAGTCCTATGAAATGCAATGGTTACAAGATTGTGCAGAAAATGGATTTGGTGAAAAGGCTTTATAAACTCTTCAAGAAATTGCAATTGACGGGCGTAAGGCCAGAGTCCTCTCGACTTGTGCCAAAACCAAATCCTTCCGTGTTTGACGGAAAACCTCAGACAAATACTGCCTGATGTGGACACAATAACTGCGGGATATGCAGAAAAATCGATTTATGGAAAAGACTTTAGAAACTTTCAAATGGAAACAGTTGACAGGCATAAATCCTACTCTTATGCCAGTATCGTCCCTGCCTGTGGTAAATTTGGAGCTCTAGAACAGCGTATGGACATCCCTCAATGCATAATGAACGTCCCCCCTTTTGTCCAGTCCCTGGTCTTGTTAAAACAATGTGAAAACCAAACCAGGTGCATGAACTACTTGCAGGTACCCCCCTACTCTTTTTATTTTATTTTAATTTGTAGAAGAATCGAAGATGATTGGTGTTAAATTTGGCTTTTGAATCAAACCAAGGGTCGGAGTTGCTGGGAGAGTAATAGCACCGTCTAATTAGACTTTGCCTGCCCCGAGATGTGATCTCATCGCATACCCTTATTAGCAGATTTTTCTTTTGACTGAAAACTTTCCAGCCATTGTATTTGGCAGGCCTCTTGTCAAAATTTCCACGCTCCCCTTAAATTTATGACTGGATAGATAATTCCTTCAGTAGCCTTGAATTGCATTAAGTTTACTGTCTATTTTACCTATCTAGAAGTTGTGGATAGATGGAGTATGGCTCAGTCAAAATATCAGTTGCGTGTTGAATCTTACCTGAGACCCCTTTGTTCTCCCCATTTACTTCTTGAATACCACAATTCAATTCTCATTTATTTTTACTTACTTTTTTGGCATTCTCTCTTTCTTTTATAATATTATTTATGAATTATTTATGAATCATCAGAGTATGAGTTGTCTAAGAGCTGAAATTGCTCCTACCAAGAAAATGAATGAATTTTAATGACGTCTATGAAATCATTAATCTATGAAATCATTAGTCTATGAGACCAAGAGAAATTTTCATCCTCCATAAATGCATGTTGTCTCCCACTATAATGTTGATTATGTTACTCATACAATACGTTTTTATTTACAAAAGATACTCTGTAGTTATTATGACAAGAGTATATTACTAGAGTAACCTTTCTGTAAGTTGGATAATAAATTGGACTAGGACATAGTTGTCTCCTAATTAGTTCCAAAAAAACTCTATTTGCTGCAGAGTCCAGTGCGTTACAATGTGTGTATTGTTTCCCAATATTTATTCATTTCATACATAACCACAGTAATTAGCCAGAAAGTGGTGGCTCTGTAACAAGATTAAACATTGAATAATATAAGTTATATTTACATTATATCTATGCATTAATAGTTAATCATTCCTTTTTTTTCTATTAGTGGATAATCATACGAATATATTATACATCTATATAATATAATAAAATGGCATTTAAATCTTTTATACCTTTAAATTCTTATTAGAACCTCTCTAATTAGATGGTATGAGTGTGTATATGTAATTAAAAAATAATTTCAATTATTTATTGTTAAAACAATAGTGAATAGTTGTATTATATAAATATATAATGCATGTATATATCTTATAGGTGACCCACAACCAAATAGCATAAGTTCATCTTACAAGTGATAAACATATGTAAGTTATGGAATTCACTTCCATGATTCTTTTAAATTATAAACAAATTAATAGTCATTTACTTCTTAGTTAGCTATTTATGATTTATAATGTTGAATCAACTAGTTAATGCATATCATCTACTCATATACACTTATAACATTGTTTACTAAGGCATAATATAGTATTTTCCACACATGATATGTACATTATAAGCTAATTTATATCATCTCTTATCACATGAGTTAGATGCTTATACTTATCTAACTTTACATTAATCTTTTTTTTAAATTACTAGGTAATGTAATATTATTATTATTATATCTTTAATGCTCCAATCTAGTTTGATATTTTCATAAAACAATGGACAACCCAATCATAGATATTAATAAGACTCCTCTATGGAATGCATGCAAAACATATCATCAATTTGTTACTATTATACAAAAATATTTAGAATAACTTTATCTCTATAATTATTTAAAATAGGGTAAGCACCCATACATCCATTGGTGAAAACCTTATAAATATGCATCCCCTATGAAATGAAGATTTGCTTTCCACCCCCAAACTCTTTCAAGTCTAACTCAAACCAAACTTAGTCACAATAATTAGTAGAATATAGTAAACATAGTCAAAGAAACATAACCACACCCATGTTCAACATATCATAAAATAGCTAGATCATCTATCCCATAATTCATAGAGGAAATAGTTTTCACATCATAAATTTATTTAACTCCTATTCAAGATTTACTTTTCACATATAATTTGATTTCACTATGCAATTTTTCTTCTGATTATCCGATATAATTAACACTTGATCCTTACTCTTAATCTTTGTGTTAATAAATTATAAAAGGTATCCCAAAAACCAATGAAATGAATTTTTTAGAAATATAAATAAAAAAATTACTTATGCTTAAAAATTTAATTGATTTAAAAATTATTTAAATATAATATAAATTATTATTTTTTAAAATATTCAAAAAAATTAATACTAGTCTACTTTTTTGAATGGGGATTTAGAGTAGTACAACCTCCCAAATTGATTTCCTTTATTTTTCTCCAAATAGTAAAGGTCATTGGGTGATGAAGGCATAAAATAGATAGTCGTGCAACCAACTTAAGCTATTTCCTTGTGTGCTTCTAATTGTACATTACAAAAATTACTCTATATTTATAAATATTGTATCTTTTGTATTAATATTATATCTGAATTTTTTTGTTTCGATACAATAATTTGTGGTTCATTTATGAACTCTTTTAATGAGTTGTGCTCTATTTATGAACGCTTTTAATGACAGCTCTCATCTTTGTACCTTGTTTTTTGATTTTATGTTTATGTATTAAATAAATTAGATATGTAAAAATAAATTTTGAACTTACTCAAACCAATAGAAAAAAGAAAATGAAAATGACATTTTTCAATCATTTAAAATAGTAAATTTGTTGGGTGAAAATTTTGTAAACTGACAAAAGTTCACAAAATGTGCGTTTCACGACAACACGCAAGATGATATCTTTCAGAAGGCAAGATATTTAACCCCTCCTATTTATAAGGGAAGGCTTCCCCTTTCTACGGCAATTTCTTTCTATTTCACCTACCTACTAACTTTACACTAATCCAAGATACAATAACAACGTAGTTCTCTTCTTTCAGAACCAGTTACATCCAATTCTCTTTTAAGAATGGATTTTCCTTTAACTTAAATAACTTGAAAAACTTGCAGGAATATTAAAATAATCTATCTAGAAAGTAAAGTGTCTGTGAAAGAATAAAGTCTTTTGTTACTTCCCTTTTCTAAAAATGACCTAGGGATGGGAATTTGCACAGTTAAGAACTCAGATTCTTTCTATGTAGTAAAACTCCTATCAACCATTGTAACTCAAATATATTGTCAGCTCAAAGACTCACAAATATATTGAAAGATATTGTACTCTAACCATATAGTCTGTATAGCACAAAGACTCTACTTTCTATCTTTCAAATACAATTTATAGAGATAACTTGTAAAAGCTCAAAGACTTAAAGCAATTCTCCCTCAACTAATTTCCAATTTCTGAATTTCCAAAGTAACTCAAAGATTACTTGTACAGACTCAAAAGTTCTTCAATATTCAACACCAATAACTTCATCCACCTTTAATCATTCAAGAACATATGATACCAATGATATAAGAACATTTATACCACATAACAAATTGAACTCAAAACAAAGTTTGAATGCCAAGCTCTTCTCTTTCTTGATTAAATTGTAAATTTACAAAATGAATACCGAGTCACAATTTGCTCTTCAATTTGGTAGAGTTTTATTACATAAACAAAGATGGAAAAAAGATCCTTATTACAATAATAACCCTCATATATATAGAAGAGGGGTCTAGCATAAAAATAGGAAAATTATAACTAATTCTAAGACTAAGTCAAAAGAAGAGTTCAAATTGACTTCGGACTTGTGCACTCAACAGGTGCACATGAGTAATTACAAAATGACACCTGAAGTGTCAATTGGCATAATAAAATGCCATTGGGGGAAAACATGAAAATAATTATTAAGTATCATTTTCCTCAAGCTGAATCTTTCCTCTGTAATTCCTTGAACTTTCGTAGAGAATTCTTCATTTGAAACCCATCGGGTCCTTGAGTGTTGTTAGTGATGACCTTGACTCTGGTGATGGAATCTTCCAAGTCGATGCAACACTTCTTATGTTTCTTCATAAGAGAGTCCAGAAAATCTAGGACAAATTGAAGGTCAAGTAATTTGTCAATAGAGGACAAAGAGAAATCCTCCCTATCAACCTCAACCATCATGAGCAAGCTAAAATCTTTGATGATTTCATCCACATCAAGCACTTTTTCATTTTCATCAAGGAAAACACATGGGATTTTAGAGATTTTGGTAGCAATCTCTTTCTTTTTATCTACACATTCTCTTTGAGCTTTCCTCATATCCTTAACTAAGCGCTCTAGGATAATCATCTGAGGTTCCAAGGCCTCTCGCTACTCAATTTACATGCATCGTGAAGGGATCACACCATTTTGGATGAGCTCATCTAGATCATAGTCTTCAAATTTCAACCAAGCTTCAAAATCATTTTCTTGTGCTTCAAGTTCCTGGGAGAAGATCTTCATAGTGTTATTGACCTCTATCCTTACAACATCAAGATTACTGACAATGGTACATGCTCAAATTAGGAGTCATGTACCTTGGCTAAGCATCTGATCCATCCATTCCCCTACAACTCTGCTCCATGACGCTGCTTGCTCGGATCTTTTTACAACTCTCTCATCCAACGATGAGGCTACTGGTTCAATAGTTTCAGAAGACTTTGTCACTTTGATAATAATTGAGGTAATTTTCTCCATTCATGCCTTGAGTTGATCCTTTTTTACCTTATCTTCATCATACCTAGCCACAAGAGCTTCCAAAGATGATATTGCATCTCCTGGAGCGGAATCATGAGTTTGCTTTCCCAATTCAACCCTTTGAGTAACATACTCTGAATCTTGGACTTGACCAGTAATTGCATTTGGAGGAGAACCCACAACCTTGACATATTTGTTCTTATCCTTGTCAACTTTTACCCTTGACAAAGTTTTAGCTTTCTTGATAGTCTTGGGTTTGATAGGAACAAGTTGACTAAAATCAAACTCTTTAGAAGAGATGACTTGTTTCTTCTCTTGGGTGCATTTTACATCAACCATGGTGGGAAAGTTGAATCATCATCCTCACCTACTACCACGTCCTGAGAGGGATTGATAGAATCCTAAATTGTGGTGGTTATAAGAGGGGAAGTTATGGTAACAACATGGGGAGGATTTTTAAGAGATGATTCATTGGACTTAGGAGCTGACTCATTCATGAATTTATCAAAATCATCCATCATGGTCACAGATTCCTTCGACAATGTGGGAAAAAATGAGAAGACATTCTCAATGTTGTCATGGGGAGTATCTAGAGAGGACTCACTAGCACTAGTGGAGGATACATGGATAACATCCGTGGGAGAAGTACAAGTGACCACATGAGGCTCAAGTTCATAAAAAAGATAGGAACTTATGATGTAGGTGAAGAAAGAGATACTTGGGGTAGTGACTTATCTGCTTGTGGCAACTCTTCTTCATCAAATTCATCTTGTTCTTGATCATCTTCTTGTCCTTATTCCAATTGATCAACCTCAATTGGTTCTTCATCGGGATGCTCACCCTCCTCCTATTCGTCAGGAATTTCTAACTCTTATGTCTTTTGAACATTATGGGTCGATGACTCTCCTCGGTCTTTCCCTTTCTTATTTCCAACTCTAAACTTCAGTTTGGGAGCCTTGGCTAGAGCGATGGGATCCTATTTGTTCTTGGTTCTAATTTCAGACCTTCTTCCCATTGGGCCAACAATGTCATTATCAGATTCAGAAAGAAAGGGTTTCAAAGGAATACCTCTACTTGAAAGCCACATATTTGTATTTGTAAGAATACTTTGAAACCACTCTCTAATGGAAGTGCATTCCTTTTGCGACCATTGAATGAGAGGAAAATGAGTGGAGGAAACTTTATTATCAACATATGCATAATCTAAGATATTGCCATCATCCTCTAAATCATCTGGAACATCGGCAAGGTTGAATTCCCTGATTTGATAAACTGTCAACCGAAAATAATCAAGTTTCCTTACATCATGTTCAAACTTGCAATCAGCCCCATCTTCAATTTGGTGCACATGGACATATGCCTTTTTCAGCTAATTTCTCATTCCTCTATAGTCAGATTCCTTCCTAGCCTTGAAGAACCTCATGGTCACTCTTCTCATCTCCTCTTCCGTTGCTTTGGCTTTATAGATAGAATTGATGAAATATCTACCAATGAAAAGACAGAATTTAAACATGTTTTATGAGAACCTGATTGGGCCTCATGAACTGCATTCATTTAACGAGCTAGCTCCTTCAATACAATCTTATTAGACGGGTATATTGGGAGCATGAAAGGCTCGCCAAGGAAACAACCAACCCTAAGGTATGTGAAGGTTGGAAATTGGAGGAACATGGATCCAGATTGATTAACTATCTCCCAAGCATGATCAAATACCCTTTTATTGTACAAGTTCTTGTTCAACATAATCATATAATAACCGAAGAAAGCATCATTTACTCTCGAGAAATGACTATGACTATTTTGAAGTACCAATTGAGAATAGTATTTGTGTACCTCAATTTGTCTTCTATCACCAGTTGTAGACAATCCAGGAAAATATCTCATTGAAGCCATAGCGTATGCCAAGTATGAAGTCATGTAGAACTTGAGTGTGGTACCTTGGTGAGCTATTCATAAATAGCATCACTAATTTATTTTCCCCAAAATATCCTTTCTTTGTTTTGCCTGATCACATAAATGTACTGATACATCCATTTATAGAAAGTGTTAGAAGTGGGAAGTCCTTTAAGTCTACTCAAAAGAGTTATCAAATCATTGGCTTCCTCAATGAAGTCACATCTGGGAAGAGTTTCCGACCACCTAGCAATTGTAGGTCTCAGGGTCTTCAGACCAATTTTCATTCATGTTCCTTCTGCACTTGTCAGAATTTCTATCAAAATAAGCTATGGCTGATTGCATTATAATATCATAATATTTCTCAATATTGGGACACTTAAAGACTGAATCAAAGAATTCCTCATCAATCCTGACCAATTTCTTCCCAATCTCATGGACTTTACACTTCTACTAACTGGATCGAAGTGGTTTGTAACTGCCATTACAAATTTGGGGTCCTGAGCAGACACGGGGAATGCTGCTACGAAATGGATACCACTATTGATGATGGATTCCATTCAACGATAGGAAGGAGGCTACTCAATCCTCTTTAGAAATTCAGATAGGTCAATATGACCTATCTATGTATCCCTTATACGGTCAATGTTCGATATGACTAAAGATAGTGGAAATACCGGATGAGGGTCTTGCTTCTTGAATTTCATCACCCTCTTGTTTGGGGAAGCCTTTGTCATTTGTATGATCATAACACTAAGAAAAAAGACAATCATTAGTATTATAATGATACATTTGATCAATCTTTTAGTTCATATGAATTGAACAATCTTGAAAAAATGGTACATTCAGGCCACTAGGGTTTTCAAAAACCTTTCTGAAATCTTGAAATCTTTGCGGTAAATCGAATGTAAAATCTCAATTTACGTGTGTGTAATAAGTGAATTTCAAGTTTATAAGCTTGAAAAAATCACCTAAGGAAAAGTGAGAAACAAAGTGTAATTCAGGTTTCTAAACCCGAATTGCACTTAAGAAGGAGAAACTCAGGTGTAATTCGGGTTTAGAAACCTAAATTACACTTGCAAAGTGTAATTGCAAAGCTAGGTTTTGGGTGGGGTTATAAATTCGTCAAACACCTAAAGGAAGTAAAGCAGTGCATATAAAATGAAGAGCGGGTTTAGAAACCCACATAACACCTTAGAAAAAGGGGAGGTAAACTGGTGCTTGACGGGGTTGTAAACCCACTAAACACCAAGTTTGGTGTATGGCGGGTTTCGAACCCTGCCAAACACCAAACACTTACTAAGCGAGAGGGTAGTGGTGGTGGACGGGGTCACAGACTCGCCACACACCACTATGTGGTGTGGGGCGAGCCTATGGCCCCGCCCAACACCGCAAGGGTAGTTCAAAGCATAAAAGGAACGGGGAATGGTGTTGTTCGGGATTGCAGACCTACCACACACCACTATGTGGTGTGGGACAGGCCTACGACCCCGCCCAACACACCAAGGGTTATAAAACATCGCATGAAATAATATAAAGCATTTTTCGGGGTCGTAGACCCGCCACACACTTGAAAGCATTCAATACTTGGTAAAAATGAAAATGGGGTGAGGTCGAGACTCACCACACACCACAATATGGTGTGTGGCGGGCCTACAACCTCACATGACACTTCAATATAATGTGAAATCAGAGATGAAACAAGATGTCACCTGAGACTATTGACCTAGGTGACATCTCATAGATGATGTCGCTCAAGCCAGTAATCCCGTGTGGCATCATCTATGATGTGAAGTTTAAAATGAGACAAGCATCTATTAAAAGAAAGAAGGGTTTCAAAACCCTAAATAAAATCGGGGAGAAAAATACATACCCGATAGGACTTCGATACTTCTCCTCTCCCGATTTTAAGCAAGTAAAACGGGTTGAATGAGGATTGAAATCTTTAAAACCAAAGGAAAAGACTCCTATTTGAAATTCTCATAAGAATATTTAATAACTCAAAGTGCAATAAATATGTGCAAATCGGGTTTGTAAACTCGATTTGCACCTATGAGGTGTAAATCAGGTTTATAAACCCGATTTGTACCATAATGGGACAAACAAGTAAAAAGAGGTGTAAATCGGGTTTGTAAACCCAATTTGCACCAAAAAGGCACACTTAGTGTAAATTGGGTTTACAAACCTGATTTGCACCACAATTTCACACAAGTGAAAAAGGAGGTATAAGGGGAAAAACAAATGCACTTACGATGACAAAACATTTTGTAAAGCATGCATAGAACAATGAAAACGCAAATGGGCAAAAAATTTGTGGGCTACCCTCAATTTTTTAAATACGAAAAATCAAGGATAACAAAATTAAACATAGACAATAGGATTTTTGTTCAAAAATAATAATTATATTCGATGATTGGTTAAATAAATGTCAAAATAGAATTCAATGAATGCAATAGTATCTTGCCTTGGCAAGCACTAATAAGATGTAGGAACATAAATATAAATTCATTTAGATAAATCAATTACAATTGTGAGCATAGATATACAAATATTCTTGGCAAAGAAAATGATGGATAAAATAGAAGGTTTTTAACATTTAGTTGATAAGCCAAATAAAATAGGTGAAAGACTTAAAGCTTGATTTAAGAGGGAAAGAGTGAGGTTATCATTATTTCATTATCATGATGTTGTGTTAATAATTTTGTGGTTGAGTTCATCCATAGTATTATTTATTTTAAGGAATATATACTTTCTTGGGAGAGAACAATGTGAATAGTATCTTGCATTGGCAAGCACTAATAAGATGTAGGAACATAAATATAAATTCATTTAGATTTAAATTAATTACAACTGTCAGCATAGATATACGGATAATCTAGGCGAAGAAAATGATGGATAAAATAGAAGGTTTTTGGCATGTTTAGTTGATAAGTCAAATAAAATAGGTGAAAGACTTAAAGCTTGATTTAAGAGGGAAAAGAGTGAGGTTATCAATATTTCATTATCATGATTTTGACATGATATTGTGTTAATAATTTTGTGGTTGAGTTTGTCCATAGTATTACTTTCTTTGGAGAGAACAATGTGAATAGTATATTGTCTTGGCAAGCACCAATAAGATGTAGGAACATAAATATAAACATTTAGATAAATTAATTACAATTGTGAGCATAGATATACAAATATTCTTGGCGAATAAAATGATAGATAGAATAGAAGGATTTTGGCATTTAGTTGATAAGTCAAATAAAATAGGCGAAATACTTAAAGCTTTTATTTAAGAGGGAAAAGAGTGAGGTTATCAATATTTCATTATCATGATTTTGAGATGGTGTTGTGTTAATAATTTTGTGGTTGAGTTCATCCATACTATTCTTTATTTTAAGGAATATATAATTTCTTTGGAGAGAACAATGTGAGGCTATCAATAAAAGATTTTACTTTTCTCATTTTGACATCATGTTTGGTATTCACAATAATTTTGTGGTTGTGATCAAGCATAGTGGTCTTTATTTTAAGTGATTGTAAAGGAAACAAACTTTTCATAAATTTTAATTTCAATTAATTCAATAAAATGTAGGAATATAAATATAAATTCATTTAGATTAATTAATTATAATTGTACGCATAAATATTAAGAAAGTAAAAGATTAAATATTGATTATAGATATTAAATGTAAAAGAGAAATGATATTTAATTCTAGATTCAAGGGAATAGTTTTGATATGGCATTAAAATGTGTGTATCTCAAGATTGTGAACAACGCCTCTATTTGAAAATGTCTTGGAACTATCACAAATTTTATCTCTTGTACATGTCTAATATGTGCTTATAGATTGTTTCTATGTTTGTAGAGTATGTTTTGTAACTTGTGGATTCAATATTGTTGGTTGTGTAATTTTACTCTCTATTTTACCTAATTTGTTGTTGGCTACTATGCTTTGATGATTGATGGTAGTATTTTTAAGAATGCCTTTAGAGGATTGTCAAATCACTATAGTAAATATTCTCGAAGGTCAACCCTAAAAAAGGACCAAATTTATCATTGTGCAAATAATCAAGAACTTCATTTTTCAAACACACAACTAGTTCTAGAATGATTATTTAAATTCTAATTCATTGTAGTGGTCCAATGGAAGTGTTCCTAGCATGTTTCTTCCTTAAATGTGAACTATTTATCTTTGATAATCAAGTATGTTAAATGAATGTATAAGTTGTGTGAGTAGAGAAAATATTAAGGTTTGAAGCAATAGCCAGAGGTTTTTCAAGTGGATCTAGCATTAAGGATTTTCAAGATTGTAGACTCCAATAACACCAACATCGAGCTTATAGGCCATGTGTGGGATCTAACATTGGTAGCTTTGTTATTGAGGTTGTTCTTGCACTTATAATTCCATCGATGATTTTATGTGTACCAATGTAGAGGGACATAAAGACATTTGGTAGGGATGTGTGACCTTTTTTGTGTGGGAAAGGCCAAAGGAAGTCACAATTTTTTTTTTCAAAATGACTAACATGTGCATATTACCTTTTCTCCTCATAAAAATATAGTAACTATGTTCTTCATAATCAAGAAAATAATTTTTTTTGTGAATATATGAAGTAAATTGATCGAACCTACGAACATGTCCCTATTATGGACCCTGGCATCCATTTTTGGGTGATTCTAACCATGGTGAAGCCTAAATGCAGCTAAAAATGGTCCAATTGAACAAGTTGGAGAGATCTATAACCTAGAAGCAATAGAAAAAATTGAGGAATTTAAGTCCAAATTTGAGGATAATAGTTTGATCAACATATGGGGCACTGAAGATGTAGCTATGGAGAAAAATATAGCCAATATGGATGAAGAATCAAATCAATTTATTCCAAAAGACCACTTGCACTTTGAACAAGGGAATACCTTAGAAATATAACTACCTAATGATGTTATTGATGTTATTTTAGAATGTTAAAATAGAACTATTGTTTTGTTTTTCTTGAGAGGTTTCCCTTAGATGAAGATTTTTTTTATAAATGGGCTTGATTGAGAAAGGAAAATTGAGGATGGGAAATTAAAGCTTTAAGGGGCCTTGGAAAAGGATATGTTTAAGTTGGTCAATTATGCTCAAGTCATTTTATAATACAATACTTATGTCATTTGTGGTCAAATTTGTTACCTACAAGCTTGGAATTTTAATTTTCACTTTGAAGGGTTGTCTCACTTACATTACCCCATGTGGGTTGAACTTCATTTCCTTAATTTGTCTTTTAGACCAATTTTAAAGGACATTGTGGCTTACCTAGGCGAGTTAATTTGGTGTAACCATGATTTTTAATAAATTTTTGAGTTTAAGGATTCACCTAAGAGCTTTTGTGGAAGTAGACCTACATACACCACTACTAGAGAACAATAAACTTATTGTCCTAGGTTTTGAAATGGATTAACCCTTGGTCTATTTTAATCAATCAAATGCATGTTTTTATTACTTAAAAGAAGTACATATGGATAAAAGTACAAAGTTGTGTCACACTTTTATAAAGGAAATGGCTAATGTTGATTCAACTTTTTAAATTGAATCAATACAAAGTGAAATATATGTTTTGAATTTTGAAATGATGTAAACTAACAAAATGTATCTTCTACACTTTATTTAATAAATTTTACCTTTTTCCTTCAATTTTTTTGTGTATATTGATAACTTGAAAGCTTTTTTTTTTGAATAAAAGGGGTAAAATTTTTGTTGAAACACAATCAAAAATTACAAGGAGGGCCAAAGCCCTGAGGCCTCCAAAAAGAGCCTCAAGCCTAGTCCAAGATCAGCCACCATCATTACCATCCATGTCCTCAGCAAAAATCTTCTGCAAGTCTTGACAGTAGTCCTGGGAGAGATGCTCCCAACCTTCGATTTTCCAATCACTGTCATGTTCCAAAGCCCACTTAGCCAAACAATCAGTTGCTCTATTCCATTCACGAGGAATGTGGATGAAAGACACCTACTCCATTAAAGAACTAATTTGAAGAATTTGCTGAACAATCCCTGCTAGCTGCCAATGAATCCCACTCACCTTCTTTCTGGTCAACAAATTAACAATAATTTGTGAATCTGATTCACAGATAACCTTCCTTCTACCCAACTCCCAAGTCTGCTCCAGGGCATAGAGAATAGCAAGTCCCTCCATCAAATTATTAGATTGCCTCCCTTTATGCACCGAAAAGAGGAAAACCACCTCCCCCCTACAATTCCTACCAACACCACCAACCCCAGCAGGGCCTGGGTTACCCCTGGAGGAGCCATCAATGTTAATCTTGATAAACTCATCCTGAGGGGGTCTCCACCTTCCCACCCTTTGGACCTTCTTCATAGCACCCCTACCTCTTCTGACACAAGCATAGAGGGAAGACAACTCTTGCCAGCCAAACCTATTCACCATATCCACCTCATCTCTATCCAAAGGAAAATTCACCTCACATTTAGCTTCCACCATCTCATGAATCATAACCATAATTCTATTTCACACTTGTTGCACTAATAGTATGGCCTCACGAAAGATCCTTTTGTTCCTCTCAAGCCAGATCTACCAGAGTATGAAAATGGGCCCAACATACCAGACCATCTGGAGGAAGGGGGACAAGAAAGGAGGTCTGCCCAAAATGCTCCAAAACTCCACCAGAGAATCTACGTGAACACAAGGATGCTTCCACACCCCCCACCAATAATGCCAAATAAGCATAGAGAAGGGACATCTGAAGAAAAGATGTGATGAATCTTCCTCCCCATTACCACACAAAGCACACATCAAAGGCCCCAAGAATCCCCGCTTGCGAATATTATCCCAGGTTAGGCATCTATTCAAGGCCAGAGTCCAAGAAAAGCAGTTGCACTTCGGCCAAGAAGAATTGTTCCACACCTATTTCCACCAATGCACCTCTCTTCCCTCCAATCTTTGGTTTAGCAGGACCTGGTATCCACTAGCTATAGTAAAGACGCCCTTAGGATTCAAAGACCAGGCAAGTCCATCCCTACCCTTGATGCCACTATAGATTCTACTCGCCAGAATGCCCTGCAACTCCGCACACTCTTCCTCCAACCCAGCAACCGACCACTCATTAGGATCCTTCCACCGCTCCAAATCTAGTCGCCCACACCTATAAGCAGCCTTGAAGTCACTCACCCTTGACCATCCTACCTCCAAAAACCTCTGGCTAAGGTTCCCAAGATTAGGAAACTGATCGAGGATGGGGGGTACCTATCCCAAGAGTCATTCCAGAAAAGGACCTCTTCCCCCAACCTGCAAATCCAAAAGAGACCTTCCTTAATGAGAGAGGCCCCCTTCTTGAGAGTATACCAAGTCGCAGAACCTTTTCCCTCAAGTGGATATCTTGGAACCTCCTGCACTGGGATCCCCTGCATATATTTATAAGCCAAAATCATAGCCCAGCCACAATCCTGCTCGACACACCACCTCCAGTATAATTTAGCTGCCAGAGCCTCCCTGAATAAAATGGCTTGTCGTAAACTAAGCCCCCCTGACTGCTTCAGGCTGCACACCAAGTCTCAATTGACAAGACTCCATTTGGAAGAGGATAGATTGCCTGCCCATAAGAATTACCTTTCCAAAGAGTCCAAACCCTTCAGGAACCACTTAGGAGCCACTTGAAGCATACACCGATAAGTCGAAAGAGCCTGAACCACCGACTGAATCAGTTGAACCCTACCAGCAAAAGATAACCATCTGTGAGTCCAATGATCAACCTTCAAGCGGAATTTATCCAAGATACCCTGCCATGACTCCCTAGGGGGGTTACCGGGAGAGATGGGAATACCCAAATAAGTCAAGGGAAAAGAGACAACTTGGAATCTCAAGATAAGAGCAATCCTCCTTTGAATAGTGTCAGGGGTGTTGAAGAAGAGGATGGAGGATTTATCTTCATTGATTAACTAAACCGAGGCCACCAGATAAACATCCAAAACCTTTTGCAGATTAGTATCTTCTTTGATCTGAGCAAGTCCCATCAAGGCTGTGTCATCAACAAACTGCAAATGAGACTGTGGCTGCAAGTCATTACCCCAACTCCAGCTCTGAATTCTACCCAAGCCCACATTATGCTTGATCAACCTCCCCAGGCCCTCAGCTAGGAGAATGAATAAGTAAGGGGAGAGGGGGTCCCCCTGAAGAAGGCCCCTAGATGCACCAAACAACTCAGTATGATCCCCATTGATTAGAACTGAGAAAGAGGTGGACGTAACTCCACTCATAACCTATTGGACCCATTCCTAAGAAAAGCCAAAAGCCCTAAGGATCTTCTGGAGGAATGACCAACACACTCTATCATAAGCCTTGGCCATGTCCAACTTGATAAACATAGATTTTTCCTTGGATGTTGCCATAGAATGAATGGTCTCTGTAGAAATGACCACACCATCCAGAATTTGACGCCCTTCTACAAACCCACTCTGTTCCTCAGAGATGGCATCCCCCAAACACTTCTTCAGCCTTTCTGCTATCAGCTTAGAGATGATCTTATAAATCACATTGCAAAGAGATATAGGGCAAAATTGGCCTAACCTGTCGGCCCCATCACACTTGGGGATTAGCGCAATGAAAGTCGCATTCAAGGCCCGAAGCATCTGCTTATTCCTCTGGGACTCTTGGACTACTTTCAGTAAGTCCAGTTTGATGATATCCCAGAATTCTTGAAAGAATTCCACCGGGAACCCATTCGGTCTAGGGGCTTTTCCTTTCCTCATGTGGAACACAATCCTCTCAAGTTCTTCCATCACAATAGAGCCCATAAGCTGCTCATTCATCTCCCCAGTAAGAAGAGGAGGGATGCAAGCGAGAACCTGGTTCTCCTCCACCAATTCCCCCTGAGAATCCTCGCTGAAGAGAGAACGGAAATACTGTAAAGCCTCATTGGATATCTCCTGCAAGGATAATAACACCTCACCTCTATCATTGACCAGAGCTGGAATGGAATTTCCATGACATCTTGCTTTCATAGAGTTGAAAAAGAAAGAAGTGTTCTTATCGCCTGCTTGGAGCCAATCAATATGGGCTCTCTATTTCCAGTAAATTTCCTCCGCGAGTTCCCATTCCTCTAAAGCCTTGACAACCTTGTCCTCCTCTCTAAGCAAAGCTTCAGACAAACCATGCTCTCTGACTTCCCTGGTGATGCCATTTAACACTGTTTGGGCAGATTTCTTAGCATGAAAAATATTCTCGAAACCCTATTGATTCCACTGTTTGAGTTGAATCTTCACAAACTGCAGCTGCTTGGCAAAAGTGTACATAGCAGTGCTAAAGGCCGACCTCCCCTTCTGCCACCATTGCTCAACAAGAGCCAGCAAAGTAGGATCCCGAAGCCACATAAGTTGGAATTTGAATGAAGGAGAGCGAGCAACCCAGGCTAAAGAAGAAACCAGCTTGATAGGCCAGTGGTCTGACCCACTCCAATCAAGAATCTCTGAACTTGTGGCCCACCCCCCAACAACCCAAAAACTAGAAATGAGAAATCGATCCAGCCTCTCTGCAATCCAATACTCCCCCACTCTCCTATTATTCCAAGTGAACAAACCATTACTAGGTTTAATGTCAACAAGATGGAGCGATGAGATACTATCCTGAAAAAGGAAAGAAGAAGGCTCCAACCGCATGACACCCCCCTTATTCTCACTCAACTCAAGGATAGCATTAAAATCTCCTGCTATAATCTAAGGGTGAAAAGGGACCAGCCTTCGCATACAAGAAATATCAGACCATAAGTTATGCTTTCCCTGAAGATCGGTGGGGGCATAGATATTGGTAAACAAAATAAGATCTTCGATCTCTAGACTAGAGGCAACCCCAGATAACGAAGATCTGGAAGCCACCCACCAAATGGGGTGAATCCTTGAGGGATTCCAAACACAGGCCACCCCTCCCGAGGAACCAGTTGCCCCAATACACTGACACTCGCCTCGCCCCCAGAGTTTTGGCACTAGACCCATCATACTCTCCACCGAGAGTTTATTTTCTTGCAAGAACATGACATCAGGTGAATGATTCCTAATCAAATCTCGAACAACTTTTTGTCTAGGGCTGCTATTCAATCCCCTTACATTCCATGAGAGCATAATCATTTAGGAGGATTGGAAAAGTGAGAATCCAAAGTCTTAATTGACCCCGACTCAACCAAATTCTCTCCCATCAATTTGATTTTATCCAAATCCTTCTTTTTGCCAGCCTTTGATTCTTCTCTGTAGCACTTTTCTTAATATCCTTTTGATGCAGACCCAAGTGAACGGAAGACTTAATACTTTTAGCCCCAGCCGATTCCAATTTCAAGGCTATTGAAGATCCCTCCCCCCCAACCAAATTCAGCTTTGAACCAGGAGTGAGACCCAACTAGACCCCAATTGTTTGTTCCATCTCCATTTGCTGACTTCCACTCACTTGCAGGGCCTGAGTAAAATCCTCAATAACTCTTTCTGGCCCCCCCTGAAGCACCTTGGTCCAAAGGAGTTAACCCCAGATTCACTTCCTACTGGCTAAGGTCATCCAAGGCCTCAAATCTGTTAAAGGTATCCTCCTCCTGTCTCTCCTGTAGGGACCTCTTTTATCCTCGATTCCTATTCCTTGTCTTAACTAGGACAAAATCATCAACACCCACTACCTTGACCGACATAGTAGCTTTTCCTTTATCAGCCCTATCTTGACTCTGGGCCGAGTGTTGAGGTTGGCGCACCACCGGTTTATATCTAGGGCACTTACGCTGTAAGTGACCATACTCATGACAAAGATGACATCGAAAAGGTAAAGTCTCATAATCTAGTTGTTGAGCTCATGAGTAAGAGCCCACACACATATCTATAACATCTGGAAAAGGTTTACTAAGATCAATTTCAACACAAATACGTGCAAAGGTCATTACCTTTCTCCCTAGGGTTTGTGTTGAAGATCCCACTGGCTTCTCCAGCAATCCAGCTAGCAACCGTAGCACATCCTCCTGACATCATTCCACAGGAAAACGTGGTATTCGAACCCACACTAGAACCCTATTTGGGAGCTCCTCCGAAGGGTTAAACCCCGCATGCCAAGGTTTGATGAACAACCCCACCTGGTTGTAAAAATACGGGCCTCCTTCAAAGACCCTATTGCGATCCTCCATGCAGTTGAAAGTAACCATGAAATAGTTGTTTGCCAGCAGCATAATCTCCATTTCCCCTTCCGGTGCCCAAGTCCTCTGCGCCCAGTTTTCCAAGAACTACAGAGACACCTTCATTCCCAAAAACTTGCAGTATAGCGAGTGTTTTGAAAACTACTCAACATCTTCAGCTATCAACTCAGGAGGAATAACCAGCTTCAACCTCTCACTGCATCTCTCCAGGCAACCATTAATCTTCATAACGCGAGAGCTACCAGCACTCCCCGATCTCGATTCAGATGAGAAAAGGTTATTGTTAAAAGTCTTCATACTCTGGAGTTGGGGTTTTGAACCCACCGCATCACGAAAATCCATGGTGGGAGGAACTTGCGAGGCCTCACCACCAATACTTGCCATCGGGAATCAAAAAAATAAAAAAATAAATTAAAACGAGCTTAAGAAAGACCCACGCCCCAAAGGGCCAGTCGGGAAGGCACGGCCCTTGCGACCCCACCCCTCCCAAGCACCACCAAAAAATAGTGTCGGTCAGAGCCCCTCTCCCCCTGAAAACCCACAGCTCCCCGCAAACAAGAAGCCCAGCCGCCCACGGCCAAAGCTCCACCCGAAACCCCCTCATCCTCCCTCCACTCCCTCGGCCAAACCCTGCCCGACCACTGCTGCCTTTGCACACCCTCGCAGCGCCTACACTACCCTTCCCTCGACGACCCACCTACAGATCTGCACCCATGAGCTAGGGCATCGAAACCCTAGCTCGGCCGCCTACGCACTCCCGCACGCACGCCATGCTTTTTTCATCCCAATTTGATAACTTGAAACTTTACTGCATGCATATATTTTTTATTATTTTCAATAAATTTGAAAAGTTAAGTGTACTAAAATATAAATCTTTCCATTTGCCGTCATCTCTTGTATTCATTATTTATTAAAATTAGAAAATAATTATATAATCTTGACATGGATTCTTTTCTCTAGTGCATCATATTTAAAAAAAAAAATTAAATAAATTCTAGTATTTTTTCTTGTCAAGATAAACAATCTTATATTTAAGTGTTGATGACCTACTTCTGATAAAAATAAAATGTAAAATATAAAAAATAATTTAAATGTTAAAAGAGATCTATTTTGGAATATTCACTTGTAGATCTTTAAAAAGGTATTTTTACATTTCGAAAAAAATATTATTTATAAGAGTAGGAGTTGTTGAAACATCGAGCTCTTCAAAAAAAATATTTTTTTGGTAATTAGACCCAAAGTGATATAAAATATACATTTAGTAGACACTTCCAATTGGAAAAGTTGTGGTCCGTATATAACTTATCTATAATAAATCTATATAGACCATATGTTTGACTAAACTTAATTTCTAGTTAGAAGAACTTAAATTCACTTTTGTTGATAGGTTGGCCTGAAACGTGACACAGTATTGTACTTTTACCCATATGATTCATGAGTATCCTATCAAGAGAAACAAACTAGCTCATACACTCTTATTCTTCTTCATCTAGAAATCATACTACCTTTCCCATTTGAGCCTTCTCCCCTACTATCACTTAGTACTCTCCTCATTCCTCGCCGATCACTAAAAAATATCTCTTCCACCCTTATCAATCCTTTTGGTCGCCATGTTGAGTCTACCTCCTCTTTTAAAGATGTAATTATGCCAAATGGGTGGAGAATGGTTAAAAGGAGGAAAGAGCCAAATGTCCCTTCTCCTCTTCATGTCCCCATTTCTTCATCTTGAGATCATTCTCTTTCACATTGTCCTCTCCTAAATTTCATGCTTTTGAATATATCCTAACTCTCCACCACCCTTCTTCTCATATGTCTACTCATGGTTTTATTGAAAACAAGGTGAAGAAATCTTGCAATATTTAACTTTATTATGTGATTATAAATTTGAAACTTGATTACCAGTTATGTAATAATCGTGTAGTTGCACCATTCAACATAAATATAAAATCATCACACCAAAAGAGACACCAAATTTATGTGGAGAAACCATGGGGGCTTCACTTAGTGAACATGGGTTATAGCACGTGCGTTCGTGACATACTAAAGAATCCCCCTATTTTAAAAAAATATTGCCCTTAACTCCTTTCTTGTCAACCCCTCCCAATACATAGCCCGAATTTTAAACTCCCCTTATTTTCACTAGATATTGTATGTATCAATTTTTTCTTTAACATTTTCCATACCCCTCTATATTTCTATCTTATATTATGATAAAGACTTGGTTGGGTTTTAAGCATAATCCTAGATTTGGTCGAAGGTACTAATATTAATTGATGGGTTGCATAAAATGTTTTGGGTTAAAATTTTCAAATAACTTTAGGCAGGCTTTTATTTTAATTTTTAGTTGACTTCAGTTTGATTCTCGCCAGGATTACCACCAACTGTAATTTTTTTGTGTGCCTTGGCTAAAACACTGGATAATATGTATTTTGACTTTATATATTAATAAATTCTATATATTACCAACCAAAAAAATAATTAATTGAAAAACAAAAGCTATAATATTTTAAATTAACTAAATTACATGCATTGGTTAATGATATAGTTTGCTTAGGCAAGAAAGGTGGTGGAGTCAATGCAGATTTGTACGAACGGGATGTCTCTACAAGGCTTAGTTAAAACAGATGTTACAATGCATTTATGATTCAGGCTTCTGGAGGTGTAAGAGGACAATGGTTTTGGACGCCGTGTAAGATGTTTTATTAATTATTTTTGTTTTGAGTTGCTCATTCCTTTATTTGCTTTTTCATTCTGCTGAAGAGGGTGCTGTAGTGAAGAGTGTGGTTGTTGGAGAGGGGTAAGAATGAAAGCCAATTTTACCTTCAATATGGAGAAAAAGTTGGTGCCCTTTGTGGGAAAGGCGATGGACATAAGACTTAATGGTCTTTTTCGGTTTAAGGACCAAATATTAGTGGATGTTGTGAAGCTACTTCTGGGTGAGGAGATTACTTACATTGGCCATCGTTATAGGATGAACATGGAGATTTATTCTCTAATTGTTGCTTGGGGTCTGGAATTTGTGGAGGATGAAAACAAAGTGAAGAGGGCTCTGCGTAAACTAATTGACGAAGAATACCTGCGAAATATGGACTCCATCTTTGAGAGGGTGATTCTAGGAGTTGGTTTCAACATCTCAGAAGGCTCGGAGAAACCTATGGATCCCCTTCCTTTTATTCGGTGGCAGGAGCATGACCTTAAACGGTCTTGTCGAGAGTTGGCGCGCAGGGGTTGGGAGGCCTTTAAAACATTTAAAAATTTAATGCGAGTTGATGAAGTTCTTGAAGCTCTGTATGAAGTAGCAAGGGCGGAGATCGACAGAGAATTGAGGCTAAGGGCGAGGACTGAGAAGATGGTGAGATTTTTGGCCAGTGTCAAAGATGATCTAGATTATAAGCAATTTAAATTGTAGTCATTTTTAGGATGTTTGGTTGTAGGTTGTTGTTTTCTGAGAGCTCTTTTGACATGGTGTATTTTGTTTGGTAAAGCCAAAAAAGGCTCCCTTTTATGTTCTGATGAACTAATAGTTTATGAAGCTTTTATAAACTTATAATTTATGCTCGCGTTTTGAAAGTTTCAGACTGAATCTTGGAAATTTGATCTATGTACTCTTTTTAGCTTTTATATATTAATAAAATCCTATATTACCGACCAAAAAAAATGATATATTTTGTTTAGTTTATCATATATTTTATTTTAATTTAAGTTTTTTAATTTGCTATTTTAGATCAGATTAAGAATATTATTTTTCATGTGCATTTGTTGTTAATTTTTATAAAATAATTGAGCAACAACTATTTGAAATATTGCATTTAGTTTATGATATATTTATTTTAATTTATTTTTTATGTTATATAAATAATTAAATTAAAAACAATATTATATATCCACATTTTTTACCCTAATTATTGTTCTTAATTTATTATATCATATTAAAGATTATATTAATGTTTTTATCATAATAAATTTAATATAAATAATATTAATATATAAAATAAATATAATATAAATAATAATTTATTGTTTTAATGTTTCATATGTCAATATAAATCTAATATTTTTTAATATAAATTAATTTAAAAATATAAAAAAGAAATAAAAAAAGAGAAGATGTATTGAAAACCTTGAATACCTAAATATATAGAAAACTAAATGATGGAGAGAGAGAGGTCATAAATGCGAAATAAATGTGATATGAGTAGAGGTCCTGGAAATCCGAAAACATATCTATGACAAAATCTTCTCATTCGCACAGTACATCACTTGTCCATTGACATGTGTGAAAACACGAATTTTGAAGAGAACGTTTGAAAGGCTTCAAGGCCTAAAATCCTAAACCCTACGTTGGTTTCACTTTTTGTTTTATTTTTTAACGGTGACTGTTGATCGCCTGTATCCGGTTATTTTAGTTTCCCCTCAAGCCTTTTAAGTCGTATGGATGACCGACCCCTCCTTGTTAGCCATTCGGTTGAATTTTTTTTACCAAGCTCCATATACCATTCACATCTTGGCCGAGATCAACGATCACAAGAGCTACACGATTGCTTCAACATACACAACAGAGCTAACTCCACAATGTTGTCGCTGACCAGTCAAGGGATGACGAGGTTCTGACAGGAGGAGCTGGATGTTACTGATTGGATCAAGTTGGAGTCCACATAATTGTGGGCCCCGATCTAAGGAGCCAAGTGCAGGTGAAAGAGGACAAACCCCACCTGAATGAGTCATTGCCTGAGTGGACTTATCAATGGTTGTCATGTAGACCATAGGCCGCCAAGTAGAAATGTGAGCCCAACCTTCCCCTATGTTATAAAAGGAAGTAAGTAGTGATTACATTGATCAAGATCAACGATGTGTGATGAGCACACAACTGTGCGACTAGATAAAGATGCGGGGAAAAGCTAACTCCGCAACTCCATCGGTGATGTGGCTTAAGAGACCCACAAAGGCGAGTCACTTATCAAAGGGAACTGATAGAGATAATATATGATCATTTTTTGATTGAATCAACGGCTATGCTGACTTCACAATTGCATAATTATTCCAAGGTGCACCCACAGGTTAATTCTGCAACACCGCTATAGATTTAGCAGTTGGGACCCTTGAGTGACAAGGATGATTGCTTAGCGAATAAAAACATAGATACGTGGCCAAGATAGCCATGTACCAACAGTGATTATGCAACAGGAAAGATTTTTTATGACAAGGTTGGTGGCAAAATAAAATATGATATAAATATTGATGTGTCAAGTTCTGATTGTGGTTGGGGCCCCAACATTCAAATATGAAATGCAGCGACTCTCTCCCACCATGACACTAGTATACGTGTCTGCATTTAATTTTTCCATCCTGACCATAATGATCCATATTTTTGCCTATTTAGCATTGAGATTGCTCTGCTTCATGTTTACAGTGTTATGTATATGCTCTTGGTTTTTGTTAGTTTTCGTTCGTGCTTTCATTCTCATAATTAAGGTTTCTAAAAATAATTGTCGATTGTGTCTTGAGCTGCATTCTCCTTAGCCTTCTTCCTTTTATGCAAAATTCTTAATTATTTGCAGCCATGTAAGCACCTGAGATTCATTATGTGCTAAGGTTTTAAGCTCTTCATCCAATTCGCTCATAAAACCCTAACCCTAACAATGGCAGAGTCCTCTAGCCAAGAGAAGAGGAAATGGTCTGAGGAGATTATAGCTCAACTTCCTGGGTCAATTGAGACTCAAAAAAGGTCAAAGTCTGGTTCAAGGCCAGATGAGTTCATCATTGACCACACAACAGGTATTCAAGATGCATTAATTCCCCCAACAGGATTTGGTCTATGGAGGAGGGGTTATAACAAGAAGAAAGAGGGGGTCCCAGTTTCAAATATCTGGACTTCCAATTTGGGGAAGCTTGTGGTACCAAATGTATATGTGAACACAAAATTGATTTTTGCAATTGCAGCTGATGCACATGAAAGGGGACACAAACCTCAAACAAGATTCAAATGTTAGTGAGTTAGTTTCCAACCAAAACTAAGATAAATGAAACAAAATTATTCACATAAATATCAAGAAAGATTAAAAAGCATGCAAAGAAAGAAAGATAAAGGAAGAGAAGGAAGATTAGTCTCCCTAAGATGCTCCCATGATGCCTTTGTTGCTTCTCCCTTGTCTCTCTCCTCCCCAAGATCCAAATGAGTGTATGTAGCTCTCAGCTTTAGCACTAAACCATGGATGCCAATGGAGATTCAAAATGGTTGAATGAACTAAACTTCCTATTTCTATGCAAATGCCTACAACAAGATTACTATGAAAAAAATTAAGTGTATGTGTCTATGCAAGTATAGTAACAATGCTTAAGATGATTCCTACTTTGCTTGAGGGTGAGGGCTCCTTTTATAGGGAAAAATGTTGATTGAATGGACAAGATTGAGTGAGCTTGTGGAGGGATAAGATTCCTTGATTCATGATCCATGTGATGGTTTTCAACCCAATCCCATGATGACAAGTGTCAACATGAGATGGCTTGAGAGGAGAGGTAAAGAGCATTTAATGCCTGAGAAGACATGAGGGTAACTTCATGTAGGCTGGGTTACTGGATAAAGATTTTATCCAAATGTAAGGTTATTATCCAATGAGTAAACTCTTGTGTAAATTTTACCCATGGTTAAGCATTAACCAAAGGGTCAAGACCCATGTGGGTTGGAGTGT
The DNA here is from genome assembly GCF_030272615.1 of Cryptomeria japonica. Classification (NCBI taxonomy): domain Eukaryota; kingdom Viridiplantae; phylum Streptophyta; class Pinopsida; order Cupressales; family Cupressaceae; genus Cryptomeria; species Cryptomeria japonica. The sequence goes on along the minus strand of NC_081409.1, from coordinate 194,765,719 downwards.
TGGAGAAGGGAAGCATTTATGACTCTGTAAGAGACTTAAATAGGTGAGATGCTAGGTTGAGGGTTAATCTTGGATTAGGATTGTGCAAATATTTAGAAGAGGGATTAGGATAAATTAGAAGGGGTTATAAGAGTCTAGAAGGGGTTTAGAGAAATCTAGAAGAATCTAGAAAGAGGTGGGTGTGGGTAAATAGGTTTTTATTAAAATAAAAATCTATTTAAATGTGCAACTTGCATTTGTAGGAGAATGCAAGTGGATGAGTTATTTTAAAATAGACATTGATTTATTTAAAAAGGGGATTTGATTTGGGGATTTGATTTTTAAATAAATGTTAAATTATTTAAATAGGAAGAAGGGGGATGAATTAAATAAATTAGATTTATTTAATAACTTGGACTATAGTTAGTGTTAGGTCCCAGAGACAATTGAGAGGGGGGGTGAATCAGTTGTCTAATAAATTCAACTTAATGCTTAAGACCGATAAACCAAACTTTATGTTGGTAGACAGTTTTATCAGTTAATTGCAGTACTGGTAAAGATTAATGCATGAAACAAAAAGACAACGACTTCCATAACACTTAACACAAATATTTGTACGTGGAAACCCTGTAAGGGAAAAAACCACGGTGGGAAGCCTTACCCACAATCAGATGATACTACTGCAGATAGTATGTGTGTACAATATGGAGTCTACACATGCAGAAAGACCAACTGCCTAGAGCTCACTGCTCAATCACAAAATGAGAGTCACACTGACTACAATTGGATGGTTAAATCCAATGATAATGTACTGCATAAAATAGCATCTTCATATGCTGGATTCAGTACTGGTTTAGTTATGATTGCCTTCACAAAAGCCTTCCTTCAACCTTCAAATGATGTCTGCATGTATAGCTTTGCTTATTTTTGCATATACCTTATTACAATTCTTTTTCCAATCGCATATCAATCTCACAAATGAGATCTTACATTTATACCATAACCTAAGACCAATTGAATAGGTCAACTTACTAAAAGATATTACAATAAAATCAATTACAAATAAAGCATTATGCGATGCATGATGTCGGCTCAATGCATTTACAATAATAATAAATCATCTCCATAACGTGTCATGCTGATCTGGAATAGATGTGCCTGCCGGTGCATAACCTAGACCTATTTGCCGGTAACAGCAAATATGCAAACCCAAATAAAAAAATAACCAAATCGCCAAAACCAAGTGATCAAATAATGTCTTTGACATAACCAAGTAGTCTCCAAGTCATTCCAAGTGCCAGTGAACAATATAACTTGTCGGTGAACCAAATACCGGTGACTGTGCGTAAGTCTCTGACTTGTCGGTGAACATAACCAAGTATTTCCAAGTGCTGATAAGTGTTGACAAGTGATGACAGGTGTTGACATCAATGAAAAAACCATATCAACATATCCAAAATACCAACAGTTAGTAATTAAATAAATTGATTAAATTTATTTAACCATAATAGCAGAATAGGCTAAGGTGAATTAATTAAATGTTAATTTAATTAATAGAGGAATATTTAGTCATTAAATAAATATTTAATATTCATTTAATTAATAGACAAATTTATGTGTCTATAGTAGCAAAACTATAATCGTACTACTAGGGAAATTGTAGCAAGTGGAGGTGGCAGATTGACAAAAAATTAACAAAGATCTGTGATAAATGAAGTTTTTATGCTCAATCCCAATACTGATTGGTCCATCAATTTGGATGAATTGAAGATTGAATATGAGAAGAATGAGAAAGTGTATAAGAGGAAATTGGTACAATTCTTGCATGCAAAACTCAAAGGAGAGGATAGATTGTTGACTTCAAAATAAACATCCCCTTATAGTGTGGACTTGTTTGCATATTACTTCGTGGATACATATCATGTCATCTATCAAGTGTGCTGCTACAGGTGCTAAGGACATGATACCAATCTGGATGATGATGGTGTGTGTGGATGTTTAGAGAAGAGATATCAACAAACCCTTTCATTATGCTTTTGTGGTGGCTGAAGGTTTGCATAATGCCCTCTCTGATCTCAAATTGGGAAAGTCAAATATTTTCAAGTATTATTCCCTTTTGATGCATATATTTTTGTATAAGGGTCTCAAAGTGTGGCACCCTGATTTGGGGATTATTACCAAGGTTAGAGGGGAGCCTCTCCCAGTTCAGGAATGGATGTATGTTTGGGATTCCTATAGTAATAGGTCTAATTATTTGATTTTTTAAAATATTTTTCTGAGAAAACTCCTTAGTATCTTGCAGAAGAAGGTTAGGTGGGTACTATCCTAGGAGGCCAAAGAATTTTTAAGGCCTAAGGACCTTAAGCCTGAATTGAAAATTACTCATAACTGGGGATCATGGTTCTATTTCAAGGACCACACTATCATAAGGGTTTTTGGTAGTCCGGTCACTCCTAGGTGCTTACCCATTACTATTCAGGATAAGGTAGCTTTCCTTGAAATCATGCATCAGCTGGCAGATGCAAATAAGTCTTTGATGGGTGGGTCACATAAGAAAGGACTAATGATCCCATCACAAGTTGTGATTGGGATGTATCATTTTCTAAATAGGAAGGCATATGATATTCTTCACTCTATGCTGAATAAGTATAGGCTTCCTTGGGTTGAGTATAGATACTATGATTCAGAATGGTTTGTTAGGAGCCTTGGTAAGGCCAATCCACAAGATCACCAATGGGATACAAAGAATGATGAAGACCTCATAAGGAATGCAACTGATTATGAGGAGGTGTTAAAAAGAAAAGCAAGATGGTGTAAGATCCAATATGAGGAAGATATAAAGAGGAAGCATGATAGTTCATACTCTCCTTCTTGGGAGCCACTATAGATCCCAGAGGAAAGGATGAGGACAATTTTTTATGCTTACATAAATGTTGATAGGATGCCTTTGCCACCTTTGCCACATGAAAGGCCCCATTTTGATGTTGTACCCCCAATTCAAAGAATGGAGGTGGAAGAGCCTCAATCCCCTTGGTCAATTGGTTCCCCCATTGGACCTGCTTCTCCTCCACCAAGCCCTCAAATGCCTCCTCATGTGGTTGTTGTAGACCCTGAACCCTTAGACCCTTCCCCTTCTGATAGGTTGCTTGCTGAAGCAACTATGAAGAAGCCTATGATTGGCTCGGATCCAAGTGGTCCACTTTACCAAGTTCCTGAGAGCCCTAAGGAAGTTACTCCTTTGCACATATTGTCACCAAGAAGGGAGGTCCCTTATCAATCATATCAAGGTTTTCAATTCCAAGTGGATGAACCACTACCTCCTCACAGATTTGATAAAACAATAAGAGTTATTGTACAAGAGCCTCCTAAGGAGTGGGCTCTGGATTCATTCAAGCTTGGAGGTGATGTGAGTGAAGATGTAAGGTTAGTTGCTTGCAAAGAATTCATGAGTAATGATAATTTCATCCACATACATGAGTTTAATCAATTTGTTATCAAACATTTGACAGACCATATAGAGAGAACCCAAGACATTGATTTTGATAAATTAGGACATGATGAAAGGGCAAAATTAAAGTATGAAGTCTTGTAGATTCAAAATCAACAATTTTCTACTATGACTCCAGAAATAGGGAGAGAGATTATGAAGAAAAGGGGAATACTCCTTTTGGAAGGATGGGACAGCTCCTCTACTATTATTTTTGACTTGATAAGAAGGAGACATGACATAGATTTGGATTCAATTGATCCAACACAAAGAGATAAGGTATTGTCTAGAGCTCTATTTGATGATCACCTTGATCAACTTGTTATTTGGTGCCTTCATAAGGTTGCAAGGAGACCTAGCATGAGCCATGAGATGGATCAATTGTTTGGTGCTTTGTTGGTCAAAAGAGTGGCTGATACCTCTATCATAGAGGCAACAAACCTCAATTTGAATGTGGCAAAGTTTACTCACAAGGTTTCTTTGAAGACAAAAGAATAACTCACATTCTTGAGGGAAAAGGTGGTTACTCTGGATGAAATATTAAGGATGGCACCTGTAGTCATATAAATCTGTCCATTTTAATTAAATGAATATTTCGTATTTATTTGATTAAAAATCCACTAGCCATCAGTTAATTAAATTAATATTTAATTAATTCATCTTCAAACATTCTCCTATTAATTAAATAAATTATTCAATTTATTTTAATTAATTCATTCAACCAAATTCACAATCAATTAAATGAATAAATTTTATTTATTCAATTTAATCATCTTTCCTCTTTTAAATAAATTAAATAAAACATTTATTTAAATCATTAATCCCCCCCACTTGCATTTTCCTACAAATGCAAGTTGCAACCACAAGTTGAAATAAATTAATTTTATTTTAATTAAAATCCTATTTTCTCTCACCCACCAAACCCACTTGCAATCCTAATCCCCTTCTAGATTCTTCTAACCCCTTTCTAATTAGTTTAATCCACCCCCAAATTATTGTCACATTCCTAAGCAACTTGGAGTCACTTCTCAAAGACTTCAAAGTCTTTGAAAAGCATTTAATGCTTGGTGTGTTCAACAATTTAACCTCTAAAGTCTTCCAAACCACTTATGGCTCTTACATGACCATTTATGGTTAAACCCTAACTCAACCCTCATATGACTCATGTGTCTCCTCAAGCATTTATTGCTTTGACCATGGTTATCCCTTTTACCTTTGCACAAGAGTTTACCCCTTGGATAAAAGCTTTATCCAATGGATAACTCTAATCTAACCTTAACCTTACCTCCTGGGTTAACCCTCAGGTCATGTCAAACATTTAATGCTTATTCCCTCTCCTCTCAACCCCTCTCATGTTGACACTTGTCATCCTAGGATTGGGTTGAAAGTCCTCACATGGATTGAATATCATTCAATCTCGACCCTTGTTGAGATTACTCAATCTCAACCATCCATTGCTCCATTTTTCCTATAAATAGAGCCCATTTCTTCATAATCCAGATCCTGAAACTTGTATGCATCTAAGTTATAGTGAGTTTTAGAGAGCATTTAGCATAAATCACTAATATCTTGTTATTTTGGCCTAAAATAAATCATTTTAGCATTATAGCATCTAATATTAGCTTTTATTCACATTTGCATAGCATTTTAGAGTAAACATTTCAATCTTGAACCTCCATAAGTATCCATAGTGCAAAAAGATGCTGAGAGCTACACTAGTTTGGAACTTGGAGAGGAGAGAAACAAAGGAGAAGGAGCTAAGATCATGTTAGGAGGCATTTGGAGATGTCTCGTTATATTTACTTTCCTAGTTAAATATTTCTTCATGTTTTTGGTGTCTCTTTTGATATGCCTGCTTAGATTAGTTTTTGAATGGATTAAGACTAACGGTTTCTTGGGTTGTTGTGTGTTATTCCACCACAGGTTCTAGTCTAACCTTCCCCCATTTCGCAGAGCATCATTTGGTGAACCCGACGTGAAATCCAAACACCCAAAAACATTTTTTTTAACAAAACTAACTTGTTTGACTGTTTAGCTTGACACACAGGTCACGCTTTGGTGCTTCTGTTCGCGTGTTAGCACTATTGTCTTTTTTGTCTTCTAGCACTTTTGTTCTTACAATAGCGCTATTGACAAAGAATTAGCGCTTTTGCATATCTTTTGGCGCTTTTGTGCATTAATTAGCATGTGTTTTTATATTAGCGCTTTTGTACTAGTGTAGACATCTTTTATTTTAGTGCTTTTGTAGTAGTTTAGCGCGTTTGTGTTAAAATAGCGCTTCTATTTTCACACAAACTAGCGCTATTGTAACAGAACGTTGTAAAAAATGCCATGTAACTGATGAAATAAATTTTCTTAGGCTTGGGGAAGCCCACCATGTTTTCATTTTTTCCTAACTGTTTGCTTCATGTGCATTCAAATAACTTTCTTTTAAAAAAAAAAATCAAAAACACTTCTTTTTGGTGCTTTAAAAATCACAAAAACAAACTCTCTTTCTTTGCAAGTTAGGATCACTTCTTTTTGGTGCTTTAAAAATCACAAAAACAAACTCTCTTTCTTTGCAAGTTAGGATCACTTCTTTTTGGTGCTCTAAAAATTCACAAAAACAAACTTCATTTCTTGCAAAGATAGGCTCACTTCATTTGGTGCTTAAAATCAACAAAGCAAAATTTATTTCTTGCATCAAACTAAGAATTCACAATCCACACTTCCATTTTTGGGCAACTAAAAAGAACAATCAATTTGTCTTATTTTGTAAAACGATTTACTTCATGCATACGTGCTCTTATTTCGGTTGACCAGGATTTCAAATTCTAGTTTACTCAAACACATTGCTTTTGAAGTTAAAAAGAACATGATGGTTGTTGGAGCTACATCTCCAAATAGATAAAACATCATTGCAATGACAAGTTAAAAAGAACAAGTGTATTTTGTGTTTGGCACACTTGTGCAAAAAGAGTTTGTCGAGTGGTCCTACTTCTAACACACACTATCCTCTCCCTTGGCTTTCGTGGTCCTAGGTGCAAGAGAAAAGTGTTAGTAACACTCAAGTTTTATCTTTTTAAGAGAGGCCTGCCAAGAGACACATCACTCTTGGGAATGACCTCGCGCGGTAAATCCTTCGAGCTGCTATAGAAATCAGGTGAGAGCGAAAGCTGTAGCCTTGGGTATAGTTGTTCCTATAGTGTAACTTGCCGAAAGGACAAATGGGCCCCACCACAAGTTACAAGGCTCTTAAGTGAGTCACTGCAGAATGAACTTATGTCCAAAAACATCAAAAATTACTAAACACCTTTAAATAGTAGCCCACCCATTCTATTGATTGAGGATATTTGTGATACAATTCAGTGCAAGAACATAGATGGTTTTGCTCCCAAGATACTCACCATACATATTTCCTTGAGTAGAAACATAACTTTTTGAAAAGTTACTTGTGGCTTGATGAAAGTGATGACTCCCCCATCATAGGGATCATCTATTTGTTATGCTCGTGCAAGACTTAGTATATCACATCCTTATCTGCCACGACAGGATTCATAAGGTATGTAGTACCAAAGTCGAAGAAATATCAAGATGTGGGCTGAATTTATCGCAACTGGCCATTTGACCTTAGGGATAAAGAGTGTTTGAAGTGTTTTCGTTTTAGTCAAAGACCAAGTGCAAATTGAGCCGACTTCAGGCTTTGGAAACACACCTAAAATACATTTGAAGGAAAGGGTCATAAAAAGTCCAAGGATTGGATTGATCTAGATCCATACTTATTTGTACCTTTTGAGGCAACATTCTTGTGTTTGTGTGCTTGCTTTGTTTTCTTGTCAAAGGAAGATAAAAAACCAGTTCCAAAAACAAGTATTCATCCAACACAACATTTTCAAATACCAACAAAAAGATAAAAAACAAAGAACAACAACAAAAGCATCAAACTATATGACCATTCTTCACATCTTGAGAAAGAAGAATCTTCATCAAAATATCAACTTGAAGAAAAGACCATTGAGCTCAAAGACTCTTATCAAAAGGAGGAAATTCTTCTATCTTAATAGACAAATCTTTGTCTCTCATAGAGCCTTCTTACGTCACATGTGTCTTTATCTTCAAGGGAAATCAAACGAATTTGATCCAGAGTCATTAAACCGCAGAGCTTTTACACAATATCAAGCTTTGAGTTATCACAAAAAAAAAGGAGGCAAGATCAATCCTGACTTCTTTCCAGACATTTGCATCACATATAACATAGCTCGGGAAGAACCACCAACTCCCGAAAGAGAAGAGGAAGAGTTTGTTCCTTTTGTAACACAAAGCTTTTATTGAAGTTAAACATTTCACCCATCCTCATATCCATATCTCATCAACTCCATTCCAACTCTCAAAACACCCAAAGGTTTTTGTCCTAAGTTCTATTCTAATATTGCTTGAAATCAAACACAAAACATCACTTTTTAGAGTGTCTCTACATCTAGGATAAACTTGTCCTAAGAGACATTTCTACACAGGTTAAAAACTAGTCTATGAGTGAATCCTCTCATTACTAGGTAGTTGAGTCTGTAACACATCTCAGATTCCTCTAAACCTTATCACATCAAACCTCATAAAAAACAACAAGAAAATCAAGAAGAAAACTTTAGTCACATCTACCTTTAAGTGCTAGAGATCCATATGCAACACACCACACCAACCACAAATCTCTCATTTCATCAACAACTCATCATCATTTTCACCCAACTTCAACAAAAACTTATAAACAAAATGGCTCATGCCAAATCGCGATCTAGACAACAAGAAATTAAAGAGGAAGAGGAAGATTGGAGGAAATGTAAATGATGAAAATCCAGGCACTCCTACTCCTGCGACAATAGAAAGGGTGCAACACAACCCTCTCTTCAATAGACTTTTTGATGAGATACTCAAGAGTAATGTTGATGCTCACTTTTTAAGACTTGCTCAAGAAGGGGCTAAACTACCCCCTGACTTTGATGTTGCATAACTAAGACAAGCATTAGAACACCAAAGTCGTAATGAGGATGAAAGAGGTCGAGAACACATTAGATACAACCTTCATCAAGGTAATCCCCCACCTCTTCCTCCTCCAAATGAAATAGAAATGTTGCGGCAACAAGTTGAGAATTTCGCCCAACAACTTCATAGTGGTGTAAAAACCAATCAATTTTCACTCAATGACATTTGTCCCTATCCCTTTGATAGGAATCTTCATATGCCACCTTTTCCACGAGGGTTTGAAACACCCAAGTTCGAAAAGTATAGAGGAAAAGGAGATCCTTGTGATCATGTTAGAGAATTCCATTCAGCTTGCCTCGAAGTGGCATACAAGGATACATACCTAATGTGCCTTTTTCCCCAAAGCTTGGGAGGAACAACCACATCATGGTTTTCCCGATTACCAGGTGGCATTAGGACATTTGAAGAACTCATCCAAAAGTTCCTAGCACATTACTCACACAACATTGAACGTGATATCACAATGGTTGATCTATGTAACACTAAACAAAAACCAGGTGAGCTATTTTTAGTCTTTCTGCAACTATGGCGTCAAATGTCTAGCAGACGTTCTCTTCAGTTACCTGAAAAAGAACTAGTGGAAATATTTATTTCCAATTTAAATGACGAAATGGAATTTCACCTCAACGTAAAAGACAAAAACTCTTTCAATGACATGATCACCAAAGGCTTAAAATGTGAGCGGGCTCTCATCAAGAAAGGACTTATCAAAATCTATAATTAACCAAAGGATGGACCTCGCCCACGCTTCAATAGTGACAAACCAAACTTCTAGAACAAAAACAAAAATGTCGTCAACGACGGGGTTGTGGATGCAAGAACTATCAAAAGTGCACAACCTGTTGTTTGATTTGTAGGATAGAATCCCCCACCTAAGACTAACACAATTGCTCCTCCAAATCAAGGCCACATCACATCTCAAGATGAACCCAGACAGCATCAACAAAAACCAAAGCGAACATACACTCCCTTAGGGGAACCCATCGAAACAGTATTATGACAGCTGGTTTCTCAAAATCTAGTATCCTTACCCAAAACATCAAATTATGAACCTCAAGTCAAACCTTCATGGTGGAGGGATACTGAACATTGCGATTTCCATAAAGGGAAAGGACACAAGACAAGCAATTGTCATAGATTGAAAGATCTTATTCAGGATCTTATTGATCGAGGTGAAATAGAAATCGAAGGACATGACCCAAAGACAACAAACAATGATCATCTCATGTTTAAAAACCCACTTCCATCACAAGATCAAAGGGGTCCTTCCACTTCAGGGAAAAACATAGATACCACCAATTATACACAAGCCGCGTATAATTATACTGTGAATCACCTGTATGATGTCAGTGAACAAATTGCAACTATTACCATCAAAAATCCCAGTTCCAACTGCAATGTTCTTACACGTCACGGCAAGATTACCATAAAAGCAGCTCCATAAGGTACAACATCTATCCCAAAGTAGTATAACCTTGTGGACCAATTAGACAAAACACCTGCATTGATATCTATCTTAGAGCTATTGCACCTATCTCCATCCCATAAAACAAATTTGGATCAAGCTCTCCAAGAGGCGTCAGTCCTTGCAAACCTAAATATAGATCAGTTCCAAGCCATGGTCGGAAATCTAAGATCATCACCTTGTCTCACTTTCTCGGAAAGTGACAACACATCCTTCCAGCAACCTCATAATGCCTCACTCCACATTGAAGGATTTATCAACCAACATAGGATCAATCGAGTCTTGATTGACAATGGAGCAGACCTGAATATCTGTACTCTAAAATTAGTCACAACTTTGGGATATGCGATTGAATCAGTAGATCCCTGCAAGAAGATCACAATCAAAGCCTATGATGATGCAAAGCGTTCATCCAAAGGAGCTATTGTACTACCAATCCGAGTGGGCCCTGTGGTGAAACACATCATCTATCAAGTTCTGGACCTTCCTCTGCCATACAATTTATTGTTAGGAAGACCTTGGATACACTCCATGCAAGCCGTTCCATCCACCTACCATCAGTGTATCAAGTTCCTGCATAATGGTGTAGAAATTACAATCCTGGGTGATACAAACCCCTTTGCATATTGTCATAATATAAGTCATCAACCAAAAATTACCATTCCCAACAATAGAGAAGCCATCTCATCCACATCATACATAAGTCCAACCTCTCTTTCCAGTTCAAACACCACTATACCCAAGCAAGAGAAGCTCAAGATGAAAATAGCAGAGGAAGGTCCTGGGGAATACAATCTCAGCCAACTCTTTTGTGTTGGACAAATGCCCACTTCTCCTAGAACACATGGAAAACCTCAACGGTTACTTCAAATGCCATTGGACAAGCCATCATGTACTTTGATGCCATTCATCCTTGGAAAGAGTCAAGAAGAAGAGACCGGAGATGAGGACTTAGCAGAATGGATCTATAAAGATCCCATCACCACTGATATTCCGCAAGCTAAGCTTCCTACAGATCAGTATGGCAAAGGCCTTCTCATTATGCAAAGAATGGGTTATAATGGTCAGAGTGCTTTGGGACCTTGCAAGCAAGGATGACATGAACCGCTGCAGCCATAATTAAAGCCCAAAGATAACACAGGACTAGGCTTTCAAAAGGAGATCTTTCCTAAACTCAGATTCAAAGGGAAACCTAGCAAACCACTATATCAGCATATTACAAAGAGGTCACCTTTAGTTATATCAGCAACACCACACACCACACCAACTTCTCCATTAAGGTTAAAAATCCCAGCAAAACCATCTACAACACCCTTCATCCCACCAATCAAACCAGCGATCCCATCAACAACAACAATAACATCAATAGCACCATTAGCAACAGCGACTGTATCAGAACCCACAACAGTATCTACGACACCAACAGTTCCAACAGAAGCAGTAGAGTCAACACTACCAATACTCCCGGTATCGGATTCATTGATCCCCATAATCCTTCCTGCAACACCAATCATTCATCTATAAAACCGATCACTCCTGTAGTGTTTAACTCAAAGGACATCCCAGTATGGTATAGTAATCGGATATTGGAAAGCGACTCAGAGACTGACTCACATGAATGGGAATTTGATTCCATCCAGCTTAATACTTCAGATGAGGAAGATACATCACTACCTCCACCCCGCAAAGACATCCCTGTTTACGGAGAAGCATAGATAAAGACCTCTTGGGTTCCTGAGCTGGAAACTTCTTCCACAGACCCTACGTCACATCCTACGCCTGATTCTGACAGGGAGAGTACCATCAATGACCTTCACCACAACGTCTTAACCCTCACTGACACGTCTCACAAACTTAACCTAATCAATGAGGTAATGCCCATTATCCATCCTGAACTCATCGAATGGAACCAACCTAATCCCCCATGTCTTGACCTTTTCCAAAATGATGAGGCGATCATTGACTTTTTGGAACTATGGGATAACATACCAAGTGAGGATCATAAAGCCAGATTTGCCATTGAACTTAATAGCGCAGCATACTTCGGGGCGGATGCCAAACCTTTTAGCTGCAAAAATATAACAATAAAACATGGATCTTCCAGTGAAAACCACACCATGGCACTGTTTGATACCGCAAAAGTAAAAAGAAAGAGTGTATCCAATGGTGAAAACCTCTCTGAGGTGCCTACAGATGAAAGGTTTGATATCCTCCCTTCTAGTACATAGCAGGAATGATCAACAATTCTCATTGAGGAAACAAAAGAATACAATGTGGGGACTCCTGAAACTCCTCACCACATACATCTGACATCTCTTTTGACTCCAGAGGAACAACCCAAGTTTGTCAAATTCTTCCAAAAATGCCAGATCAACTTCGCATGGTCATATGCAGACATGCCTGGTCTTGACCCGGATTTAGTCATACATCACCTCATAATAGCAGAAAGAGCTAAGCCTATTAAGCAGAAGCTTCACAAAATGCATCCTCAGATTGCAGTCCTAGTCAAATCAGAACTTAAGAAACTCCTAGATGTTGGTTTTATTAGACCAATTGATTATTTAGATTAGATATCCAATATTGTGCCTATCGGCAAACCAAATGGGGGCATTTGTATTTGTACTGACTTCAGAGATCTGAACAAGGCATGTCCTAAGGATGACTTCCCCCTACCAAATATCGACATCATAGTAGACCTAACAACAGGACATGCCATGCTTTCACTCATGGATGGATTTTCAGGATACAATCAGATAAAGATCGTACCAGAGGATCAACATAAGACAACCTTCACATGTCCATGGGGCACATACTGCTATAATGTAATGCCTTTCGGTCTCAAGAATGCAGGAGCAACCTATCAACGAGCAATGACAACCATCTTCCATTACATGATGCATACCGTAATGGAAGATTATGTTGATGACTTACTGGCAAAATCACTCATGAGAGAAGGTCATCTAGACATATTGGAGAAAATCTTTGACAGACTAGAACAATATCATGTTCGGCTCAACCCAAAGAAATGTGTCTTTGGAGTAACCTCCGGGAAGCTTCTAGGATACATTGTCTCAAGCAAAGGCACTGAAGTCGATCCAACAAAGGTCAAAGAAATCATGGACATGCCACCTCCAAAGAACATCAGCTAGCTAAGGACACTACAAGGGTGGCTTCAATCTATCTGAAGATTCATTGCACAACTGGTAGATAAGTGTCACCCGTTTACACACCTGTTACACAAGAACATCCGATTTCAATAGGATATTATATGCCAGCAAGCATTCCAAATGCTTAAAGACTATCTCATGAATACACCATTGCTGGTCCCACCAAATCCAAGTAGGCCCTTACTACTCTATATATCAGCAACAAATACAACATTGGGTGTACTATTGGCACAACACAATGCAGAAGGGAAAGAGTGTGTTATTTACTACATCTCTCACACACTGGTTGGCTATGAACTCAATTACACACCTATTGAGCAAGATTGCCTAGCAGTAATCTTGGCAGCCACTAAACTGAGGCACTATCTATTGACACATAAAGTACAACTCATTGCAAAGATCGATCCACTCAAGTACTCACTCAACAAAGCAGCATTGACAGACCCCTTGGCCAAATGGGTGATGATTCTAAGTGAATTTGACATCGTGTATGTGGACCGTAAGGCTATCAAAGGACAAGTCATTGCAGATCAGTTGGTCGATGCACCACTCATAGGCGATCATCCTCTCATTTGCAATTTTCCAGATGAAGAGATATTCATGATCACAACAGCACAACCATGGAAACTATACTTTGATGGTTCATACACTAGGCATGGCTCGAGGGCAGGCATTCTATTTATCACACCTCAAGGTGACAGTATCCTGAAGTCTTACAGGCTTACATTTCCATGCACAAACAATATAGCTGAATATGAGGCCTTGATCACAGGACTCAGTTTCGCCATACAATGGAAATTACAAGAACTACAAGTATATGGCGACTCCCAACTGGTCATTCGACAAGAAACTGATGAATATGAGACAAAGGATGACAAACTCATGCCTTACAAACAGATGGTGGATAGTCTAAAGGCATCATTTACTACTATCACCTTTGAGAAGATACCAAGAGATCAGAATCGAGCTGCTGACTCTATGGCTACCATTGCATCTCTCCTAGATCTTCCACATAATTCAACACGCTATGAGTTCTTGGTAGAACAACTTTGATCCTCACTTATGATATCCCTAAATCTGAGATGATCTGTCACCTTATCGGTTCTAAATCCCCATGGTACGGTGAGTTCTACACCTACCTCCGCGATCACACACTTAATCCTAACCAATCAAATAACCAATGTAAAACCTTCATTCGCCAAACCGCTCGATATACCATCATTGCTGAAACCCTATACCGACGCAGTCTTGATTGTACTCTCCTTCGATGTCTAGAACAAGATGAGATAACAAAGGCCTTGGAAGAGGTACATGAAGGAATTTGTGGAACTCATGCAAGTGGTCCGTCACTAGCCAAGAAACTCCTGCGCACTGGATACTATTGGCCATCTATGGAAAAAGACTCCTACTACTTTGTCAGAAAGTGCAAGAAATGTCAAGTTCATGGAGACCTGATACATGCACTGGCACAGGAATTGCAACCAATCACAACACCATGGCCTTTTTGTCAATGGGGCCTTGACCTTGTGGGTAAAATCCATCCATCTTCATCCAATGGCCACAAATTCATTATTACCGCCACCGAATACTTCACAAAGTGGATTGAAGTTGTTCCACTTACCCAAGTCACCGACAAGTAGATCGCCTCATTCCTCCTTAATTACATCATCTGTCGGTATGGTGTACCCATTTCCATCATCACAGATAATATACTTCCATTTAAAAATTAGGATGTTCGTGAGCTCTATGAGAAATTCCACATCCAACACCGCTTTTCCACTCCCTATTACCCACAAGGCAATGGTCAGGCCGAAGCATCAAACAAAAACATATTAAGAATCCTCAAGAAGACAGTCAATGATGTCAGTCATGATTGGCATGTTCAATTTAATCCAACACTATGGGTGTATCGAAGTAGCATTCGAACCCCTACGGGCGCAACTCCCTACTCACTAGTCTATGGCGCAGAAGCTATCTTACCTATTGAGGTCGAGATACCATCTCTTCGGGTTTCCTTGCACAATCTCATCGATGATGAAGCATACAGAGTATCATGTTTCCAAGATTTAGAGCTACTTGATGAGAAATGACAAGCTGCCTACAATCACCTCAAAGCTTATCAGCAACGCATGAGTAGAAGCTATAATCATCGAGTTAGACCTCGCACATTCGAGGTAGGTGATCTTGTTCTTCGATAGAATCCTCGTAACCAACCAAATCGAGAACATTAGGGGAAGTTTGAATCAAACTGGTTGGGTCCATATGTTATCACTGCTGTATTTGGGTACGAGGCATATCAGTTGGCTACTTCAGAAGGAGAACCGCTAGCAAATTCGATCAACAACATGCACCTCAAACGGTTTTATACATAAGTTGCACAGAGCATCAGGCTCCCATACATACCAGAAAAACACCAAAAACATTAAGAAAAATGTCCTGAAGAAAATACAAAAACATCAAAATAGTAAAGAAAAATCATGCATCCAAACGGTGAACAACCACTCTAGTGGCACCTTGGGTAAGTACGATGGTGAAAACCTGGCAAACAGGCGCCACTCGTAAAGGCTATGGCTTCATTGTTTTTCAGACTTGTTGCGATCACATTCATTTCATCCATTCCTCCATCCGTCCAAAACCATGGCCTATTATTGATCTACAATCAAGGATAGTACTTCATGCATCTGGCATCCCACTTTTTCATAGTCATACCTAAACTAGGGGCAATGCTCTTAATCTAGTTGATGGAAGTGGATTCTACATTATCTTGTGATTCATTGGTTCTTCGTTCAAAACTATCTCACAAAATCCAAAAACACTCAAAACTATCTCACAAAATCCAAAAACATCAAAAAACATCAAACAAACAAAAACATGGCAACACCTTGTACATATGTTTTTCAAAATAGATACCAAATAAAACATTGTGAAATATTCCAAATGATGACCACTTATCCGATCAACCAAACAATCAACATCAATGCACCCACTGTCTTAAAACAAGGATGCATCCTTCCTTACCAAAACAAAGACAAAATGACATTTTCTTTGACAAGAAAATTCTGTTTAAAGCTATCAAGTACTTGGTTGATTTGTCGGCTATTCATTCGTTTATATATACATCAGGTTCCTACAATATTGTTTGTGTATCTTCTACGCATTATTCCAATGAAGTACTGGGGAATGTCCTAATGGTGTCTAAGTGGGAAGTACACTAAGCTACATGATCTTATGCAAAATACAGTCATAGATCACTACAGCTTGCTGACTGCAATGTGTACCTTGACCATATGAGCATGAACCATTACCAAGGATCCATATTCTTTATTCTTTATTTATGTTGTTTGCTTACAGGTACAATGCTCTTTCTTTGGTTCCTCCTACCTCATCCAAACTGGCTAAAGGTTTTTATCTCTTATTACGATATGAACTTGTCTTATGATATGATTAGCCCAAGATCAAGGAGGACGATCCAAGTCATGTATGAAAGGAGATAATCCTCATCTATTCCGCAAGCAATACTCAGGTCAACTTGATCCATTATATCAAGTTGCTTGTATTAACTTGCTATATCAAAATCCATGTAAGGCATACTCAGGTCATCTTGAATCATTATGTCAAGTTGCTTGTATTTTCTTACATGTTAAAAAGCTCGATGATGAAAAATAAAGCACTATGGATCGTCATTTCATCTCATCTGTTTATATTGCATTTTGTTGCATACCATCCATCCATTTACTCATTCATTATTCATATACATAATTTTGCATGCAAGTGTGAACAAAGTTAAAAGTGAGCAATTATGCAAAAATTGAGCTGGTTTTGGATACAATCGTGACAGAGTACTCTGATACATCATCAAGTGCATCATGCAAAGTTTAAAACAAAAACCTTGCATTCATCTATCATCATCCCATCATCATTTCATTACATTTTAGTTGCATTTGCATTACTCTTTAGCCATTCATTAGCGTGCATTTAATATCATTTAGTTGCACTTACCCCATATAGTTCATTCTCATTTTACTTGCACTAGTATCATTATATCTTTTCATTATTACCCTCATGACATTTAGATTCATTACATAAATAATTGTCCTTATTTGCATTTCCTACCATGATTACTCATTACTATACATTCATTTAATATCAGTTAGTGATCATCATTTATCATCATTTCAACACTTATGTATCATACATTTGTTTAGGTTTCCATAATTGCATACATTCATTTATCTATCCATTAGTTCAAGTGCATTCATTCATCCATTTTAGTATATTCTTATACTCATTTTATCTCACTTAGGATTCATTAGATTGCATTCATTATCCCTTTTAATTGCATTAAGATGCCGTTATTCATGAGTTGCATTATAATCACATTATCATTTTACTTCATCATATTTTGACATTTAGAATCATAAAACCATTTGTCTCAAACACTGGTTCATACATTATACATATGCATTCATTTAGAAATCATCATTTAAACATTTGTACTTTACATTTGTTTATCCACATATACATTCATTTTTAAACCATCTAGATGCATATCCATAAATAAATCATTCATTCAAAAGCATTACATTAACATCATTGCATATCATTATCCCATCATTGTCTTAATATAAAGAACAAAATACTATCTATACCATCATAGAACATCATTTTTATTATGTATACATAACCATCATGGCATTACATACATCGGGCATTCTATCCCAAAACATCAATGCACCCATATATTAACCTGCATCCACATGTTAGCATAAATCATCATAAAACATGCATATAGGAATCATCTCATAAACACATACATATAGCAAAGAACAAGTATCCATCTAAGCATAAATTATGAAATCACCATCAAGCATAAACTCCATACATATCAAAATGCATATCATCACAAAATATGGGATCTCCTCATATATATCATCTCATATCTCAGAGTACAATGAAGTCCACAAATCGGCTACCAAGAGCCATCCAAGGTACAATCCAAAATGACAATATCAAAATATACAAAATGCTCTCTCAGATGCCACTCTGACCAGATGTTGCACCACCATCACCACCTGCTCTCCCACTAGTCCCTGCACCATCCAATCTATCTCTCCATGGAGGCCCCATCAAACCCCCACTAGCTCCTGCACCACCTGACCTATCTCTCCGTAGAGGACCCATCACACCCCCACTGCTCTGCATCCTCTAAGACCACTCTGATCTGGCCTGCCGCATCTGTGAATAGCTCAGTGCTCGCTGAATAGCTAGCACCACCCACTCATATAACCCCCACCAATACTCTATCTCAGCCTGTGCTTGCCGGACCTCCCTCGCCAAAGCCTCCACAGACGACCCCTGTCTCGGTACTCCCTCCAAGGCCCGCACTCTCTCCTGCAACTGGATCACTCTCTCCACCGCATCATCCCTCTCCTGTAACACTACAGTCATCTCTAGCTCTCGTGCAAATAGCTGCACATCTCTAGCTGCAACCTCCACCTCCAGATCCTCCACCTGTTTCTCAGCTGCTGTAAGTCGAGTCTGCAAATGTAATATCATATGGTCTCGAAGATCTCCAGTGGCTCCCTCCCCTGTATCCATAGGTGCCTCATCTGTAGCTCCCTCTCTAGTGACTCCCTCCCCTCTATCCATCGGTACCTCCCTCTCCCCCATACCTCTCCCACCCGATCTAACTCCTCCCTGCATCAAAGGTCCCTATGATATCTGCAATGGAAAACCGCCTCTCCCTCTCCACTGAACTCGACCATCACTGCCACCTCCACATCCAAATCCACCACCTCCACCATCCCCCCCTCCTCCTCCTCCATCATCACCATCCCCTCTCCCTTTTCCATCTACTATAGGTCCTCGAACTCCTCTCCTCCTCCATCTCCATCCCCTACCCTCCTCAAAATCTAGAATTGGCTCTGCTGGAACTGATATCCGAGGAATCGGATGAGCCGCCATTTACTATGTATACTCCTCTAACACCCCTGCATCTACCATCCTCAACCGTATATCCCATGGTCTCGCATGTAGCATCCGAAACTCTACTAATTCCTGACCATAAAGTAGTACTGGCCCCCATGAATACCTCTCTCAGGCCACCTTGGCATACTCTCCCAATCCCCTAGGCAATCCCTCCCACTGTCCAAACTATCTCAAAACTCTGCCAGGAAACTGTCTCTCCACATGGTAGGTTGTCCTCCCAATGAGGAATCGGGTCATGAACACATACAAAAACGCCTCCACATCATCCTCCCAGGGCTCACACTCAATATACAGTCTCCAGATCACTGCATCCAGATCATCCAGTGCCCGCTGGCACCACTCTAACTTCCCTAGGTGGGGCTGACTCATCATACCACTATACATATATACATATGGCTGGTCGACTGCCTGAAATCTCAGACTAACTGGTAGGTGCTCCCACACCCAAATATGTAGTAGCGTGACTCCCACTGCCAAAGAGCCCCTCCCTCGATATACTACCTCATGAAGCTCCTGATATAAGTGCGCCAGCACGCATGGTCCCCATGCAAACCGGGTCCCCTCTGTCATCATCTGCTCAATCACCTGACCCCAACCAACAATAAGTCCATGTGATCGTTGATCTGGGAACAATAGTCTCCCCACAATCCCTGATAGCACCGCTGGTAATGGCTCGTACAAAGCAGCCATATCCTCCCAAGCTATCGAACCATTATCAATAAAGACATTCTCATCAAAAAATCTCTGCACCGCTAGGGTCCCCCACGCTCTGTCATGCATCACCAGCTCACCTCAAATGGGAATATGCAGGATGTGCCATACATCCTCCAGTGTCACAGTCATCTCCCCCTGTGCCAAGTGAAACGTGCATGTCTCACTATGCCAGCGCTCTGCCAATACTGTAGTCAAACTGTGATTCATCCGAATCACAGCCATATACATCATATCGTATAGGCCAGTCACTGTAATACCATCCACTTCGCCCTCAGTCAACCGATCGCGCAGCTCCTGTGTGGCAGGATGTCTCTCGCGCAACTGTAAGATGCGAAGATCCTCCTACACAAATGCATCAACCATCATCATCAGTTGTTTTGTTTCAAACTTTCTTAAGTTTAAACCTAGACTATCAACAAATACTTTGATCAAGTATCTTCGGGTCTCAACAGGTAAGCAATCATGGCACACCTAGACTTCAACATGAATTTATCCTAATGACCTAAGTCTCATCAGAGCTGCTATGGTTCAAAACAACTCTCACCTTCATCTCTCCATCCATCCATCATTGGCATCGAGAGATTTTTGTTCACACAAACTAGGGCATCTATTTTCCTGCACAAAAATGCTATCTTGCAAACAAAAGCGCTATCCCCTAACAATAGCGCTAATACTTAACAAAAACGCTTAATAAACTATGCAAAAGCGCTCAAACTACAAAAGCGATACATTAGCTATGCAATAGCACTCAATCAACTCCTTAATAGCGCTAAGCAAACAATAGCACTCAAACACCTAAGCAATAGTGCTAACCTTTACAGAAGCGCTAAAACGACTGCACAATAGCGCTAATTCAATTGGCAAAAGTGCCAAAACAAAGTTCTAGCGCTATTGTCTCGACTCAACTTGGACCTAGCTAAAAACACATCAAAAATGCATAAAATTCAAAAATTCAAATTCACATACCATTGGTCCGTAGTCATCTGGCCGCTGGAATCGACAAACTCACTCTAATCGGTGCTCTGCTATGGGAACCGGCATCTTGATTGCTGCTTCCTCTTCCAAAAAGTCACTATCAGAGCTATAATGTCCCTATGGTCGCAGATACAAATGAGTCTGTTTTCACCCCTTTCTCCCCATATAAACCCTTCGCCGTACCCCTAATTTTTCCCCGCTCACCGCCGTGGTCCCCGTGAACTTCCTGAGCCTCCCATTTCTCTATTTTATCTCCAATTTCTTCTATTTTTCACCAGCATTGCTAAATTCTTCTCTTTTATCACCCTGCCAATTTTCATTCTTTTTCGAGAGATCACTCGATTTTTCGAAATTTCTCGGCCCATCTCTCGAGGGGGCATACCACCCATTAAATTAACAAATTTATGGGGCATATTTCTTCACACCTATGTTTCTTTCTTTGAAAACGACGGGATAAACCACACCGTCTCAAAGAGGGGCAAATGTAGTTACATAAATTTGTCCATTTTAATTAAATGAATATTTCATATTTATTTGATTAAAAATCCACTAGCCATCAATTAATTAAATTAATATTTAATTAATTCATCTTCAAACATTCTCCAATTAATTAAATAAATTATTCAATTTATTTTAATTAATTCATTCAACCAAATTCACAATCCATTAAATGAATAAATTTTATTTATTCAATTTAATCATCTTTCCTCTTTTAAATAAATTAAATAAAACATTTATTTAAATCATTAATCCCCCCCACTTGCATTTTCCTACAAATGCAAGTTGCAACCACAAGTTGAAATAAATTAATTTTATTTTAATTAAAATCCTATTTTCTCTCACCCACCAAACCCACTTGCAATCCTAACCCCCTTCTAGATTCTTCTAACCCCTTTCTAATTAGCTTAATCCACCCCCTAATTATTTTCACATTCCTAAGCAACTTGGAGTCACTTCTCAAAGACTTCAAAGTCTTTGAAAAACATTTAATGCTTGGTGTGTTCAACAATTTAAC
Organism: Cryptomeria japonica; assembly: GCF_030272615.1. Lineage (NCBI taxonomy): Eukaryota > Viridiplantae > Streptophyta > Pinopsida > Cupressales > Cupressaceae > Cryptomeria > Cryptomeria japonica. The sequence continues at coordinate 194,743,913 of NC_081409.1, read as the reverse complement.
CTCTAAAGTCTTCCAAACCACTTATGGCTCTTACATGACCATTTATGGTTAACCCCTAACTCAACCCTCATATGACTCATGTGTCTCCTCAAGCATTTATTTCTTTGACCATGGTTATCCCTTTTACCTTTGCACAAGAGTTTACCCCTTGGATAAAAGCTTTATCCAATGGATAACTCTAATCTAACCTTAACCTTACCTCCTAGGTTAACCCTCAGGTCATGTCAAACATTTAATGCTTATTCCCTCTCCTCTCAACCCCTCTCATGTTGACACTTGTCATCCTGGGATTGGATTGAAAGTCCTCACATGGATTGAATATCATTCAATCTCGACCCTTGTTGAGATTACTCAATCTCAACCATCCATTGCTCCATTTTTCCTATAAATAGAGCCCATTTCTTCATAATCCAGATCCCGAAACTTGTATGCATCTAAGTTATAGTGAATTTTAGAGAGCATTTGGCATAAATCACTAATATCTTATTATTTTGGCCTAAAATAAATCATTTTAGCATTATAGCATCTAATATTAGCTTTTATTCACATTTGCATAGCATTTTAGAGTAAACATTTCAATCTTGAACCTCCATAAGCATCCATAGTGCAAAAAGTTGCTAAGAGCTACACTAGTTTGGAACTTGGAGAGGAGAGGAACAAAGGAGAAGGAGCTAAGAGCATGTTAGGAGGCATTTGGAGATGTCTCATTATATTTACTTTCCTAGTTAAATATTTTTTCATGTTTTTGGTGTCTCTTTTGATATGCCTGCTTAGATTAGTTTTTGAATGGATTAACACTAACGGTTTCTTGGGTTGTTGTGTGTTATTCCACCACAGGTTCTAGTCTAACCTTCCCCCATTTCGCAGAGCATCAGTACCTACACATACACCCCCAGGGAGAATTGAGTATGTATCCGATGAAAGTATTGGATTAAGAGATGATTTGGCCCAGGCTAGATTGAAGATTGTTGATCTTAGAAATGAAAGGGATTGCCTGAAGGTGGATGCCTTGCAAATAGAAAGGAAGGTAAAGACAAGTATGACAAATTTATTATTGCAATAAAAAATCAATGAAATTTTGGAGCATGTAGATACAACATGGGATGAGCATAGAGAATTTTTAAGCTTTTTCAGGAACATTTGGATTGGTAGCGTTTTGTAGCTTTCTCATTATCTCATATGAGCAAAGTGATTATAGTATTAGAGATTTCATTTGTTAGAACTCTCCCAAGCTATCTACATACTATGATGGAGAGTTTTAAGGCCAAATTTGAAATAACAAGGCAACTCTTCACCATTCATAAGATGTACACCCAGAGAATTAACAGTGAATTCAAAAGTTTTCATTGCTTGGTCTCTAGCCATATGCCTACGACAAAAGGAAGGAAAGTTTTAAGGGCTAGAACAGATTGGATAGCTGACATTAGAATACTTTAGAGACATATATTTCTTGATGTTACTTCAGATGATGCACAACTCAGCAAGAAGCTAGGGTCATACATAGATGCCCTTTCAAGATTGGACAGTGGTATGACAAGGATGGATGTTGTCAGGTCAGAGATTGCAAACAAGGAGTACCAGCAACACATCAAGGCTCTTCAGGACCTTAAGCAACATGGATTTGGAGAATTCTAATCCCTCTTGCCTTTCTCTCTTCCTTTTTCTTAATTTGATTTTTTTTTAATTCATAGTTTCCCGCCTTTTTTGTAACTTCAATTTCTTCTTTCTATAAGTTGTAAAAGGCCCGAACCTTATTGCATCCTTCTTTCTATAGAAGGATATTTAAGGCCTTGTTTCTTTCTTCTTGAAAAAATGAGAAATATAGAAGACTAATTTTTGAGAAGCTTGTATGCTTTTTTTTTTCACTAAGGGTGAATAGTATGCTATATATTTTAGTAGTCTTTTACAGAGCAGTACTATGACCATATGTTTCCTACTTTTAGAAAGCTTTGCAAAGGATCATACGTATGAATTCTTCATATATATATATAAACACCTTGAAATCCAATTCAATGGTTTTGAAGTTGTTTCTCTACATTTGTGATCTAGAGTCTTATATGAATTAATAAAATCAAGGGTTTTGAATTCATATCTCTTCACTGTGTTGAATGAGTTTTCGATAGAATTTGGCTTCTTCTAAAGTAGGAGATTAAAATTTGCTAATTTATGCCCAAAAGATTCTATGTAGACAACAAGTATTGAGTTACAATTGAGAAATTCATCTTTTGCTATGACTAATACTAGGTGTTATCCACACAAGGCCCAAGGCACTGCAGCGGATACATATCTTTTTATTATAATAATGGTTCATCTAGTGCATAGCCCAATGGAATAGGCACTGGTCATGACTTTTTATTGTAATAATGGTTCATTGTGCATAGCCCAATCAAGTAGGCATAGGTGACACTATTGTGTTGTTAATTGTGCTTAGAGGAAAGATTTTACCAAAATATTTTAAATTATCTTTTCATTTCATAGAGTTCTTTTTTAAGTTTTAGGAAATCTTTGTTCTCATTGTGATTAGAACTACGTAGGAATGAAGGCCACATCCTATACAATTTAAAGATCATTGATTTACATAATAGTCTGAGAACATATCTGTTTAGCATCATGTCTATCTAAGAAGATAAAAAATGCTACCATAAGGGATACCCACCTTGGTCCTACAGAGACTAAAGTGTAGAGAGTGTGATTAGGTCCTTATCCCTAGTCCACACTCTGTCAGTTGGTCCAGTGTTCTGAGGTCTTAAAGATTGAGATTGGCCTCTCATAGAGATTTCTTGGAGCAATCAGTTGGAAACACCAACAAATTGCAGGTTTATTTCAAGGATAAAAATTAATTATGTAATTATATTTCAGCAAGGTAGACACAACTTATAGTGATTCTTAAGTAAAGACAACAAATCCATGAGGAAGCATCTACAATTTATGAATTTCTTTATTATTATGCAAAGTTAAAATAGAATATGAATTAATGGTGCAACAAAGGGCTAGACAAACTCACGTCTACCTTCAAAAATTAACACCAACAAGATTTTCATGTAATGGGACAACCTAATTGGTCTCATTCAAGTTCATAAAGGGCATTGCCCTGATTTTAAATAATACAAATATAATGTATATAGGAGTTGTATAGAGCATGCACCATGCCAATCTATTTGATTGATGACCTTCTAACACCTTTAAATTTGATTTGATAACCCCATTGACATCATGAATGACATGTGAATTTTCATCAACCCATGTACTTGTGCATTTGGATCACCATGTGAGACCCAAATTTGTATTGAGATTTCATTTAGAACATATTTTATCTTTTCTCCAATTTCATTTCACTATAAAATATGAATGGCTGATGAAAGAAACTTACACCAAGAAGTAGGTAGCAACAAATTGGTTGAGTTTTCCCGAAGATTCACCATCGAGAATATTCATTGCACCCGAAGCCAAAATGTATAAAACCAATATTAGGTTTGATTAAAAAATAAATATTTTTAAACAATGTAACATATGGGATTACATAGTGAAGAAGAAAGTAGAATGTTTTGAAAATACACCTTGTTCACATTTTTAACAAAATTTGAATTTTTTTTGTGATCTCTTTCTTCTAATTTTTATGTATCATTCCTAGCATTCTAAGATAAATTGGATGTTTCTATGACAAAATCAAGTTTCACAAAAGCATGATCTATCAAATCATACTTGTACATGTGTTGCCCCTTTATTCTATTGTACCAACATAATTGAAGCTCGAAGCCTTTTGGCCTATCAAAAAGGTCAATGTCATTATGGTAATCAAACACCCTATTACCATCCTTCCTCTGTATTCTTTTAACCCTTCCAATGTAATAGGTTCCACAAGAAACTCCTTGTCTTGTACTTCGAGAAACATCTTTTCTTGTAGCACGTTCACTGGGAAGTATTGAATTTCTCTCAAACAACACCCTACAATCTAATCCAATTCCAAAGATAATTGAAACACCCTTTACTGAGGCCCTCTCATATCGCCTAAAGTAGACCCCCTTCCTTACTTTAGTCACCTATCTTTTGATAATGTCGTATTTCCATTCAACTGACTAACCAAACAAGATTTGAACATATCCTTACCATCAAGCTCTACCACTAGTTTTATAGTTTTTTTTTTCCAATTTCATCAATGGAATCAAAAATTTCATCTAACTCATGCCTCCACTCACTTTCCATTATTTGCAATTCATCATGATTATGTGCCACTGAAGACATAAATTAGAATGAGTTGGTGTAGATTCATCAGCTACTTCCTCCACAACTTGGAATGTTGGATAATTTGGTCCTCTATCCATGGTTTAACCCACCAAGGAGGTTTTGTGGGATTCTTCGGTCGCATGCCAAGAGATGATAAAATATCTTGTGCATCCTTCAGTCCTATCTTTAGGGCTTCTATAATTTTATCATCTGTAGATATTGAATCATACTTTGATAATATGTTAACGGTTAGTATCCTTTCTTGGTGCAATCTATTCCAGATTCTTTCTTGCTTCTTATGAGATTTATTAAAATGAAGCCCTTGGGGATTTTAATCTTCTTCTGCAACTCTATTTAGGGTTCCAACGACGTGAAGTAAGTCGATAAAATCATAGGCCCTTTCTGCTCCAACAATCCCACCAACTTTGCTAAAGAAGTTCTCATATACATCTGACCCAGTCAGGTGCAAAACACATGGCAAGTGAGAGTATTGATCTCAAAATAATCCCAACAACAAAACTACATAGTGGCAAGAAATTTTCACGTCTTGATATGCCTCTCTGCTGATGAAATTTATGTTGACATTATTATTAGATTCTTTTCATAGCCAACATAACCATAACGTGAAGAAATGATGAACTCGTGAAGCGTTTCGTACTCTTTCCCAAAGAGTCAAACTCTGAGATATAAAAATGTCAATGTAGTTGGCAACAATCATTAGATATGTCTCTATACCTAGTGTCCTCTCTACCCTTCCAGTGGATGTGCTTCTCATCTCTTTCAAACAACTCTGAACATGCCTCAAAGCAATTCATTGTGCCGAACCCCAATTCTGTTGATCTATCCTCTCTAAATCTTCACTTTTAAGCTTGTGATCATCCACTTTAAAAGTGTTATAAACCACCCTGACATGATTTAAACTTATCATCTCTTCTCCTAAAATCATATCTTGTCGACCGCTAAATAAATGATTCACTATCTTTTTGCCATTATGGATGTAGTCCTGGTCATGCAATCTTGTTACATTGCAACCATTTGACAACCCACTTAGTCTCCACCCTTCCCAAGGAATTTGATATCGAATACCTTATGTTGAACAATAGTCCATCAACATAAGTTATCTTCTTCTACTATCCCCATTTGAGCAATGACCAACAATAGGTCCCAAATTATTTTCCACATGTCTCTTCCACAAAAATTCTATTGTTTCCCATTGCTGACGAACAAAATTTGCATTGAACCTATTGCATGTTGGATGGGAAACCACAACTAAACGAGGAATATTTTCATGTAAAGGGTTTGCAATAATAACACGTGCATAGTGCCCAATAACATTGTTCTTAAAGGAATTTGTTATGATATCAAAGCTCGCAACTCCCTCACCAACTGTCACCAAGAAATGTGATTGCCATTGATGTTCATCTTTATTACCACAAAAACCCACCAATGTATCACTTTTTTATACCCACATAACATACTTTCTCACAACAGTTTCATCTTCAGGGTATGTGCAATGGTGTGCCAAAACAAGCCCTTAAGTGGCAATGAAATTTCAGAAAATCAGAGTTATGCAACTTGACATGAAAATTTGAATAAGTTGTGAACATTATTTTTAAAATATGTAAGAAGATAGTCTATAGAAAATTGAATGTAGTTTCTAAGATACTAGTTGTTTTTTGGAAAAAAAAAATCCTATCTGATGAAAATTTCAAATTTCAATGCAGTGGTACTAAAATTTCAGGAAAAAGATAAGAAGTAGAAGTATGTTTGACCACCCTAATCACAATCAAATCATAATATTTTTTTATAATATTTATAATATAAGTATTAGACTCATGTCCGGATGTGACACATATTTTTTTATAAAGTAAATAATTATTTATGAATTTTTTACTATAGCTTTTCATAAATTCAGAAACTCCTACGTCTGACCACCTTAACTTGGTCAAAACCTTATGATTTATTTTTTTAAAAAACTTTTCCCTATAGTAGACGAAGCATAGGATGTGATGCATGTTTCGGATTCAAAAAATGTTATACCGTTTGAAAGTTATGAGTGTTTTTCAACCAAGACTATTCGTTTTATCAATTTTGGCTACAAAAAAAGTCGTCAGCCACTAGTGTAAAGTCTGGAAAATCAAGGAATACTGAAAAACACGTTTTTTTAGTTGATTTTCCAGGTTTGTCACTTCCAAGCCAAATCCCAAAGCATTCCCGAGCCGAAATTTGAAATTTGAAATTTTTTCAAACAAATCGGATATCCGATAAAATTGGATATCTGATTTTAATAAGTAAATTCACTAACTAAATTTGCACATAATTAATCTAATGTTTATTAATATATTAATTTATAAATAAATTAGTATATGACATTAGGGAGAGGGAGAGGGGGGAGTGGGGGGAGAGAGAGGGAGAGGGGGGAGTGGGGGGAGAGAGAGAGAGAGGGAGGGGGGGAAGGGAGCGAGAGATAAAGAGATTAGTGGAGAGAGAGAGAGAGAGAGAGAGAGAGAGAGAGAGAGATTAGGGGTGAGGGGGAGAGAGGGATTAAGACACCAAATTGAGTCATTATGGGTCATATGGTGTCCTAAGGGGTCGTAGGACACAATATGACCCCTTAGGACACCATAGTACCCATAGCGACCCAATATGGTGTCATAAGAGGTCATATTGTGTCCTAAGGGGTCATATGATGTCTTAAAGGGGTCATATGACACAATATGACCCATTAGGACATAATATGACTCACAACGACACAATTTGGTGTCTTAAGGGGTCATATGGTGTCTTAAGGGGTCGTATGACACAATATGACCCCTTAGGATACCATAGGAACCATAACGACCCAATATGGTGTCTTAAGGGGTCATATGGTGTCCTAAGGGGTCGTAGGACACCATATGGTGTCGTTAGGGGTCATATGGTGTCCTAAGGGGTCTGGTGTCGTTAGGGGTCATATGGTGTCCTCAGGGGTCGTAGGACACCATATGACCCCTATGGACACCATAGAACCCCTTATGATACCATATCCATAGAACCCCTTCTGATACCATATGGTATCAGAAGGGGTTCTATGGTGTCCATAGGGGTCATATGGTGTCCTACGACCCCTGAGGACACCATATGACCCCTTAAGACACCATATTGGGAAGGGGTCATAGGACACAATATGACCCCTTAGGACCCATAACGACCCAATATGGTGTCTTAAGGGGTCATATGGTGTCCTAAGGGGTCGTAGGATACCATATGACCCTGAACGACACCATAGGACCCCTTATGACACCATATGGTGTCGTTAGGGGTGATATGGTGTCCTAAGGGGTCGTAGGACATAATATGACCCCTTAGGACACCATAGGACCCATAGCAACCCAATATGGTGTCATAACGGGTCATATGGTGTCCTAAGGGGTCATAAGGGTTCATGGGACACCATATGACCCCTAAGGACAACATACGACCCCTTATGGCACCATATGGTGTCGTTAGGGGTCATATGGTGTCCATAGGGGTCATATGGTGTCTTAGGACACCATATGACCCCTTAAGACACCAAATTATGTCGTTATGGGTCATATGGTGTCCTAAGGGGTCATAGGACACAATATGACCCCTTAGGGTACCATAGAACCCAAAGCGACCCAATATGATGTCATAAGGAGTCATATTGTGTCCTAAGGGGTCATATGATGTCTTAAAGGGGTCATATGACACAATATGACCCATTAGGACACAATATGACCCATAACGACCCAATATGGTGTCTTAAGGGGTCATATGGTGTCCTAAGGGATCCTAGGACACCATAGGACCCCTATGGACACCATAGGACCCCTATGGACACCATAGGACCCCTTATGACACCATATGGTGTTGTTAGGGGTCATATGGTATCCTAAGGGGTCATATGTTGTCCCATGACCCCTTAGGACACAATATGACCCATAATGACACAATTTGGTGTCTTAAGGGGTCATATGGTGTCCCATGACCCCTTATGACCCCTTGGGACACCATATGACCCTGAACGACACCAAATGGTGTCATAAGGAGTCATATGGTCCCCTTAAGACACCACATTGTGTCGTTATGGGTTATATGGTGTCTTAAGGGGTCGTAAGACATAATATGACCCCTTAGGACACTATAGGACCCAAAGCGACCCAATATGGTGTCATAAGGGGTCATATTGTGTCCTAAGGGGTCATATGATGTCTTAAAGGGGTCATACGACACAATATGACCTCTAACGACACCATATGATGTCATAAAGGGGTCATATGGTGTCCTAGGATGTCATAAGGGGTCATGTGACACCATATGACCCCTTAAGACACTAAATTGTGTCATTATGGGTCATATTGTGTCCTAAGGGGTCATATGATGTCTTAAAGGGGTCATATGACACAATATGATCCATTAGGACACAATATGACTCATAACGACATAATTTGGTGTCTTAAGAGGTTATATGGTGTCCTAAGGGGTCGTAGGATACAATATGACCTCTTAGGATACCATAGGACCCATAACGACCCAATATGGTGTCTTAAGGGGTCATATGGTGCCCTAAGGGGTCGTAGGATACCATATGACCCCTATGGACACCATAGGACCCCTTATGACATCATATGGTGTCGTTAGGGGTCATATGGTGTCCTAAGGGGTCATAGGACACAATATGACCCCTTAGGACACCATAGAACCCATAACGACCCAATATGGTGTCTTAAGGGGTCATATGGTGTCCTAAGGGGTCGTAGGACACCATATGACCCCTATGGACACCATAGAACCCCTTAAGACACTAAATTGTGTCGTTATGGGTCATATTATGTCCTAAGGGGTCATGGGACAACATATGAACCCTTAGGACACCATATGACCCCTAACGACACTGAATTATGGGTCATGTTGTGTCCTAAGGGGTCATGGGACAACAAAGAAATGCAAGAAGTTCCAAGAAAGCATCCACCAAGTACAAAGTATACTCTCAAATGTTTTAATTGTGGTAACATAAGTCATTTGGCTACAAAATGTCTATTGGCGGTTGTTGTTATTGATGACTTGATGTTGTCATTGATGTCAACCCTCAGCTTATGCGCTGATGAGTTTGATGTTGTCAAATTATGTCACGACATACTCATTGGTGTGATTGTTAGATTGTAGAGAGATTATTGGCTCAATATGGAGGCAGATATTAGAGATTGTTATTAGTAAAATTATGATGTTGGCCATTAGTGTCAACCCTTTGCTGATAGTATTACATGTTACTGATGAGTTGTGTTGTAGTTTGTTGTTGTGTTGTAGTTTCTAATCTTTGTTGTATTATGCAATTGAAGAGGTTCTTTGTTGTGGATATTCACCTTCTTGGTGTTGATGTCTACACTCAATATATTGTGGTGATGTTGGTGATATGTTGGAAAATAGTGATGATGATGATGATGATGATGATGATGCTCGTCATTAATTGTAGAGATGATATCAAGATGAGGATTATAAGCATTACAATGAGAATTAGAGATATTAAGATAAGGATTAGAAGCATGATGATGAAGCGATGTTTTCTAGATGATCTTGTGCATACTACACGCTATTCTAGTACCTCCTCTGTTACTCTTAAGTGAAGAAAATACTATTTTGGTGTCCATAAGTTGATTACGAGTGAAATTATAGAACAAGTGTGTTGAAGATAGTCTATAAGAATTCTCTACATTCATCTGCATTTGCAGATATGGTCTTGTAGTTTTGGATATAATTTCTATGCTTTGTGGATGTGTAATCCTATCTTTTCAAGTCCTTGGTGTTGCATCTAATGTTTCTGGTGATGGCGGTATGTTGGTAGTGTGTTGTCTAGTTGGGATTGGTCTAGAGAATTATTTGCATTACTCCACATTGATGTTTCTATTGCTACAACTTGGAGACATGCTTATAATGTTTGTGCAGTGTCTCAATTTAGATCTTAGGTGATGAAATATTTTGGAAGTGTCTCTCAATATGTATCTCATAATTGTGTTTTCTAGCATTCCAGTAGTGAAGAATTTTGTGCCAGTTTGGTTTTTACTAGCTTGTTTTGGCTTGATAGTATAGAAGAAGTGTATGAGGATGTTGTTGAGGGTTCATTTAATTCCTCTATATGGTCCACATGATGTTGGATGGTCTATTCAATGTTGTATTTTATTTGGTGTTGGTTTTCAGGGTAATTTGTAACTTTTTGGTTGACATGGTTGACAGGGCTCGTTCTCTTTCTTGCGGTGCATCTTTAGGGGTCTCTCCAAACATGGGAAGATGTGTTGAGTTATTTTTGGGTCTTACTATGGCTTGTGTGGATCCACATTGTGATAATTCATTTGGAGGAAGTGTTTATGGGTTGACTAGTTATGTGCTACATGTTTTGCCTACATGTTTCCCTATTGCTGACCTTGGAGGATATGCGCTAGCATGTGTGACATTTGGAATTGCATTGCATGATGTGTAAAGATATTTTAGGTCCTCTCTATCACCTATATATAACTAATTTCACCACAATTATGTTGTGTGGCCGACCTTGTGGCATCACTTATTGTTCCTTGTTCTGGTCAACCTAATTGATGTTTTAACACGATGTGGATACTATATACAAAATATCAAATCAATTGAAAAGTGCATGAATCAAAGTAGAATGTGGAAGATAAAAATTTGAATCTATAAGTGTGTGTGGCCGAAGTATTGGAGTTGAATTGTCTAATGGTTGCTTAAGGCAATGAGTCAAGAGCATTTATATTTAAAGGAGATTATTAGATGTAGTGTTTTTAAAGGCTTATTCATTGTAACTCAGATATTTATGTATATTTCTCAAATATAGTGAGTCTCCCTAGAAAGTTCTTTGTATCTTTCCCTAAGGAAGTGATCCTTAGTCTTCCAAAGAGAATAGTTATACATTACAAAGAGAATCCCAAAAGAATCCTTTATTCCAAAGATAATAGTTATACATTTGAGGATGAGGCTTGTGATGATTCAAATGATGAAACATTGTTTATAGATGTGAAAGTTAATGATAAAGTGAGTAAAGCTAAAAAAATGTAAGATGTTTAGTACCCTACTAATTGATAAGAATAGTGAAAAATTATTGATTGTGTGGACTACCTTCCAAGCAAAACAAGAACCAAATACTTGGGTAATTGATAATGGATGTTCTAATCACATCATTGATTACAAGATAAAATTCATCAGCCTTGAGAAGTGGAATGGAGGATCTATAAAGTTTGGTGATGAAGGATCTGCACAAATTTGAATAAAAGGAACTATAACTATTGATGAAAAAATAAGACATAGGATTCCCTTTATGTTAAGGGATTGAAACACAATAATCTTCCCATTGTTATCCAGATGTGTTGTAAAGGATGTAATCTCACATTTCATGACAGAAGTTGTGAAACCAGAAAAAGGTAGCTTAGAGAAGCTAATTGCAGAAGGAACAAGAACCAATGGAAACATTTATCATCTAAAGGAAGCTATCTATCGGAATAGTCTAGTGAATGTTGGCTATTGCACAAGAGGATGGAACACATCAACTTTGACAACATGGTAAAGATCAGCTCTACACATGCGATAAGAGATGGGATAAGAATCATAAAACCTACAAACCCCTTATGTAAGGAATGTCAAACGAGGAAGAAGATGAGGACCATGTTCAAGAACATGAAGTACTCTACTATAAAACCCTTAGAGCTTATGCATACTGACCTATGCATACCAACTAGGATTCAAGGAATCAATGGTGAAAGGTAATTTATGTTTCTCATTGATGGTTACTCTAGAATGACATGGGTTACATTTTTGAGAGAAAAATTAGAAGACCTAGATAAGTTTAAAGATTTTAAATCTTTGGTTGAGAATGAGATAGATGTTAAAATCAAGTGTCTAAGATCTAATAGATGAGGTGAAATTACTTCAAATTATTTTAAATTTTTTTCTGAAGCTCATGGCATTAAAATAAATTTTTATGCTCCTATAACCCCTCAATAGAATGGGGTAGTTGAAAAGAAAAATAAGACAATTCAAGAGATGGCTAGAACTATCTTGAAAGATGCTAATTTGCCTGATATATATTGGAAAGAGGCAATATATAATTCTATCTATATTCTTAATAGGTGCAGGTGAGGTTTAATAACTCTAAGATGACCTCCAATTGTCAAGTATTTCAAAAATTTTGGTAGAAAATATAACATTAGAAGAGAAGAAGATTTTATAATTTTTGATTCAAGAAGTGATGAAGGAATTTTCCTTGGTTCCTCTAGAAGGAGCAAGGTTTATAGGTGCTACAATAAGAGATTGAAGAGGATAGTTGAAAGCACAAATGTCAGGGTGGATGAAGATTGGAATCAAAGTGAACAAGAACCCAAGGACTGCAAATCATAAGAACTTGCCTACATTTAAGAAGAAGAAGTGAAGGGAACAAAAGATAAGGAATATAAGAAGACACCTAAAACTCCAACGAAGTATGTTCAAAAGAACTATTCAAAAGATCATATTATTAGTAATAAGAATGAATGTGGTAGAAAAGGAGAAAACTCACAAAAGTGAGTGAGCAAGTGAACCTCTGTCTCCTTTCAAAGGTGGAACCCAAGACTTTTGTTGATGCTAGAAAGGATGAAGGATGGATGAAAGAAATTGAAGAAGCTATCAACCATATTGAGAATAATCATACATGTGAACTAATCCCTACCTACTAGATAAAAATATCATAGGAACAAAGTGGGTATTTTAAAACAAGCTAAATAAGGAAAGATAAGTAACAAGGAACAAGACAAGGCTAGTTTGCAAAGGATATTCACAAGTGGAAAGTATATATTTTGAAGAGAAATTTGCTTCAGTGGCAAGGTTGGAGGCTATCAAGATGGTTTTTGCCTTTGCAGCTCATAAGAAATTTAAGGTATATTAGATGGATATCAAGTCAACCTTCTTGAATGGTGATCTACAAGAAGAAATATGCATAGAGAAGTCTAATGAATTTTAGTTATCAGAAGATTCAAACATGGTGTGCAGACTTAAAAAGGCTTTGTATGGTCTTAAGAAAGCCCATAGGGATTGGTATGCAAGGTTGGGCAAGTACATACTTTACCAAGGCTGTAGGAAATGTACTATAGTTAGCAATCTATACTTTAAGATTTAGGAAAACAAACTTTTTTGATAGTTGTTGTATATGTTGATGACATTATCTTTGGTGGAGATGATGGTGTATGTAAGAAATTTACAAAAGATATGCAAAAAGAGTTTGAGATATCTATGATGGGTGAGTTGTCTTTCTTTCTTGAATTTCAAGTCATATTACAATTAATACAAATATGTTAAATACAATTAAATACCATCTATTCTAGTTCAAGGAAAATGCTAACTTACAAGAATAATAATCCAAATTACATATCATGTCTTACCCACAAAAATTACTACATTCTTTTATTCAACCAATATCCAATTGTTCTTAAGCCATTAGGACATTTAACATGATACAATCTATCCATCCCCACAACATAACTAGCACCAATGATACATAGAATGAAAACATCATAATACCTCTCATACATGAATGCACCACTGATATAGGACCAATCATTACAAATAGAATGTCATGATACAAAGTTTATATGATTGATATACAAATAAAAAGGTATAGATGAACCTCTACGTATCACAAAGATTACAATGAAGTCCTCCAACCACAAGGTATACATGATAACTACTCCAAAATCTAAGCACAAACTGAAGAGATAAAGAATCCACATCCGCGCAGATGAACATCCAACAAAGAAGATCCCAATGGAAGAAGGCATCAAACCACCTAACCATGTGGAACCAAAAAGGTCCATCCCGCCTGCTCCGGAGAATGACATAAGGTCCCACACACAATTTAAACCTAGGTTGACACCAAACATCCAAGGAACAACAAAAAAGTAACTCTCAACAAGAACAACTACAACATAAATGAACAAAATACTCAACAAGGCTTAATCATAAATATCAAAATCACCAGAGCCTACCATAAAATCAAGGCTAAGGTAGTAAGAGACATATAGGGAAGGAGTGCCATCACATACAATCGACAAGGGTTTACCTAGTGGTCTCTAGACTTCGACACCCATCAACAAGGGTTTCCCTCGTAGTCTCTCTAGACCTCATCATGCAAGTGATACCCATGCAGAACCAACTCAACCCTTTTGTGAAGACAAGGGAGTATATTCATGCCATTCTAAGCCTTCCCAATCTCATCCTGTCTGTACTAGCACGCTAGGCCATGAGTGGGGCACCACATATTATCTTGTTTAATGTGAGAATTACACAAACCCCTAAATTAATTTAATTAACATTATCACTTGATTACATAAAAATTCCAATGAGATTCCCTGGTAGCCACTTGAGGGCCCCGACACCCACTTGGAATCCACTCCCCCTATCATGTTCCTAAAACCTAGGGTGAAATGCCATCATAATAAATACACAACAATATCAAGAATCTCATGATACAACCATCCAAGGGTTCCAATATCCAATAATGATCCATAATCACAATTGAATCCATAATGCCAATACCAACAACATCATACAATAATCCATATTATGGAACCAATAATATCAACAATATGATACATCCAAAATGAGATTCCAACAAATCAAATAGCAAGACATAGCCAATAAGATGATTCCCAATAAATCAATATGCAAGATATAACCATTATAAAGATTCTCATCATTCATTGTAAATATAACAATCTCTCCTAGAAGCCATAATACAATCGTCAAATTAAAATCTCAAATCCATAAGAATCACAAATTGGGAGAAATGCATAGGGGATCACATAAAATCCTGAAATCAAGCCTCTGGTGTGACAGATTGTCAAAAATTGACATAAAAATCATCTGGAATAGTAAAACAACAGAACAATGCTTTTGCTCAGAACTATGGCGCATTTACACAATACTCTAGTGCCTACATAGAATCTATTAGAACATATACTAAACATAATAACGCTTTTGACAAACAAAACAACACATATATCATATAAATTAGCACATACATAGATTAGAGTAGCACTTTCAATAACCATTATGGCACATATAGTATATACAATAGTGCATATGTAAACCAGATTAGTGCATATATAAATTAGAATGACTCTTACACAAAATAGAATGACGCATATACCAAAATAAGTAGCGCATATACGGAACAAACTGACGCATATGACATAGAGAGGAATTTATGAAATAGGCGCAACAAAATTTAAACAACTAAATCCAAAAAGGCTCAAATGTAAATACAACAACCAACATAGATTCAGAAAAGTGTAAAACAACCAACTTAAAGTTATAATCATAAAATGAACAACATTACACATATCAAAATACAAACTTCCCCGACGATGCACAGACTTCACTGAACACAGTAACATGACAATATATTAGTCCTCAAAGGATAATAACAATCCTCCAAACATTGACAACACAACCTTCCACTCAATCAACAGCTACAAGGGAAAATAACCCAAAACCATGTTTCCTCTATCCACAGTCCCATAAACCATTCATAACAAATACCACCTAAAGGCCAAAACTTCCATCAACCAAAAACAATGAAATTTAAAATATAACTTTGCACACACAACAAACAATTTTTTTCATGAAGCCAAAATGCATGAGAAAGTCCAGAACCACCGACCTGGTAAATAGAAGAAAGGTCTATGAAAATTGAAGAAGAATTCTGACGCTACCAATCAAACCAAAACCAGCAACAATTGCATATCCAAAAGCCAAATTCCCAATCCTCAAGCATTCACAGAAAAATCCATTTCCAAGCCAAATTTCAAAAAACCAATTAATTTTTCTAGCCAAAAGACCCCCCTGGCAATCTAAAAAAAACTCCATATTTTAAAAATTATTCAAAATATCATACTTCACACTAGTACATTCGGGTCAAAATTTCGAAGGAAAATCGTCGGCATTCCGACACAATTTCGTCACACTACCGACAAAAAAAGCCATCGAAAACTTTGTGTTGGAAGTTCCAACTATCCTTGTGGTCATCACAATTCCGACATCACCTCCAACCTTTCCGACGGCCACCATTTATGCTCATACCCCGAAAGAATACCGTTGCGATCTCGGCCTATTGTCAGAATTCCAACTACAAAGGATAAAATTCCGACAGAGGAGTGTCGTCGGATGCACAGCATCCTCGTCGGAACTCTCCCGGAGGCCGTCGTATTTTATTCGACAGAGGAGTGTCGTCGGATGCACAACATCCTCGTTGGAACTCTCTGGGAGGCCGTCGTCCCAGAGAGTTCTGACGAGGATGCTGTGCATCTAACGACACTCCTTTGTCGGAATTTTATCCTTTGTAGTCAAAATTCCGACGATAGGCCGATTTTTTGGAAAAAGAAAAATTATAGAAAAAGATTGACATTGGTATCTCTCTTCTATCTCTCTTCTCTATCCCTCTCTACTATCTCTCTTCTCTCTCCCCTCTCTAGTTCTCTTTCTCCATCCCTCTCTTCTTCTCTCCCTCTCTACTTCTCTTTCTCTACCCTCTCCAGTTCATTATCTCTTCCTCTCACCCTCTCTCTCTCTCTCACCTCTATAGGTCTCACCTTCCATTCCTCCATCATTACCCATGTTGTCAAGTTGCAAGATATTTCCCAAAGTACTTGGTTGCTAGGGTTGTTTTGCTTAAGTGTTGGAGTCGGAGTTAGACGAGACCTGCATGATTAAGTTGTATTAAGTGATCAAGTCACCAAGATCTCAATTGTAAACATGACTAGGTTCTAGGGTTTTAGGGTATAGCATAGGTCAAGATTGAGGTATGGTGGTCAAGAATTACCCTCCAATGACAAAAGACATCCAAATGATGAAGAATGAAGGCAATGAACTCATAGAAGTTTGGAGGAGATAATTTGACTAAGTTAAAATTTTGTTTAAGTCATCGTCATGATACTAGCTTGCTCATCAAGAGCAATTTGTGCGAATGAACCCTAGAAATGTACCCATGCTAGAGAAGCAAGAATTCCAATAAAACCTAAGGCAATGCTAGTAAGGGATCAAAATTAAAGAATTAGGGTACAAAAAACAAAATTTGGCTAAGTTGAGATGTTGCTCAAGGATGACCTAAATCATGGAGTGTAAATCAATCATGAAACATGAGAATGGATAGGTCTTGACCCAAGCAATGTAAGTCCCCCTTGTGATTCCAGCAGATATCACATCACAATCATTGAGTCTATCTGCAATAAAAAGTCAAGACCTGACTATTGGAATCTTGGAGTCATCCCATTTGATCACGTAGTTTAGCACTTGGGAGGATTTTGTTCAAGAGAGGATAGAATACTTAGTATTTTATTTTGTGTTGCATAGTGCATAAAAAACACATCAACAGAAACCATTGAAAGGTTTGGTTAAAGCCTTCGAATCACAATCTCTACGAGAAGCTATCAAGAGTGCCCAGAATTTGGAAACTTTAGTATCCAAGAACATAATTCATAAGGCACCACTTTTAGAGCAACCAAAGAAGCCTATCAATGTAATATTTTATTTACCTTGGATATGTTTTATCCTAAGTGTGATATTCCACTATTAAAAAGCTTAATTAGGTAATATTTTTACTTAGGTAGAATAAGATAATGAGTTGCACATTCTCCTTCTTTGATTGAGATTCTACTTTTTCCTTGTCACAAATTTGGAAACTTGGATAAGCAATTTCTTTTTTGGGTTTTCTACCTCTTCATGATCCTCATGGATTTGGAATCTTGGAAGCTATATATTGTAGGTTTTTCCTCGATTAACATATCAAATGAAACTATTGTGAGCTTTCATATCTTAACATACCAAGGGCTTAAGTTTGGGGACGACAGGGGGATGACGAAGGGGGCGGGGTGGGATGCAAATATATATACAACTTAAAAAATTAATTATAAAAGGATGTGTATAGAGTAAGTATAACAACTGTAAATAAAAATTTGCCACACTATGTAAATTTTACAATAAAAATTAAAAATATGTCAATGATTGCATTGAAATTTGAACATTAACAATGGTGGTAGAGTTTTGGAACTTTGGGAACAAACTAAGAATAAGTATAAGAATTGCAGATGAAACTTTGGCATACTAAGTGTTTAAACTAGTCAACATAAAAAAAAATGGAAACGATTGCATTAACAATAAGAATGGTGGGTAAAGGTTTGGGGTCAATGGGTAGTGCCCCTTGTGGGGGGTTTGGGGCATAACCCCCATCAAGGTTAGGGGGCATTGCCAAACCTTTAATACGGATGACATTTTCACAATAATTTCACCATTTTTGTTTAGAATTGGAGTTTCTAATTGGGGGCCATGGGAGACTCATAGGCATCCTCAAGATGGTCAAGAGACTCTTTGGAGTCCCTAGGACGTCCCTAAGTGGTGTGGCAAGGGATGTTTCCCCTAAGTATTGCATCTTGAAAAAATAGGGATTTTGGAGGGGGGGAAGGGGTCCCCATGTTTCAATGGTTTCAAAAGATTCTAAGTTTTTTTTTTATCTTGTCATAACAAAATATACTTCTCTTGCATCCTTGGATGATTTGAAAATTGAAAACAATTTGACAAGAAAAAACTAACTTCTAAAGTTTAGACTTAGTTTTCTTTTTTTATCCAAGTCACTACAACATTTCAATGATCAAAGTAGCTTTTTTTTGGTGGTTTCGAAGCATCCAAAAGGCTTGAGAAATTCAATTTTATCTTTCATTCCACCAAAATTGGAGATCAAGAAGCATGCTCACAAACAAGGATTTGTTTGTAACTTAAGGCAATCGACTAGTTTTTGGGGCATTTTCAAGTCTAAAGAACCTACCATTGTGTCAAAAAGGCCCATAAGACCCCATTTTCATCTAAAACTTGTCTCTTTTGGTCGTAGAAGCATTTAAGGAAAAAAAAATCACACAACCAATGATATGCCTATACCATACATATTTGAGTTAAAATAAAAATAAAAAATTGACAAGGTTTGGAGACCATTGAACAATTTGGGAGATTGCTAATACATACACTCAATTTATAAAGTCTCAATTTGATGTACTTTATCTTCGAGAGGCCTATACAAAAGCATTTTGTAATTGCAAACTAAGATAAATTTCCATTTTTGGCAGTTTTCATCATGGATTATGGTATTAAATTCTGACATTCTATTGTCAAGATAAATTCAGAGAACCATTTGTACTCAAAACAAGGGATAGTGAAAAATTACATTATGTAGGATCTCCTACCCTATCTCATTGAATTCATTCCTACACCAAGTGACTATGAACAAAAGCGTAGGTATTTAACAACAATGACATGGTCCATGGACTAGTGATCCTCCTCTTGATACTCCATCTACAAATGAGAACATCTCTTATACACGTTGCTACTTCAGAATTAAAAGTTGCTTCTTCTAGAACTTTCCATGAATCTTTGCAATAGGATTATATGTCTTCTAGATTCACCCGGCCACTAGGACACATTCCTATCAAGCATCTTTACTTTTTTGAAAAGTAGACCACATTTCAGATCTAGATGACACCATAATGACTTTGATTTCCTCTTGCAAGATATTCCTCCATCATGTATTGCTTCATCGAAGTTCAAATTTGCTTCTTCAAGGGCTCTCAATGATTCTCTATATATGATTCTTCGTGTCTATGAGATCCACTTCATTGGAAGGCCTACTTAAACATTTCACATCTGTTTGTGGACTCTCACCTTTCAAATATTGATGAAACAATTGAGAATATTTGTCTTCTCATTGATGACAATGCCCATCGAGTTACATCGTCTCCCATTGTAAATTCACTTGTTCTATCCCCACCATATCATGCAACATAACACATTCTATTTCACATTAATTAAGGTCTCACACTTCAATGATTGTAGTCCCTGAATCTTCTATGGAACAATCACAGCTTAACATCAACATCAAGACACATATTTCATAGGATTATGTTTTTTTCCTTATCCTCAAAAATTTGGAAACTTGGATAAACAATTCCTTGTCTTTTGGTTTTCTATCTCATCCTCATGGATTAAAAATCTTGGATATCGAGTGAAGATATTGTGAACTTTTTCATTTTCTCTCTTATGAAATCAACTATGTTATGCTATTTTGATTTTATTATCATTTATATTTAACAATTTTAAAAATGTTATCACTTACATTAATTTCTAGGTTAATATTTATTTTGTAGATTCTAATAGAATTGAATACCATACCCAAACAATATCTAGTATGAACTAGTTAGTTACAGGCTAGGTTCCAAGCGTACTTGGTAACACAATTTTTGAGCTTGTGTTTGTTTATGATTTAACGATTGATGCATCTAGCTTTGCTACGCATCTACTTTGAATACAATGAGAGGGTGATTTTGTCTAAGCCAAGAGACCCTGCTATCTAATATCACCCAAGAAAGATACTGATATTTTACCTTGGAAATATAAACCTTTTGTAAGTATAATTCAATGAATTGTGATAATAACTTAAAACGAAGTGAATTAAAATTTGATTGAGTTCCCCATTGTATTTTAACAAATCACCTAGGAAGATGTTTGTTCCTAACAATTTCCAATTCTCTTTCCAAAAGGATGAAAAAGAAGAGAAAGGAACTAATTAATGTTGGGACAAAATTTAGAAGACCTATGTTTTGTGTCTGAAAGCTACTAGCCTAGAGAGCATGGAGACAATCTGAAGTCATGGGAGAGAGTTTCAGTTCTATCTCTAGAAATTATGTCCAGTATTCTTGTATTGAATTTTTAAGTCCTTCTAAGTTTAAATGTTCACGAGGAAACTCTAAAATTTTAATAAAATACATAAATGAAAACCAATTTTGTTTTCGTCGGAATACTTTTGAAAATCACGGGAAGCATGTGGAGAATGGTTAAGACATGCATAAATAAAAGGAAAACAAAAATCTCTCAATGTGTATCACAAACAAATCAAGGAAAAAAGCTTTTAGGCAGGGGACCGATATGATCATAAAATTTTTAAAACTTCCAAAGTATAGAGCATTTGAGATTTTACAGAGAATGCGCTAATTCAGCTTTATTCATGATGAGGCATATTCACAACTTTTGTAGTCGCACCATGGTGTTGTTCGTGTTGGCTCTGTTGGACCCTGCAATTAAGATTCAATATACGTACATTATTCAATAAGATTAACTGTGCAACATAATGAAATATTGAAAAGTGTTTTATCTTATTGAGCTTCGCTTTGTTTCAAGAATAGTTTAATATTCTCTACTTAACAGGGCCAACCACGTGAAGGTGGAAGCTCATTTGGCCCCTCCCCCCCCTAACATCACTCTAAATTCCCCATTAACATCTAACATTCATTCATTCTTTCATTCATTATTAAAATATAACATTCATTCATTATCACATAACGTTCATTAACACATAAAATTCATTAACTTTCATTAACACGCAACATTCATCAATAATCATCAACACATATCATTAATGAACATTCATTAGCACATAATTACATTCATTAACACATAAAAACCAATCATTATCAAATAAGGTAGATTACAATCATTTCTTTTTTCTTTTTTTTTGAAGCTATGTAAAGTCTAAGTGGAGCATCGTCTTCTTCATCATTTCCCCCATCTTTGGATGTTCTGCCCTCTTCTCGTGCTCTTGATGTATGCCTAGTCCTATACAAAGGACGAGGATGCTGAACCAAAGGGGGGTCCTCTGCAATAACAAAGAATTGGGTTAAATTCAAAACATTTTTTTATTATTGTTACAAGTATTTCATTAATTTAAAGAACACAACCGTTACACTCTTTACCTGATGGGGCCACATCATTTTGTCGAGCCTCAACCTCGACATGCTGAACACCCTCTAGATCCTCTAGAGTTGAAATACGAAACGTTACATTAATCAATACACCAATTGCAATTAAATTTGTTTAAAGGAATAAAAGTGGTCCTCTTTACCTGATTGGGGAACATCACGTTCCTGATGTTGTCTACCCAGATCATGCTCCACTTGGTCACCATTGACTACATGCTCTAAAATATTAACAATAAAGGTTGCATTAATTACTACACTAATTTTCAATTTAAGATGTTTAATTGTATTAATAATTACATAAAAAAATTTGAATAGCAAATGAATACCTCCACTACTAGGATGCACATCTAGACCTTCATGTACAGGTTCTGTTCCATGATTATCATGCTGCATTCCAATGTCACGCGCAATGTTATCATTGCTTGCTTATTTAAAAAAAATATAGTCACTTTATGTTTAAACTTAACATCAAATAGATTATTGGTTAAGTATTCAATTTGAAATAATTTTCATTTAGCTTATTTACCATTGTGACAGATGCATCAGAATCTCGTGTTTGCCGTTCAGCCACGGCTATATAGCCTTGCTGGTAGCCAATTCTCTTGTCATCTTCTGTGGGCACTCTATTGAATTCAGAGCCTTGCATTTTTGCTTAGTATTGTGAATTTTGCTTGTATTGTTTGATAAAAAAAAAATTGTTTACAATTTATAAATATTTTGATGTGATACTTAATTTACCAATTCTTACAATTCGTGCAGCAAGTTTCATATAACCACTAGAGCCGAGTTTGTGTTGCCCATGCTTTTCTTGTCTTACCTTGGTTGCCTTTGACGTGTCACTCAATCTATGAAAAGTTTGAAATATGTTAGATTATATATATATATAATGAATAATTAGTACATATTCACATTCTTAATAGTATCACATACCTTCTTCTAGCGTCTGGTGGTGTATTTCCTTTTTTCCTTTCAATTCTCTCCTTTGCATCCAAAATCAAGTCTTTCCACTCCCTCTTTGGAATCATGGGGGGACACTCATACTTTACGTTCTTCTCTAAATGTGTCCTGTATTGGTCCCTCACATACTTTAGATATGTGCCAGCTTTTTCCAGGAGCTTAGTCTTGTCGAATGTGTCATTTCCAAACAACCCTACCATATGGTTTGTGAGTTCATCTTTTAACTTTTTTTCTTGGTCATTCCACCTTTAAAGCAAAAACAAACCTGTTAGATTTAGAAAGAAACTGAAGCTACCTTTCCTATAGTTCAAGAAATGGATAAAAGGAAAACTATTCTAGCAATGATATGAAATCAAAATAGTGGATAAGGGTTAGTTCACATATGATGTTCCACCTTTTACGTACGATGGGCCCAAATATCTGCAATGCAATGTCATTAAGATTTTTATAAAAAATATCATTTCCTGCAAAAAAAAACATGGGATCATTAGTCCAAAATGAGTGATCAGTAAGTAAATTACAATTAGACTATATATAATAATAATCTTAAAGTACGTGGAACCTTCTGTATCTTCAAGGGAATCAATTCTTCGTTGCTCACCACCAATGTGGCCTGCAATGTTCCCGTACTAGCAATACGGGAAGATCCAGGAAATGATGGTATGTTATCACCAGTAGTCGCCTCTGGCGCATCCTCATGTGCATCTCCTGCCACAGTAAATGAATCCACTATGAAATGCCTCCAAGAAAGAACACTTCAAGGGTAATAAACACATAACGAAAGAGAGAGAAAAAGAGGGATCTACCACCAGTGGGTGGGTCAACATGAGCCGGTGCAACAGACAATGTCTGCATGCTACGTGTTGCCGACATTGCAGTCGACAATACAGTTGGGGTCAACCTCGGACCCATGTTAGCACCTGAAGAGTAATACATTAAATATATAAAACATTAAAAAAACAAGTTCACAAGTCCAAAGGAGTGGTTTTAATATATAGAACATGGTCATCACCTGAACTACCCGCAATACCCTGATCATCGCCACCAGGATGATGAGGCCTTATAAATTTCTGTAAAAACAACACATACATATTTTAGTTAATGACATAAAAGAGAAAAAAATATAAACCATTATTGAACTTTTGTTATGATTAAAGCTTTCATTATTGCTTACTTGCAAGTTTTCCACTATCTGCAACAATAGTTCCACCCTCTCTGTTATCTCATCAGTCTGAAGGCTTATGGTTGCCAAATCAACAATCTCTTGGCTAATTTTTCTAATATCTTTTGTACCAATTGTATAGGGTTTGCACTAAGTGCGATGTCATTAGCGCATAACACTGTTGAGCGCCCCACATCCCTATGGAGGTGTTGAGGTACTGCAAGTTCCTTTCCCTTATCCCGAACATCCGTCTGTGACAAGAATATAATTAACACTATCAAAATTACTTCAAAACACTCAAGAAAAGATCATAATGTAATAGTTTGCTTCTATCTAATTTGTACAATTACAATGAGGTTTACTTGCTCCGTAGAAGTGTCGGGACCTACACCCCTATCTGTGCTATGTGGTGGATCCATGTGGCCCATTGACAAAGAAAAAATATAAAAACGTTAGCGAAATGAAACCCATAGACTTAGCAAAAAAATTTAATAATACAATGGTTTATTGGTTTCATTAATTGGAAGTTGGCTTAAATGGTATATATATAGTATGCACCACCCCCATGATAGTAACTTTGTTTGTATCTATACGATTCAAATTGTAATTGATTAGCAGCTCTTCCCCTGCACTTATTGATTTTATCGCACATACAAACACACAATTTCCCTCACGTGCCTCAAATATGCAATTGGGTTGCTTATTAGTTGACCCAGGTCGTGTACTATTTATAAAACCCGCAATATTCCCTTTTGCTTTTGGCCTTCCATCAATGTATACAGCCACTCGTTTACTTTGATCATTATCTTTTTGTTGTATATAATTGGCTGACAGTGCATACCTACACATACTTTTTTTATATCGAACAATCTGCATCCAATCATTATAATTGTAACAAGGTCCAACAAACTCCATCAATTCAGCAACTTTGTTGTAACAGACCTTTATGTTGTCCATGGAAAATAGGCCCAAACCATGTAACGATGAAGGTGCTATGCGATATATCCTCTCATTAACACAAAAATCAGTGTTTATTGGAGGAAGTTCCTTGGGTACACATTGTTTTAGTAGATGTTTGTACCTCAAGGGAACCTCAATGTTGCCTTTGGTCTCATCATCATAAGAACATGACCCCCCTTGAGCAAGAAAAAATTTGATGCGTTTATTGAATTTTCTTCTAATCTTTTGACCTCTAGTTGATCTCCCTATTTGAGATCTACTACATGTCTCACTTTCCTCTTCTATTCCTGCATTTCCCTCACTCGAGGAAGACACATCTGACAAATACCTATTTGGTGATACCTGTGCACCATCAAATGAGAGAGTTAGTTGGTAATGAGAGAGATATTTTGCAAATGAGGGTAATATTGATGAAGAAGTCGGCCATAAAGTTGATGTTGAGATTAAAATTTGAGTAAGTCCAACTGGGGCCTCAAGTGTTGATAACTGTATTAGATTTGCTGCTAATGTTGAGGTTTGAAAAACTAAGGAAGTTTGTTTTTCTTGTAATTTTTTTAAAATATATTATTTCTATAAGGTGTATTGACTTATACCTGTCGATCGACGAGACTATGCAGGATCCTCGTCAAAGGGGTTCAGGTTCCTGCACCAACAATTGAGCATCATAAGCATTACATTTGTAATTTGATAAACAATAAATACTGCAGTATTATAAGCATCATAAGCATCACATATGTATCATCATATATGCAATTGAGCATCATAAGAATCACATATGTATCATCATAAACATGTAATCCATCACATATGTATCATAAATCACCATCCATCACATAGCTAATAAGTAGTCCACATTCCATAAATAAACACAAAGTTCAAAAAATGTCCCATGTATCATCATAAGCATGTAATCCATCACATATGTATTTTAAATCACCATCTATCACATAGCTAGAGGTGCATCATGAATTAATTAAGTAATGGCATTAGAATTCAAAACATGTGAATTATTTATGTAACCATATAAGTCAAATCAATTTCTATCAAGATATCAATATTAAATAGATAATATAATAATCGCATCTCATACATTTCATTCATGTGATTGATCTTCTTCTTCATCCAAATCATCATCATCATCATCATCATCATCCTCGTCGTCGTCGTCGTCATTGTCGTCGTCATCATTGTGTTCGTCATCATCATCGTCATCACCATCACCGTCACCATCACCATCACCATCACCATCACCATCACCATCACCATCACCATCACCATCACCATCATCATCAGCAACAACAACATCATCATCATTAGCTTCTTCTTCGTGTACATTTTCGTTAGGAACATCATCGACTAACTGTGGTTCGTGATCATCATCTATATCATCTTCTACTTCTTCGATATCTTCTTCTTCCATCACATTATACATTATCGGCCTTCCTCTTGGATCATGTCTAACAACAAATGACCAACCCGGTTTATGTGGAACCTCCGGGTAAAATACCTGCTCACATTGACTTGGAAGAACATAGGGCTCATCCCCAACTCGTTCAAACGACCTTGTATTAACCATTGTAAATCCATTATCATGTTCGATAACAGTTCTATCAGGATCATTTTTATTCAGTCGTAGCCTATACCATTTGATGACGAACATAACTAATTTGAAGGAATTAAAGTCACACTCAAGTATATCATCCAAAATGTCATAGTATCGATTTTGAGACTCTTGAGGATGTATGTCATTTCTAGATGAAATATTGGTCAACTCAAAGACTGCAGTTATCCCAGAATCACAAGTTTTCTTCGTGTCATCCAACTGTTTGATGCGAAATTTATGACCATTGCAGCACATAGCCTTGTGGTGTTTGACCTGCAATATGTCTAACATATTAAAATTATTGCATCATGAGTTGATAAACATATGAGTGATTAATAAAATTATACGTACTTATTGATCTCTTAAACCATATGCTAAATCAATTTCCCTTTGTGTAACATTGGAATCTCCATTACGATGAGCTTCTTTAACCAATGAAGCAACACCATCCCATGTTAATGTGCGACCAGAATGTTGACATCGTTCAATCCACACCGTCATCCAATCAAGATTGTTTGCAATATACAAATGTAGCGCATCCCACTCCTGACCAACTGTACAAATAATTAATAGACCACTTACAACTGATTTATTTAGAAGATGAAGAATTAATTTACTAAAATAACATCTATGTATTACCTCTCACTTTCTTCAATCTACCTTTCCCCATCAAGTGCTCCCCTTCGAATTTATTAATGGGGTTGGGATCCCAAATGCGATCTACGTGGATTTTTGCTGCAAACTTAGGAAGATATTCAGTAATGTACACCATAGTTTGGTATACCATATATCCCTCCACCATAGAACCCTCAGGATGTGCTCTTTGTCGAACCAAAGCCTTCAAAAATTTCAAATACCTCTCAACCATCCACATTGACCTAGTGTGTACAGGTCCACACAATTCGATCTCCTCAACTTGGTGTATGAGGTAGTGTTCTTGTGCATTGAAAAAAGTTGAAGGTAGACACTTTTGCATTTCACACATTAGATGAGGGATTTTTCTCTTCCAATATTTTATATCTTCCTTGTGGATTTCTTTAGATGACAACCACCTAAAAGAGATTGAAGATGCAAAAATATATAAACGAGACTTTACAAAATAATATACAATATATTGCAAAACAAGTAAAACAAATGGCAAATATAATATCTATACAACAAATTGAACAAACATCACTACTTACCTCATGTATTTTCCAAGATCATATATGACTTGCTTGATATTATTGTCGAAGTGGTCTGGGAGAGATAGAGGTAGAACGCACTGCAACAATTATAAAATGATCTTTTCATTGTTTTCTAACATAATACAATGAAAAGTACATGCGCAGTATACAAATATATAGTAAATACACAAGAACGTGAATTACCTTAATGAAGGTATGCCAATCATGCGTTTTCATCCCTGGCCCAAATTCACTCTTCTTTGATATGAGATTGTTTATGTTCGCAGCAAATCTTGTGGGAAATTGAATTTTTCGCATGACTTCTTTTATAGAATTGCTTTGCTGCTCCGTTAATAACCAAGGAAGGGCACTTATATTAATCTGATCTCCATTGCTATTTGATTGAATGACATTTTTCATTGCATGATTGGATTCCACAATGTCACTACAAATTTTGACAATTTTTTCTTTGTCACACCTTCCATCCAATATTTTCTATAATGTCTCTGTTATATTCTTTCCAATATGCATTGTATCAAACAAATGCACAATTTGTAGCTGCTCGTAGTAAGGCAACCTACTGAATTGTCTGCGATAACTTTTTAGTCCCTTTGGAAGGTGGTCATCCATGCCTTGGTGACCTTCAGTATCATCAATTACATCATCAGAAAACAAAACACGAATAGAAAAATTCAAATTCCAAACATAAACCATTAGATGGAATGACATTAGCTTGACGATTAATTCTATTATATTCCAACTTCCATGAGTGAGGAGTCATTCTTTGTGGCTTTGATGTAGTCTCTTCTTTCCCATTGAAAAGATATTTTTTAGTATTCCGGTACTTATGATTTTTGTGAAGGAAGTGCCTATACTCATCAAACACCCGCTTTCCTAAAATTTTTGAATGACGAGATTGCATCTTTGGACCACAAACTGGACATGCAAATTTTCCCTTTGTTTGAAGACCTACAAGATAATGTATAATTCTATTAAATCTGTTAATTTTTATAATTATAATTATCATGCGCAACTTGAACACTATAACGTACCACAAAAATGTGTTATCCCTGGGGCATCATGTATTGTCCATATAAGCATTGCATGGAATTGAAATTTTCTTTGTCCTATTGGTCTAGAGATGTCATACATGGTCACACCATTCCATAACTCCAGCAACTCGTCGATAAGAGGCTCAATATATACATTCATATCTTTAACTTGGTACTTGCCTAGTGGAATGAACAAAAACATTACATAATTATTATGACCATTTTACTGCAATATTTATAATTAAATATAGATGACTATTAAATGATAAAATACCTAGAACAATCATTACCAACATTATGTGCTCCCTCTTTATTGACATCCATGGAAGAATATTATTGTTGATAACAAAAATAGGCCACATCGAGTAAACAGATCTCAACTCTCCAAATGGATTGACACCGTCCGCTGCCAATGAAAGCTTGAGATTACGAGGTTCTTCTTTAAAGTGTGGCCACTTTTCCTCTATGTCCATAAATGCTGAACCATCCACAGGCATTCAAGTAATGTCATCTCGACTTCTATTGCGTGCACGGTAATCCATAAATTGTGCCAAGCTCGTGCACCTGAATAATTATTGCATACGTGGAATAATGGGAATATAATGAAGAACCTTGCGAGGCACCTTTTTTGTTATTTGATCTGTTCGATATCTACTGATATGACATTCAGGGCATTCTGTTCCAAATTCATGTTGTTTATGATATATAATATGATCATTGGGACAAGCATCTATTGTTTGATACTCCATTCCAATATCTTTCATAATGGCAGATAATTCTCAGTATGAGTGAGGTAGAATATTTGATGGTGATAAGAAAAACTCACCTATCAATCTACAACAACAAAAAAAAAAGGTTTGAGGTGTTAATATAAAGAATATTAATGGTACATGATTCACCATTTATTAACTGTAATGACATGTATGACACACCTTAACATATGTGAGATTGTTATGTTGGATAAACCATTCATAACCTTCAAGTTCACCAACAACAAATACAGCAGAGAGAAGACTTGTTTGGGAGCCTTTGTAAAGGGGCTCATATGCCTTCTCAGGAAGAGGTAAATCATGAACATCAAGGTCATCCTGATCATCATGATCAGCTGTGCCAGTACTAAATGTGTCATGGATCAATGTATTTGTACCATCATCTTCAATTGTGTTTTCTGGTGCATGATCGTCATCTTCCATGTGAGCATTATCTTCAGCTTCGATATTCACACCTCCATGTTCCTCCACTTTGAAAACCATATTCTTCGGGTTGTGTTGGTCCATATCATGTGCCCTGGGGTGCTCAACCTATATAAAAATGATCAACATAAATAAACCAGGATCATGATCTCATTATCAAGTGATTTCTTATGTATATAAATTGTTAAAATGATATAATGAACAACTTACCAGTGGATGATAATCATGTCCCCCTTCAATGTGACCATGCTGCCTACAATGTTTCTTAGCTGTTTTGATTAGAAGTCTTCTAGTCTTTAAGCCCTTACAAATTTTGTAGGGACAATAACATTTCCCATCACCTTTTCTTTTCAAGTTAGATCATAATCTAGCAATTGTCTCCTTAGTTTGTTCTTCGCTGATATTATCTGACATGGTCTTCCTTCACAGGCAAAAAAATTAGGCTATGGAAACTTCAGTGCAAAAGCTTCACAAAAATTGCAAATCAAACCAAAACCATTTAACTCTTCTTTTTCATCTTAAAACATTGAACTTAATAGAGAACGTATTTAATGTAGTTGATTGTGTGAATTTCTGAGCATTGTGTCTACAAATTCTTACTAAAAGTTTGCCTGTTGCAGATTTTCTAAGAGACATTTTTGAGTATTCTAAGCCTTGGTTCTTGTATTTTCACTGGTGATAAGTTGGAAACTTTATGGCAGACCTGTAGCCAATCGATCTAATTTTGACAAGTTATACACCAAGAAAACAGGCATCTAGAACTAGCATTGTTTGCAGGTCACCCCTACCATATGCCATGGGTATATACTACCCAAAACTCCAGTTTAAGCATCAATCCTAGAAATGATCGATATATGACTACCCATAACTCCAGTTTAAGCATTAACTTACATCATTATTGACCTTATGTTGGGATGCTATGTATGAGATTGGAACCTTTTGTAAGGTGTGATCAATGTGCTATCATAAATGCAAAGCCAAAACCATTTTGATGAGATCATGATCCCACTAATACTATTTTGCCTTGTTAATTTTGCACCCACAAAAATGATAGAACCAGATATAATATGCCATCAATGCCCATATACTGACAATGCTCAAGATGAGCCACTTAGAGGTAGAGTTTAACCACTTTCCATATAGGTAGATTATCTCTAACCTCATTTTCCCTATAGGTAACTGATTAGGTTCATTTTAGAGTCTTATTTCCAAATATGTACCTCTATGTTAGCTTTTTGCTTTATTATTTGCCTGTTTATGCTTAATCTTGTCAATTTTGCATAATTTTACTTAGTTCTTGCATCTTCAATGAAATTATATCTAATCATATCCAATCACATCAAAATGGAGCAATTAATCATATTGCTGGTCTCTCCTAGAGGAATTAAATTGAACCAAATTGACTATTCCCCAATAAAATGTTTTGAAATGGTGAATGTATAAGTTTGTAGTTTACTTTCCTAGACTAGGACCCCATTTCGTCAACATTTCACTATGAAAGAAGAAATATTTTTTCTTAAAGAGAACATCTTACAAATTATGCTTCAATGTATAACACATTTTCATAATCAATCATTCGACTTCACATGGATAAAAGAATTCACATATTCTAAATCATGATCTGATGATGTGAACAACTCATATGCAACTATATGGCATGCAAAGCATTTATTTTAACATACACTTATTCATCCACATTGCAGGGATAACAACACAAGGCTCACATATTGGTCTAAGAGGATGCCATGGTCTCACAAAGTAGCCAAGAACCATATGAAATGATGGTCTTGAATCCACACACAACTAGGGAGGATCCATACGATTATGTATGACTTCCCCCTTGTTTGTTTAATGGGATTAGCCTCCAAGACATAGCCGTCAATAATCTCTAAGAATGTACAAGTGGATCGTAGCTACCCATACAACAAACACTTACCCCTATCCTCAAATTTTTCCAATGTTTGATTCCTTATATACACTCATCCAAGGTTATCTACGTCGATCTTGGTGAGGAATCACATCACAACAAAGAAGGCAACATTTAAAAATAGCAAGAGTTTCACTAAACTACCAAAGATCATAAATTTTGAAAGAAAGAAAAAATAGTACCAATAATAAGTCAAATAAATGTGTTCAATTCCAATAGCAAATCAAACATAGCCACAATAACTACACAATAGAGAAAACTCACAATAGTGATTAAACTAATTCAAACAAGATAAAATGAAATTGTTGGCCCATGCAACAAAGATGAGAGATCATCAATAATTGAAGGAAACTTCACAATCCTTAAAAGTGCACATTACATTACAATACGACTAGAAATTGTGGCTAAATAGAGTGAAGATTCATCATGACTCCAATAATAGTCCCTCATGTGTGCATTTGTGGCATGAACACAAAAACTCCCACATGGCATGGCCATGTACCTAATGGAGAAGACATGCCTAGGCTACATGCCCAAAAAACATGACTATAATAATAGTCCCTCATGCATGCATTTGTGGCCTGCACACTACAAATCCTAACGTATCATGGCAATACACCTCATAGAGAAGACACACCTAGGGTGACATTGCACATAGCAACATGCCTCACAAAGAAGTCATGCATAGGGCACATGCCACATAGCAATGTGTCTTATGGAAAAATGTGCATGCATGTCACACACCAAAGCTATATGTATACATCATGAGGCACATTCATATGTTATCAAACACAACCTATTGTATCTAACATGAGTTCCTCTCTACATGTGTGCAAATCTGGTGCAGGAGCACAAACTTTAAAAACTTGATTATCCTACCTTTTTATGACTCCTAAGGAGTCTTGGATTGTTTATTTCATGCTAGGAGTCATTGGTCTTGTTTTTGATCCATTTGTGAGGCCTAGTCCCAGGTTTGGCAATTTATGAGCCACTTGGTCAACTATGGTCAAAGGGTCATAAAACTTTAGTTTTGAGTTATTTTATTGTTTTTGGCAATAAATTGGTCCTTCATGACCACTGGTAGGATTTAGAAAGTTAGTTTGCACTTTTAAGTGCTTTTGAGCAAAAATTGTCAAAAAGTGTCAATGTTGTCATCACAACACTTGACAACTTTTTGTTTGTAAGCAAATATCCTTCCCCATTGGATAATTAGTTCAAAAATTGGTTGTAACTGATGGGGGAGGCCTTCATAAGCCCTTTCAGGTGGGTGATGAAGGAGTTGATGTAAATTTTCATTTGGCAATCAATAAAAAAACCTTGTTTTCCTGCAAACAGTCACGTTTTTTCTCTTGTACGACCATTGGGAGGTTCTAACTTATGGATTCAGATTTAGGGGCCTCTTACCTTTCTTTTTATTTTGATATGAGGTCTCTAAGTGCTCTGGTTTGAAAGTTATTGCATTTTTACTAAAAACAGTTTTGAAACCCTCCTAAACCTAGGGTTTTGACCTATTTTTGCATTTCCTCTCATGGCCACTGTACAAAAATTTTAAAACTTGGTGGAATGAGAGGTTTGTATATGTACTCAATGATTCTGGAAGAAATTTGCAGGTTGGCAGGTGTTTTTTGGCGTTTGCTTTGATTTTTAGGTTGGCATCCTCATGTGACAACCTAGTTTCAAAATGCAAAATTGGTGATAAAACAAAATAGGGGTTGAACCAATGCACAAACTCTTGGATTTGGTCAATTTGGGTGTGGAAAACACTTTTTCAATTGGTGAAACTTTCTGATCAATCACATTTCATACACTTTTTTCACAAACCCATCTCCTTAAGCCTAATTAGGCCTACTTGCATTTGTGAAGGGCAACAGGTCTCCTTTGTTTTCCAAACCACCTCCTTTTGGATTTAGACCTTTCTCAATAAAGGGTATTTGGATATCCATTTTGTTTTGTTGGTCATTTGTAAGTTTGCAAAGTTGTTTTGATAAGTCCCCTTGAGTATACAAGGATTTTGGGGTTTTACAAAGGAACCTTGTTGGATTGATCCGTTTGTTGTATCACCACACCTTGAGCATGTTTGTATGGGAATTTTAATCCACCTTGACCATTTGGTTTGATCCCTGCTCACTGTTTTGTCAAAATTCCAACTTGAAGCCAAGTTTGGTGTCCAGCCGCTTTGAGTAGGCTTGAGCAGTTTTCAACTTTTGATCCTAAGATCTTGTCAATGTTATCCTTAGGGTCTAGAATGTTGTTTATGATTAATTGAAGAGTGTATTTAAGGTGTAAGTCTGGTTGGTAGGGTGTTTTGGGTTTCCTTGGTGGCCTATTGTGACAGTTTTGTCCTTAATTGCACTCACCTAACCTAGCACTTGCATCAAAATCTTCCAACACTAATCGCCACTCAGAAGGAATAATATAAAATGCATCTTCAAATATTTGTGTGTGTGTGTGGAATTGTGTCTTTGAACCCAAATCGCTACCATCAACAACATGTAACCATCACCTACACTATATCAAAACATAAGTATGGTGTGACATCATATCTATTTGCATAATGTCAAAACACATGCAAACATGAAAATCATCATAGCATGACAAAAATCAATCTCCAAATGTTGGAACAAAGATATAAATAAGATAATAGGGTAAGAGGAAACCCGTACCAAGAACCACATACCAACTATCGGCAATGCCATCAAGATAAATGTAGGATAGGATACCACTATGAGCCATCCAATGGTCCATTCTATGAGGAGAACTAGGGGATACTATCTTTGAAAGGTGTGGTCAATAGAGATAATCCCTACTAATGCCACAATATGTCACCATAGCTTCTTGAGTTTTCCATTCTTCTACTTAACACCACATTTATTGAGTTCCTCAATAGCGAGGTTGGTTCTCAATAGGATGCACAAACATGTAAACACACAAGCATGGTTTCATCATACTTGTACAACAATACAAATTCATTTTTCTAGTTAATTACTTAGTGTAAAAATAACTCCATTACATAACATAGGGCAATAATCACCACAAGTTTTCAAATAAACTGCCCAAACATCAATTGGAGTTACCCTTTCTAAGGTACAAACATAATTTATTTATAACTTCAAAATTAAAATAATCACAATACATCAAAATAAGTTCAATAGTGCATGGAAATAGACAACATGATCCATAATTAAACCCGTAAATTACCCTAATTCGATATGCTAATAAAATGGTGTCTCAAATAATAGAGATTATGTTGGACCTATAATAGAGATCTGGACTTTGTTTCATCATACACAAGCATGGTTTCATCATACTTGTATCCAAATACACCATCCATAGATAGGTACTTAGTACCACAATCTCATGGGTACCCTTTTAGCTGAATTTACCCTATATTTAGGTGAATCTACCCTTGTATCATTCCTTGATCTAGTATGTCATTCCACCAATCAATAATTTTTCCATATTCTTGGGAGAATACACTATCCCTTAGGTGAATATGCCATATCCTTAAATGAATCCTCCTTGTCATCATCCTAAGTCCTCTTTTTGTTAAGTCTTATCCCTTCATCTTTAGGAAAATCCACCTATCCTTATGTGAATCTACTTTCTCTTAGGTGAATCTATTTCACATAAATCATTTATCTTTTCCATCTTTCTTACGCAAATGGTGAATTTTTCCTATCCTTAGATGACTACACTCCCATTTAGGTGAATCTATCTAGTTTTAGTCTCCTTCCATTATTTTGTCCAAATTTGTATCCTCTAGTTTACATGAATCTACTTGTTCTTAGGAAAATCAACCTTATCATTCTAAGGAAAATTCACCTTGTCATCATCCTTAATCATCTACCTTTCAAGTGTATAGTCCATCCATCCTTGGGAGAATCTAACATATTATTGAGTTCAAATCCTCATGAAATACAGTCATGTTTATCTCAATGATGGCTCCAAGTGCATCTACTTATTGCTTGATCTTCATGGTGATGGGATTCACTTTCATGAATATGATGGGGTGTTCAGTAGAATAGCACGTGGTGGGGGATGACAGAGGATGGGATCCTGCCTCAAATTTCAAAGGATGGGCTTCTCGCAAGATCTTCCATGTTGGAGATAATCTCTGTAATATTGCCCTTCCCTTGTTATAAATTTGTTCAGAAATTTTAGTAAGCCCTTTGATTAGGGTTTATAGGTTATATATGTATGGATGCTATTGGTTCTTTCATATCTATTTAAATCCCATCTGTAGATATTAGATTGGATCTTTCACCATGCCCTATGCCATGGTGAGTGCCTGCTTTTAGATCTTGTCAATCTCTTTTGAGTAGCTCTTTTAATCAACTTATGGTAGTCAAAATTGGGTTTGTGGAGAACTTAAAGAATAGATCTTTCTTCTAATGAAAATTTTAGGTTAGATAAAGTTTGGCCTTTGTGCCCAGAAAAATGATGGCAAACAACTACATTTTGACATTTGACAAGGTTTGCTTATGCTTCCTCTCAACAAAGTGTATTGGAGCTGAAGAGCCGAGAAGAGTTTGAGAATTGTGATGTGAGCAATCCAATCAAGCTATATGATGGAGGGCTTGATGCAGTCCCACTCATTGAAATGGGTGACAGATATTTTACCAGTGGAAATGCAGAAGACTGTCAACGTAGAATGAAAGTGCACATTAATGTTTTATCTGATGGACTCGACAATGGCCAATCTGACAATTTCGATGTAGTTTCAGATGGGCTTGACCATGTGGCCAAAGATTTGGGTTTAGATTTATTATCAGATGGAATGGAGCATTATATTGTTGCTTCTGCTGGTGATGATTCGATGGAGGAGGGGGCAATAAAGGAGGTAATTGTTGAAGGGCCCACATCATCACGAAGGCAATTATCTGATTGCCCTCCATCAATTCTCATAAACCTCACACTCTCCATTTGTGGCACTGTTATCACCATGCTTATCTACGCCATGCTTTAGCTTATCAACTCTTTGTTTGGTTAAGAACATATATATATGTATCTTGTACAACGTTTGCCAGCATCCTCCCTGCGTGTGCCAAAATAGGAGCTTTGGAACAAGGTATGGACATCCATCAAAGCATAATCGAAGGGGGTTTTTTGTTAGAAATTAGTTGCAAATGCTCCAATAACAAAAATCGCAAAATGGGGTAGCATACACATGGCATGTGAACTGTATGACGAAATACCTCAAAGAGATGTCATTTCATGGAATTTTAAGATCACAGGATATGCACAAAATGGATTAATTCGCAAAAAAAAACCAGTTGCCCTTGATTGCGAAAAAAAATTAGTTGCCCTTCATTGAAAAACAAAGAGTTCCTTTGATTGCAAAAAAAACCTTACCTTGCTTGTGCAGAGATTGCTTCGGCGGGGGGGCAGGGAGGCAAGACGGTCGCCGCTTGCTTCGGTTTGCTTTCAAAATGAAAATGCATTGTGTTTTTTTTTTTTAATAAAATGCCCGAGGTCGTCGGAATTCCGGCGAACACGAGCATTTAAAAAAAAAAAATCAAATTTTCACACAATGCTCCTTGTCCGTCGGAAACCTCCGTTGGAATTTGACCCCAAATGTATTAGTGTGATCACAACCCAAATCAAAAGTAATGAAAATAATAATAAACTTTACTAATCATTTGCAAAAATGCAGATAAAATATTATAAAATAATATCAATATCCAAATACAACTTCCAAAGCCAATAGTAGAGTGGAGTAAGTAAAATAAATAAATAAACAATTAAATAATATTATCTTATAAACAAAACTCCTAAAAAGGCCAATCATAACAAGGGATAAGTAAACAATGAGTAACCAAATAAATAGATAAACAATAAAATAAATAATTAAATAATCAAAACAATAAACGATTAAATAAATGATAAATAAATAATAATAATAAATAAACAATAAATAAATAATAATAAATAAATTCCCAAAATAAATATATATTTATATTTATTCATACCTACCATCATTTAATAATTTATTCCAATAAGCTGCGAATCTCCTACATGGGAGGTCTTGGGTTCGAGTCTACTCGATTGGTTCTTAGCTCTAGGGAAAAACTAAAAAATACCACTTCGACTGTGACTTATCAAAAAAAAATAAAAATTTATTAATTAATTAATTTCCTCAAAATAATACTAATGCTAATAATAATATAGAGCTTGCAATATTCCCACATGAATAACTAATTATTCACAGAAAAGGCTATGCATAATAATATATACTATTACCTCAATCATAAATCAACAATCCAACTAGGACCACAAAAGAACCCAACAAGACAACTAAGGCTTAACAGTAGAACTCACAAGACACCAACTAAGCCTAGAGTGTGATAAGACCATGGCATTAGAGACACACTCAAACTTAAAGACACAACAGTAATAATCATAGTAAAGACATAACATAATAAATTACACCAACATCATTCACATCTAATGTAGTCATCAATTAGAGTTAGCACAAGATAAATCATCATAAGCAATAATCAAGAACCTTATTTTCTAAATAGTGAATAATCACGAAGTAGATCCTAAACTTAACTTCAATCATTAATTCAAAGTATAGAAACAACGTCATCATCGTAATCATAATGAATTCACTAATATCAAAAAGGATATTGATATAAAAAATGAAGCAAGAAACAAGGAGTATCATGAATACAAACAAATCCATAAGTATCTAACACACCCTATCTTAAATGATGAATCAAGGAGGGGCACTACATCATTCCTTCACATTTGTAGATGTCGTCTTATGCTTTTGGATATAATGGCTATACTCTGTGGACATTGCAGTCCTATCTTTTTAGGTCCCTAGTGTTGTAGCTGATATTTTTGGTGATGACAATATGTTATCAGTGTGTTGATTGGTTGGGAGTGGTCCAGAGAAAGCTCCACATTGATCTTTCTATTGATGTGGCTTGGAGGAAATACTTATAATGTTTGTGCAGTGCCTCCATTCAAATTTTAGGTGCTGAAATAATTTGGAAATATGTTTGTCGATCTATATCTCATAACTGTGTTTCTTGGCATTCTGGTAATGAACAATTTTGTGTTAGTTTGGTTTTTGCCAGCTTCTTTTGGCTTGACAATATGGAAGAAGTGTATGAGGATGTTTTTGAGGGTTGTGGAATGCCTCTATGTGATTTGCATGATGTTGGATGGTCTATTCAGTGTCACATTTGGATTGTTGTTGGTTTTTAGGGTAATTTGTTGTTGTTTCGCCAATAGGGTTTTTTCTCTTGCTTGTGGTGCACCTTTGGGGATCTTTGGTAGCATTAGAAGATGTGTTGAAGTGTATTTGGGTCCTACTATGAATATTGGGGATCCACATTTGGAGGAAGTGTTTTTGGGCCGACTAGTTATGTGTTACATGTTTTGCCTACACATTTACCTTTGCTGACCTTGGAGGATGTGCTAGCGTGTGTGATGTTTGGGACTAAATTGGATGATGTCTAAAGATGTTTTAGGTCTTGTCTATCTCCTAGATAGGACTTCTTTCACCACAATTATGTTTTGTAGTTGACTTTGTGGGATCACTTTTTGTGCCCTATTCTAGTCGACCTAATTGATGTTAGAAGATGATGTGGATGGTATATAACTAAGATCAAGTCAATTGCAAAGTGTGTGGATTAGAGTGGAATGTGGAAGATGCTAATTTGAAGCTATGTGTGTGGTGGAATATTGGACTTGAATTTCCTAAAGGTTGCTTAAGGTAGCGAGTCAAGAAGAGCTATATTTAAAGCAGATTGTTGGATGCAGTCTTGTTGATGGCTTATTCATTATCTCATATATTCATGTATCTTGCTCAACATAGTGAGTCTCCCTAGCAAGTCCTTTGTATCTTGCCCTGAGGAAGTGATCATTAGTTTGCAAGTCCTTCTAAGAGCATTGAGACTCCTTGGGTACTAAGCTCTAAAATAAACAATAATAATGTTTATATAGTGTGAGTTAACTCTCATCATGGTTTTTCCCTTCTTGGGTTCTTCACATAAATCAGGTATTCTCTTGTGCATGTACATTTATTGCTTATCTTTCTTTGCTTTAGATCAGATTGAGGTTTAAAGTTAAATTTGAATTGTGCTATAAAGCATTAATATTTTTTCAAGACTAATTCAACCTCCCCCCTCTAAGTCTTGGGGTGTGTTATGAAGAGAACATGATTATACTGAGATCGGGGGGGGGGGGTGTGACTCAATATAACAACCAATTTAAACTTTTTCAACTTCAATCACAAGTATAAACTTATTTCATTAACATATTCATTGCATACCACCATTCATATGTGATTTAACTAATGTGAACACATGTAGAACACAAGATATATACGTGGAAACCCTTACGAGAGAAAACCTCTTTTACAATATCTGTAGGCACCACCTTACTAGAGGCACCAACCCCTACGTTTGTTTGTGAGCACCAACCCACTGGAAGCACCAACTCCTAAATCTGATTTTGTGAGCACCAACCCACTGAAAGCACCAACTCCCAAATCTAAATTTTGTGATCACCAACCCATTGGAAGCACCAACTCCCACTTCAGAATTCGTGAGCACCAACTCACTTCACATAAATATGATTTTCCACCTTGACAATGTTGCTATAACGGCGAATGATGGAAAATTTGATCTTCTCAAATCTGCATATTTTCATTCCTCACATGCATATACTCTTCTTCATAAATTTGCAACTATTCCTTTCATAACTGTATCTACTCTTAATCACAAATCTACATATCTTTCCTTCCATAAATCTACCATGACTTCTTCAAAGCCTGCTTATACTCTTCTCAATAATTCTAACAATAATCTATCTTCTTATTAATAACTCTTGGTGCATATAATTTGATGTCATTAAAAGCATGCACACCACACATGTCATTAAAAGCATGCACACCACACCCACTATCACATTTCTCAACTCTAAAAATATTCTTTCATACTCTACGTACTTTTTATTCCAGAATTATTTATTCAGGATTGTACACCACACTTCATTGCATTTTTATTATTCTTTATTTATACCACCGAATTCTAAGAGTCATATCTCTTGGAAACAATCTTGTATTCAAATAGTCATGTCATTTCTTTATTAATTATTTTCTTTGACTTGTTTAGAATCGTATCCTTTCTACAAATTTATTATTTGCAACCTTTGACCATTAAAAGGTCATCACACTTCTTTGACAAGTATTTCCTTTGCAATAAATAAAACATTACCTTTAAATAAATCTCACCAAGCAAGTCGCATGTTGTCTTTACTTGCTGACTTTGTCTTATGGATAAGTCAAACCAATCAAATTGCTCCTCCTTTATTCTATCGGGCTTGCTTCCTTAATATGAATTACTCTTATACATTTAGACATAAACTAAACTCTTTAAACCACCACTTGTAATTTATGTAACTTAACCAATGTTTATGAATAACCAATGTTTAAACCACCACTATTTTTTTTTACAACTGTATAAATGACACTTCAAATTATAAATAAACAGTAAAAAAAACATAGTAGTCAATATATATAATAGAATATTATAATTTATAATATTGATATATATTAGTTTAGAATGTTTATTATAAAAATACAAATTTATTTAGAATATTTTGAAATGGAAGGATGTAATTGTTTCTAATTTTATAATATTTTAATA
This sequence comes from Cryptomeria japonica, assembly GCF_030272615.1. Taxonomy (NCBI): domain Eukaryota; kingdom Viridiplantae; phylum Streptophyta; class Pinopsida; order Cupressales; family Cupressaceae; genus Cryptomeria; species Cryptomeria japonica. The sequence goes on along the minus strand of NC_081409.1, from coordinate 194,702,179 downwards.
TGATTTTTTAGAATAGTTCTATTTTTTCATATGAATTTAGAAACTTGTCATAATTGAAATGATATGATAGAATATAATTGATAAAATATTTTAATATGAATTTTTACAATATATTTTATTTTTTTATATATGAATTTAGAAACTTAGTCAATTTAATTTTTTAAATATATTTAATAAGATTGTTATAGAAATTGTCATAATTTATATAATTTTAAAATATATATATCATTTCTTCCTAAGAAAGATTGCATTGCATTTTGGTGTGGCTTCAATCTTCTAATTTTATATTTTTTAACAGTTAATATTTTTCTTGACATGTCAAATGAAAGGCATTGAAATGACTAAACCGTCATCAAAAATTCATATGACAGGTAGGAATGACCGTCAAATTCCATACCTGATCGCACCTTTTGTCTTAATCGGTATTTCTATTTTCAATACTAATGACAACTTTTGTCTTTAGAATAAGACAAATTAATCTTATCTGCCTTTTTTACTTATTCTGTTCTATTTTATTCTCTTGGCTTTTTACTTTTTGTTTTAGTTGGACTCTCTAATTAATATCGTTGCTTTTATTTGTACAGTATACTGAGTTTATCACTGCATATATACTGAGTGTATTATCACTGCATTTAGACTTGATCGTTGCACACTGTTTGCATCCAGATATCACTTGATCACTGTATATATGTATATATATTACTGGGACTGTCTATCTAGTATACTGAGTTTATCACTGCATATATACTGAGTGTATTATCACTGCATTTAGACTTGATCGTTGCACACTGTTTGCATCCAGATATCACTTGATCACTGTATATATGTATATATATTACTGGGACTGTCTATCTATTGCCATGCATACACTGGGACTGAAATCACTGTAGGTATATATATTACTGGGGCTGTCTGTCTATTGCCATGATTGTATATATATAAATTTAGACAGGGACTGTAATCACTTGTATGATCAGATTGAGAGATATGTATGAAAAGTATAATGTAGCATAATGTTAAGCATAGTAATCCATAATTGATCCAAATTTGTGTATGTTCAACAAACGTGCAAGCGTCATCCAATATGTTCATCAATTTTCACGAATGACAATAGTAAATTCCTTTCACATCAATGACAATATTTCCAACATGTTCAACAATGTCCATATATTAGAAGTGAAAGTAGTGAAGATGTATAATATGACAAGGGAAAATACAAAAGAAATCATTATAGAAAGAATAAATACACTAAAGGAAAATCTAAGAAGAAGAATTTTCAAAGACATAATTGATCCAAATTTGTGTATGTTCAACAAACGTGCAAGCGTCATCCAATATGTTCATCAATTTCCACGAATGACAATAGTAAATTCCTTTCACATCAATGACAATATTTCCAACATGTTCAACAATGTCCATATATTAGAAGTGAAAGTAGTGAAGATGTATAATATGACAAGGGTAAATACAAAAGAAATCATTATAGAAAGAATAAATACACTAAAGGAAAATCTAAGAAGAAGAATTTTCAAAGACATAAGAAGAGCCTATATGCATGGAACTAATAGCTCATTTAAGAAAGTGATGAAAGCCTTTTGGAGAGTGATAGAAAAGAAATTCTCTTCATGGTCATGGAAATCAAAGAATTGGCTCCACCCGATAAAGGAAATGAAAACATTGAGAGTGAGGAGGATTGAAATTTCAATGCAGCAGTACTAAATTTTCAAAATTAAATATAGTTTCTAATCTATTAGCTGTTTTTTGAAAAAAAGTAAATCTATTTGGTAAAAAATTGAAATTTCAATGCAGCAGTACTAAATTTTCAAGAAAAAGATAAAAAGCAGGTGTGTGTCTGACCAACTTGAGTGAAAGAAAAATATAACATTATTTTATGCCACTTTAAATATAAGTAGAAGATTTATGCTCTGTTGTGACACATTTTTTTGTAGTTTTTTGTTAAGTAAATAATTAGTTATGAATTTTTTACTAAATAGTCAAAACTCTATGAAATTCATTTTTTTTTAATCCTATAGCATGCCAAGCATAAAATGTGGTGCATCTTTTGGATTGAAAAAATGTTAAGCGTTTAAAAGTTATAGATGTTTTTCAATCAGCCTATTAATCAGTATTTTAGACATAATGTATGTAAACAATTAATATAATTATTTATTGAATTCAAATAAGGTAGAATTTATATTGGTGGAAAGATGATAATTTCCTTAAAAACCCCTTTTCGTTTCATCAATTTCGAGTAAAAAAATAGTCGTCTACCACATGGGTGAAGTTTGAAAAACCAAGAAAAACTTCTAAACACTTTTTTTGTGTTGACTTTCCACCTTTGGCATGTCCACACCAAATCCCAAATCAATTCCAAAGAAAATCCCAAGGGTGCAGGTTTTTGTTAAAAAAAAGGGGATATCTAATAATATCAAATGCCTGTTAGTATGGATATCTGATATTAATGGTTATCTATTAATATTGGATATCCATTACTGACCCCCTTTTTTATTAGCTTGTAATTTATTATAACAAAATTTGTTATTTCAACTATATATTTTGATAACCAATTTCTTAGTCTATATAATGTATAGTATATTATAATCTCTTGTGTAATTATATGTAATATTTAATATTAATATACATTATATATTATAGAAAAAATTTCTCATGTTTTGAAGAAGCAACATTTGAGGCTGGAGCCTCTAAATAGAAGAGAATGGTGTTTCCTAGGGGTTGGCTTCTTACAACTGCAGAATTATCGAAGAAATTTTTCATGTTTTGAAGAAACAACATTCAAGGTTGGTGCCTTTAAATAGAAGAGATTGGTGTCTCTTTCTAAGTCAATGCTCAATGGAGGGGATTGGTGTCTCCAGTAGGTTAGTTTCTACTAAGTTGTAAGAAGTTACTTATAAAAGCAATATTTTTTTGTGGTTTTCTCCCGCAAGGGTTGTCACATAAAATCACGTGTCTTGTGTTTTCTATTTGATTATTGCTTTCTTATTACTAAGGTTTAATAAGTGAAAAGTTGTATTATATTGATTCACCCTCCTTTTAGTATAAGTGTGTTTCTTCAAATGTGAGAAGCCACCATGTAAGTTTTTAAGGTTAGAGGAGAGCTATGGCCTATGAGTCAAAATGTTTGAAGCAGAAATTGCATGTAAATAGTCATATCATAATTGATATTTGAATGAATAAAATGAAATCTTGTTTTAGTTGTGTGTGTTGTGGTTGTGAGGTTGCACAACCTAGTAAGAGAACTTGATAGTGATCTACATCAACAACAAAAAAAATGACCAACCAATGGCATGATTTTGTACATGTATGCACACATACTCTCATTTAAGAGAAAATGGCAAAAAATTGGGGTAAAAAATCTTGGTGACAATAAGAATAATAATATAACATTGGAAGAGGAAATATAAGGATTACTAGTTTAGTGTGGCTTAGAACGTGGTAAGGTGACCTACACTAAAATGAGGACAACTTATAGTGTAAAAATTGTGATGGTTGTACATTTTGACCTTGCAACAAATATGTCTATATCATCTTTATGAGTTGTGTAGTATTTATAAACTTTGAAAACAACAAATGCGATTCTCTTGGTTAATTACATGATATGAAGAAATTCAATTAAGTAGTTATCTAAGGCGTCCACAACTATCTTGGTTTCAAACATGGAGATATCTAGATTGATTTGTACCATATACAACATGTAAGCACCAAATGGTTATTGAGAATTGGTAGGGGTTTTGAACTTGTCCAAAAAGTTGCAAAAGTTAATCAACAATACTTGTTCTTTCAATGCACAACATTCCTACAATGCTTCTCATTCCACTTGCGAAGAATTCTCTGCCATGCTCAAGAGCATCTCTAGTGCCAACACATCTAAGGACATGAAGGAAAATATTGGTTCGATCCTTAACTTCACCTACTCAAACCTTTCGTGAGTGGGGAATACAGAGTTCACTATTTAGTCATTGAACCTAATATCACTCAAAAACGACATACAAATAGCTTTAACACCAAAAATCCAAGGCCAATGTAAATGTGTGGAACATTTGAGTTATGACAGTGATTTAACAATATATAAGGAAATATTGAATAATAGGAACAATGGACAACTAATTAGAACTATACAAGAAGATTGTGTTATGTATAGTTTGTACACCATATGTGAGTAGATGTACAATCTATCTTAATATGGTCGTTCCTTATTGCATGTAGTCTTACAAAGAATGACTATGCACATAGTTTTATAAGAAACAAGAATAGGATGCACCAAATAAGGATGGCAATTCATATTCTAATTGCAAATATCACAACCTCTCACAACCACTAAGGTAGATCAAGCTATGTGGTAACATTGATGTGGAATTATGACATAGTTTGAAACACATGCACTAAATTGGATGAAGATCCTATTGATGAAATTGCAAAGGGCGTGATGCAAAACTTGAGATTTGCAATATGTTTGGTGGCCCAAATCCTCTTGGATTTAAAGGGAGGCACTGCTTGTGACCCAAGGAGTTCTATATGCAAATCACTAGGCATTGAAATTTATCAATCAATAAAAAAATGTTAAAATAGTGTCACATGAGATGGGTAGAATGAATATGTGTAAGGCTATTCTTTTGTAGTGAACCATAAAATTCGTAAGTCCAACAAGGTCACAAATGTCTTGAGCAAGAAGAATGACTATCTAGTATGATTAATGAATCAACATCCATGGAAAGAATAACAAATTTGTATGCTACAAATTTAAATTTTGCATAGAAATGGATAGAATCCATAGTCATGGGTTGGAGAGAAGAGTCCACATGAAGACCATTTTACATAAGAGGTGTACGTAATCAACAAATAATAGTGTATTCCATAAAGTTCAATGATGGAGAACCTCATTAGAGAGTTGCATAGTGGTGGATTGGGAGATTAATTTGAATATAAGAATACACCAACCTTATTCAAGGAAAGATGCTGCTAACGTAGATGCATGCAAACACATATGGGTAAATGCATAACTAGCTATAATATAGGTTATGTATTTATAATTAAATTAGACTATACCATTAATTATATTTAATTTCTAGAGTTAACTAAGTCAAGGATTCTACATCATCTTGAATAACAATTAACCTTTGACTTAAATACAAATTCATGCATTCAATTTGATATATCTTAAGAAACTAAGATATCCTTCTACATTTTCAACCAAAGAATTTGAAAGATATTGGTTTCATGTTCAAGTAGTAGGACAAAAAGTGCTACTCTATCAAAGTCACTCAATACTTAAAAATCTTAGTACTAGTGCAATATGAAATATTATAGTGATAGTGAAGACTTGAAAAAATGAAAAGAATAAATTTGAAGTCTAAAGTATAACCTAAGAGTATAATTTTTTTCCCACTAGTTAGCAATGATAACAAGTTTTATCTATTCAATATGGGGCAATGAATATACTTGAGAGTTACCATAACAACAATGATAATGAAGATTCCATCTCAAAAACAAAACTAATGATTGTGACTTCCTCTTGAATATGTCACAAGGCCTCTTCTATATATTCATCCTACAAATTTCTTTGGCATCTATATCATGGGCACCTAAAGTAGTAATGCCTTTAACCAACTAGCCATTCCAAGCCACAAATAAATAGTATTGTACTACAAATATCATTTTGCAATCACCATCCAACCCAAACATGGCTCTCTCCTAGTCTTTGCTAGCATCTACAACAATATAATGATTCAAGATTATTTTAATGGTGTCAATTAACAATGATAGTGCTCCATTTTCAAGTGCAGGTTATGGTAGTGACTTTCTATTACTCCTGCATTAGGGTTCCCCATGATAATCTTTTTAAACTAAGACAATCTTGATAAGAGAATGTATTCCCAAGTAATAATTGATGGCATTTAGCAAGTGCATTTAAGATAACCAACATCTACTTGCTATACTTGGGTGTGCTTGTTTCTACTTGTCATTCAATTTTCCATTTTCAAAAGCATTAGATTGTTTACCCTATGATACTATCACACCAACCTCAAATCCCAAAGCATCTAATTTGAATACGAATGATTGGTAATTATTAGAGGTGATTAATGAGTGTAGATGAAAGGGTCTTGAGTTCTTCAAGGGAATCTTGTGCCTTTCCAACAAAAAAAGACCCTTTTATAGCGAAGACCAATGAAGGATCATGTTGCTAAAGCTTTTTTCAATGTATAGGCACTTCCAACCATCATTGTTTTTTACCTTTTGAAGCATTGTTTTTCTTATCATAAGTTGCTATGGAGTTTTAAAAAACTACAAATTTATAATACAACATGTAGCATTCCTATAGAAATATGCCCACTACAACCCTTCTAGCCCTAATACCACTTACACGATCAACAATAAATACACTGAAAAGCACAATTTTTTTTAATGTAAGTTTTAACAAAATTCAGAGATTAAAGTTACTTGGCAACTTAGGATGGACTAAACTTGAAAACTCGAGTATGACACCAAAATACATTCTATAGTTGCACTCTATTTTAATTTCACAAATGTCTAATAGAGATAAAAGATATCTTTTATCCCACCATGCCCACCAACACCCCACCATAATATCTACTCAATGGGAAAGAATACTCATATCCAACTCTTAATTTGTCTCCATGCTTTTGTAGGGTTTAATGGTGATGGAGAGGGTAGTGTTTCTGAAAACATCAAAATGTGACATGGGGGGATTTGGGGGCAAAGGAAATATTCTAGCATAAAGGCTACTAGACAAATATGATGTTAGGGTAGGCTAGCTTTGAAATGCATGGAGATTTTTCTATGCTTTAATTCAACCCCTCAAATTATTGCACTATAATAATCAATCCTCTCTTCGGTAAACTTTTTGGGAGCGTGATTGAAAGGCATTAGTATTTGGGCTGAAAAGGAGGGTAAGGAGGGTAAGGGAGCAAAAGGACAAGCAAGCTTCAGGCCAAAGTATTCTACCATTGATCATTGCATTACACTCAAACATTTGTTTGAGAAGGTATGAGAAAAATAGGGAGGGGAAGTCTTTTGCTACTTTGTTGATTTCAGAAAAGCTTTTGATACAATACCCAAAAACAAATTGTGGAGTAGAATGGAAGAGTTGCAAATCCCAATACAATATAGAGTTGTTCATAGATTGTATGACCAAATTTGGGCCAAGATACAGATCAAACAAGGATTATCAGAATGCTTTAGAAGTAACATTGGGGTCAAATAGGGCTGCCCATTATCCCCTACCCTATTTGGGTTATAAATTGACAAGTTAGAGGAATGGATAAACAAGTTTGGTGGTGGAGTTCTTCATTTTAACCAATTATGTTATAAAGCTACTCTTATATGCTGACGATCTCATCTTAATGACAAAAAAAACACAAGATTTGAAAGAACACTTGAAGGCTCTAGAACATTTTTGTCATGAGGTGGGGATGTAAGTGAACACTAGCAAAACCAAGGTCATGATCTTCACATTGAAGAGAAAAAAGGTCCGTAGAGAATTTGTTTTTGAGGGCAACCTCTTACAAATGGTTAATGAATAAAAATTACCTTGGTCTAGAATTCCACAATAAACTCAACTGGGAAACATGTAGAGCAAAAAGGATTCAAGGAGGTTGGAAAACCTTATACTCACTTCATAATAGATGTAAGAGAGCTGAACTATGGGATTGGAAAACTAAGAAAACTCTTTTTGGGCTTTTTGTGGTTCCAATGGTATTATAAGGATGTGAAGTATGGGGCAACAACACTTCAACAAGAAAATGGAAACAAATAGAAAGATTACAAAAACATTTAATTACGGCTAGCCTCAAGATTAAGTCATCTATCCCGTACGAGATTGTCCTAGCGGAGACAAAGACTCCCTATTCAGCATCAACTATGTTCTGGTTGCTAAGTTACTTAAGGAGGTACGAAAACATGGAGGTACATCCCTGGCCAAATTTGGCGGTGGTAGAAAGACTAGACAGAAGGAATGGCACATGGATGAAGCAAAACATTAAGTGGATGAATAAATGGGGCATTAACCTAAGTGATTGCCCAAATAACAATGGAGAAATAAAGCACAAGACAAATTCAAAGAAAACATGTGGAGAGGTCAAATAAGGAGGAAAAAGGAATACTATATCAAACATTTCAATCCCTCACATTACCATACACAAGAATTGTATAGGAATGGACATAAAGTGGAAGGCAAAAATGTTAATTGCTCAAATAAGTATCAGTTCACACCAACTTAGATGTGAAACGAGGAGATGGATGATACCCAAAGAGGATTGGGAAGATAGAAGATGTAGATATTGCACCCAAGGGGCAAAATGACATTACATCATATGGAGAGTCCAGCCTAGAATGACATTCGGATCAATTATGTTGAGACATTAATTGTAGACACCTTGAATAATCTATTTGCCGAAGAAAAGATAACAAGAGTTGCAGATTTCCTAATCAAGATACACAGCAGAAGATTCAAATTGCAAAAGGAGAAAGAGGTTTAACAGTCACGATTTTCCGTTTGCGTCTATTGGGCTTCGCATGCTTTGCTAGCTATCCGTGTGTCCCATAGGCTGTTTGGCCTCATGAATGTTATTAAAAACATTCATTCATTCCAACCATGTATTCTATTAAACATTTCCCATAGATGAATAAATTCACATATACATACACATGTATATACACAATTATGTATGTGTCTACACATATCTAATCCAAATGCAATATTTAGCATTTTGCTTTGACCAGCCATGATAAATGTGACTTTAGTCTTGCAGAATTTTACAGCACATTTTTTAGCCCAGTTAATATAATTAAGGCAATTATGACAAGTTTATGTGGGCAGTATTACCGTGGTCCAAAAACGGTAATTTATCTCCACACTATAACACATCTCTTTGAAGAACCCTATTGTTTCTTTTAATAATTATCAATCCAGTGCCATAACCTGTATTCTATTGAGAGATAAATGAACGTGACAGAACAAGTTTCCTGAAACACTCATTTTATCGGAGTCTTATAGACAATTTAATGCATTATCAAACATCATGAATTTAAAAACGTGGGAAAAAAACACCCCCAAGTGATAATCCTGCAGAATTGCTATAAATTATATAACAACTAATGTGGTGCATCCAGAGTGCTCTGTACAAATTAGACACAAACATAAGGTATTAAAGAATTATATGCACAGGATTATTTCTTATCTATATTAAAGCCAGGGTTGCCATCCAACCCAAATCCGACCAAGAAGATTAATATCGGTAGCCTGATCAATTAGACAGTCTACTTGTTCCTGTATAGATTCACACACAGTTCTTTGGATCCGAGCCCGGATGTTATGTTCAGGACTGCCACGGACAATTTTCTCCAGATCAGATAGGTAGGGCTTGCTGAAATGGACTGAGGAATGGAGCTCAGATATGGTGATATCTGCTGGGTTCCAAAAATTAAGTTTACGATGAGCATTTTCAACCTTAAGTGCCACATGTTTTTGCTCATGTGAACTTACTTGACGAGGTTGGCTTTCAGAACCACCACCTGAAAATTCTGGCTGCTGCAAGGCTGCAGTTTTCATGGCCTCATTTTTCCAGTCAACCAATGGCTCGTTCACAAAAATATCCAGTATAGCAGAAATAATTTCACGATTTGCATGCAGTGCTGATAATGTACGAACCATGTCATTCCTAAGTAGTCCAATAGAATCTAATGGCAAAAGTAAATTTATGAACTGAGAAGTAAGCCTGAATGGTATTAGTTCAGGAACTGGCAAAAGAATAACACCTGTACCAAAGCTGTACCCAAAATCAATAGGAACAAGCATTCCATTTTTTGTGTCCATTAGAAAATTGGACAGGTGTCTATCTCCAACTCCAGCAATGTAACCACAGATACTCAAGACAGATAAGCTTTGAACAAACTGAGATCGTAATGCAAGAAAAGATTCAGCACTAGTTGCCAGCCTTGAAATGCCAATTTTGAGGGCATCCCAAGGTAACTGAGACATCAAAGCAGTCATTTTCTGTATGACTTCATCTGCTCCAACATTTCTGTACATATTTGTGTAGCTTTCAGACACATTTTTTGAAGCTCCTTTTTTTCCGATCCACTCATGGTACTGGGTGCGCACGTGCATCAGAAGACCCACTGGAGTATTCCTTCCCTGTCTTGAACCCTGTTGCACAGCATTTGGCAGTTTATGCATTAACCCATCCTTAATGACATCTTCCAAAACGGTTGTCCCCTCAACAAATTGCATAATGCCACACTGTTTTGATATCGGAATGACAGCATATGTTCGTAAAGAGAGCTTCCTCTTAGCACAAGAAGAGTCCCTGAGCAAGACTGTATTCATGACATCAAACAGCTGCTCAATCCTCTGGTCAAGTCTTAAGTCCTCTCCTCCCTTCACTACAAACTTGAAGTCCTGCTCATCTGACCCTCGCATTTTCAAAATCTTAGGTCGCTGTTTGGAGCTCAAAGACTGCAATGTCTGATCAAAGCTCATCAGTTTTACATGAGAAATAGGTTCCGGCTTCTTAAAACTGCTGTAATTTCCAGGGATTTCTATAACGGTTTTGCTATGTTCTTCCTTATCATACGCTAATGAATAAGATCCATCAAAATCTGCCATCCATTTTGAAAGAGAGCTTAAGCTGATCTTTCCAACCTGCAAGTTCTTTTGACTGTTTGTCAGATTTATCATGACATCTTTTAAAGCCTCAGTTAAATGCCCTTCATCCATGGATTTAAGTTTGCTTCCATTCTCACCTAATGCCTTCAAAATTCTTTTTGAATAATCACGGGCAAACTTGAGATTATACTCCCCTGACTTTCTATTGTCATCCATCATACATCTCACATCCAAACTGTCTTCAAAAATGTCATGAAATGCTCTCTGAGCTCCCTTTCTATCTCCTACACTTAGAAGGCTTTTCAAAAGTGTAAGGCCATTCCGTAAACGCTGCTCTGGGAATGTGAGGTCCTCAAGAGCACGAGTAAATCCCTTCATAATTGGATTGCTCAAAAGTGTTTCCAGTCTTTTTGTTCTTTCTTGCCCCAAAGTTCCAAAATCTGATCTGCTGACACTGAAAGAAAAATATAAAGCTTGTGGATAATATTGAGCAATCTCTTCCAGCAAGCCCACAAGAATTTCTCCTTCATCTCTGTCAACAACAGCAAGCATCTGAGGTATCCAGGCTATAAACAACCAACATGGTGTGCCCTTCATTTGTGCTCTGAATTCTGAATGTGTTTCTTTGTAATGACCTAGCATAGTTAACACTCTTGCAATGCCATGCTGAACTTGCATTGAATTATCCAACTGTACAGCCTTCATTATGTATTTTACAATAATGGAGGGGTACACAGACGAATGTGGCAGTCCGGTCACAGGATTCCCCTCTTTGATTCGAGATTGGACTTGGCTTCCCCACTGGCCATATTTTGTAGAAGTGAGAAGCTCATCACAGAAGAATGCAAACTTAAGGAAAACTTTAGCAAGCCTTTTAGGTGAAAACAGGTTGTCTTTTTCAAGATGTCCAATAGTTGCAACTTCCCCAAGCAAGCCTGAATATGTCATGTATGCAGAACTTAGTAATGAAATGCAGTTTTCAACAGCCCTTGAGCTACTATGATCTACTGTCAAAACCTTTAATGAAACTTGTGCTAGCTGAGATGTTACATCTCCTTTGAGCAACTTCAAACCAGTTTGCCAACTTATTTGGGTTCGATATTTTTGTTTTTCAGCAGTGGTAGTGACATACTCACGAACCTGCAATAAGCATCATTTTTTTATGCTATGATGGAGAACATATAAATGAGAAATATGTACGAAAGACTCTTTAGCATAATCAGCTTTTTCAAGCTAGAAATTAGCAGCAGGAAACGTAGAGAGAAGAAAAGGGAATGCTTATATACTTTATAGTTGCTATAATTGAGCATGGATGTTATTCAGAAAATGCAATTAGTAGCACGTTGCTCATAAATGTCAAGGAAAACATTTGTTAGAAACTCTTAAAATGGAAAGCTTCTTTTCTAAAATTGGCACAAGGTCATAACAACTGTAGAGAAGGAACAGAAACAATGAGAATAGTGAATACTTTATATTAGCAAAGGGTTTTAAACAGAAAATTACAGAAAATGCATTTATCAGTGCACTCTATGTCGAGAACTAGCAGGCCAGAAAACATAAATTAGACTATTCTCAATTATTGGATGTAAAGTTGGCAACTTAAGGCTTTTTGAAATTTTCTGTCTCTCAAATCTAACAGATCGGAGTTTCATTTCAACAAGGTGTGGATATCTGACTAGATTATCCATAATCTTTAGCACCTAATTATCTTAGAAACCATTGCTAATAGGCCTCTAAAATGGGATTCTGAGGATAACATTCCAATACAAATACCACATTCTCATGATTAATTTGGAGGAATGAGGCAAAAATCTGTAAATTTTTCAAGGTCCCCAACATTAACTTTAGTGATATGGTTGAAAATTATGGCACCGATGCTTTACATCTCTTATGAATTGATTTTTGGGGGCCTAATGTTCAGATTGTATATTTCTATTTTGAGAGCCTCAAAAGGTTTGACAAAATTATTAGATCGAGTCTATAAAATTTTTATTATCTCAAGTAATACATGCTTTTATAGAACCATCTGGTTGAATAACCCTATTTTTAATATGTTCTTCATCACCAACAAATTATGGCACAGTACTTCGGTTTAAATATCCAGCCACAACAAACATATTATTCAGGGCAGTTAGAACTAAATCTACAAACATTAATACTGACCACTTATCTGATTCTTTAAGTACAAAAATAACAGCACACCAACCTGGTGAAGCATCTTGATTGCCTCATAGGAATTCACAGTTGATTCACGGTCTGCTTGAAGACATCTTAGCTTCACAAGTGCCTTGAAAAATTTGAAATCCAGCTTCTCTGCTTTCGAAGAGCCCTCAATTACTGCCATATACTGATTCATGTATCCCTGAGGAAGAAACCACAGATAACGTTCATTAATTATGCTGAGGACATTAACAACTCCAGCTTACCTTACTCCATAAGCTGTAGATAGAGAAGCCAGGTCAACGTATATAGAATAAAGGAAAATTGACTCCCTCTTACTAAAACAATGATTTGACTAATAAACAAGGGATTGAAAAAAAATAATGAAAAAATGATAATAACAAATCCAATGTGCCATCACTAACTGAACAATGACTTACAGAAATATAATGGCAAGCAAGGAAAAGCTGTAGTGAATAGATTATTGAATGCATTCAAGTTCCTTGCATTTATGCAGTAGCAAGCCAGAAATGAATAGGTTCTAGAACTTAAACAAATGTCTATAATCCAATGCTCCACCAGAAACCTCCAATATGAACCTCTTGTTGGGTTTGCAGCGATAAGACTAATGGACTTTCACTGTTCACAGGAAAAGGGTGTTTCCTCTTCTAAATGCTCAGGTTATTAGTATCTTAGCAGCAGTGACTGGTGTGTATCCCTGTTGGACATCTTCCCAAGCAGCTCAGTTTCGAGCTTGGGTGAAATCATGGGATTGTGTTTGACCCTTGAGCCTCCATATCTCAAAAATAACATCAACAATCTTGCCAAGGCAAAAGATGTGTCCACAATCTTGCTTTTTCTTCTATTGCTGTCATGTTGCAATGCAGATTGAGTTGATGCACCAATATGATATACCACTCAATACAGATCCATTTAACAACCTACGAGAAGAAACACAAGATGGGGACAATTTACCATATTTTAGAGTATTCAGTGGGTGGATATCATGGTCGAAAAGGAAACAATGCTTGATTTCGACCTTAATCGCTGAGGAAGAACTTCGGTAAAACCCTCGGCATTTATTAGAGGATTTGGGGAATACGACTTTGTTTCTAATTTGCATTGGCATCTATGCTCAATTTTAAGTAATACGTGGGCATTCCTCTTGGCCTAGAAGGGTATGACGGGATTATTTTTGGCCTGGAAGGTATGAAGACCAGAAATGACTTCATTTTCGCCTTCCAAAACACTGGAATCGGAAGCTACGAGAGCTAAGGCGATTATTTTCGGGACTATTTTTTGGGCTTTTCGGGGATGGAAGGCACGATAGGAGCTACTCCATCCCACGGCCCTTTCTCTCTCTGGTTCAGGCAAGTAGAACCGGGGTCCCCTGTGTTGGCGGCATTATTGTGCACGAAACTAAGACTAGTTAATTATGTGTAATTGTTTTGGTTAGTTGGCAACCGAGGGGTGGCAGTTGCGGTGCGACGGTTGGCGCTCGCACCCCCTCGGTATCTTTATATACTTCGGAATGTAACTTGCAAGACAGAATTATTATGAATAGAAGAATACCTCTTATACTTTGTCTGATATTTACGGCATTATTCTGCATTATGTGCTTTATGTTTTAAGTTATTCACCCGAGAGGGCAAACATTTGGCGCTGTTGCCTAGACGCACTCGGGAACGAAAGACGCGGATGGCACACAGACGCGATGGGCCTACCCGTCGGTGAGATGAACCCAGAGGTCGACGATGCGCCCACGGAACAATCAGCGAAGGGAAAATTGAACCCTGTAATAATCCCGACACAATGTTGAGATAAATTGTGGCTGAAAGGAAAAATAATAAAAGTTTTTTTTTTTTTTTTGTGTGTACATGGCGTGTGCTTGCTATTGTACGAAAGTGATTTATGCCCAATGTATTAAATAAAGATAGAAATAAAAAAAGCAGAAACGAACGAGTGGGAGGTCGCGTAGAGGGCCTTGATTCTGGAGCAACAAGTAGAACAAAGGCGTAGGCTAAGGCAGCTTGCTGAGGGACGACCGGCCGAGGGGTTGCTCGAAGAGAACCCAGGAGGTGTCACGAAGGTTGTGGAGGCAGAGATAGACGGAGAGAAGTACACTCTCTACATTGTCGTAGGGTTGCCCGAAGGGAACCTAGGAGTCACGGAGGGTGCCGAAGGCGAACTCTACAGTTCGCCTCAATACCACCACCGTAGGGTAAGAAGCCGCGAAGAGTTGGTGGAACAAACAAGGCGAAATCTAAACTTGATCGACGCTACCAGAGACCTACTATAGAATTTGTCCATTTCGGAGGACAATCGGAGGGAGACGACCGAAGGTGACGGTACGGCCGACGGTGCCGAGGGAGCACAAGGGTACCGTACGGAAGGCAATTTGTTCGGTTCGGGGTCAACAACCTTCTCCGGAGGACCCACGAGTGGAGGGTCAGGTGCAGGAGGTGGAGGCGGAGGTGGAGGATCACCAGGTACAAGCACACAAGGCACCAGAGGAGCGAGACCGAGCGGTGGGATGGCCAGTAAACAAAAGTTGCCGAAGTTCAACGTGCGACATTGGTAGAGCCTCTGATGGCCGACGGGAGTCACCCCACGACGATAGTAGTGGTTGTAGGGACAACAGCTGGGGAGATGGCGGTACCACCGGAACTTCCTGGAGGAGTGATCGCCCTTCACAGCAGGATATGAGCGCATGGCTGAGCCGGTTCAAGTTGGCACCAATAGCCCCCATTGGAACAGTAGTCCTTTCTCCGAGGCGTGAGCAGAGTCCGCATGAGATTGTGGATCTAGTCGGCGATGGTTCGCCAGAGCCTACGCGGAGTGAACAGAGGGACCACTCACCCATCCGCGATTTGATGTTGAGCCCTACGCAGGAGGCGTCCACCCCGAGTTTCCCTGAGACTTCCCTCGAGGCTATGGAGGAGCAGGATATAGTAGCATCCCTGAGAAGGGATGGCGACAAGGAATTAGAGTAGTTTTTGGCAGATATGGCTGTGGAAGCCAGACGGGTGGTAGCCTCAGTGTGGTCTCAAGACGAGGCCCGAGCAGATGCTGAGTTGGAGCGATTGCTGGAGTTTATGAGGGACAGGTGCACGACCCGCTTTGCTCAGTGCTTTGAGTCTGGGGGATGGCCTACCACAGAGACCTTGCAGATGTTGGAGAATTGGGGCCTTCAGGAGCAGGTTGGCGAAACCAACAGAGAGGCATTGTTGAGGCAAATTGAGCAATCCTTCTGGGAAACTTACTATGAGTTGCGGAGGAAGCAAAATATTGGCAACAGTGCAGAGACCCAATGCAGGGAGGCCGTACTAGCACGGGAGGAGTTGGCTAGTAGGCTCCAGTAGACGGAGGAGCTCCACAACGAGCACTTGGCTCGGGCGACAGCCGCATGGGATGCCGAATGAGCTACCTTGGAGACAGTGCTAGCCGGAGAGAGGATGACTAAGGGCACCTTGGAGGCACAGTTGGCGGAAGTGCAAGAAGACAGGTCTATGTTGGAGAACCGACAGAGTAGCGCTTTGGAGCAGGTGGACCAGAAAGATAAGGAAGTTTTGGAAGCCACATTGATGGTGAAAACAACGATGGAACGCCAGATGGTGGCTGAGCGAGACCTCAAGTTGCGGACGGACCAAGTCTACGAGTTACGTGCTCGCCTGACCGCTGCCCCCTCTCCACCAGGGACGCTTCCCCAACCCCCTCCTTAGTTTTTCTGATGTGTATATTGTATAGGTTGCATTATCTCCGTTTTTGTTGTTAGTCGCCTGGAGACAACTTTTCTTTTTGGGGGGGATGATGTTGGCGGCATTATTGTGCACGAAACTAAGACTAGTTAATTATGTGTAATTGTTTTGGTTAGTTGGCAACCGAGGGGTGGCAGTTGCGGTGCGACGGTTGGAGCTTGCACCCCCTCGGTATCTTTATATACTTCGGAATGTAACTTGCAAGACAGAATTATTATGAATAGAAGAATACCTCTTATACTTTGTCTGATATTTACAGCATTATTCTGCATTATGTGCTTTATGTTTTAAGTTATTCACCCGAGAGGGCAAACACCTTGTCAGAGACGGGGTCTGGCGTGAACACAACACTACTGAAATTCATCCTTAGAGCTCAATTCTCCAATTGCTGATGTAAAAACAAATCAATGAATGCCAAAATGAAACCACCTCATGTTACTTTATTGCCTTCCAACACTAATCGAACCTTTTAGGGTTTTCTCCTTTACTTTGACGAAGTTATTTTGTAATTTATATCTCCCTTAAGTAGTTCAATCGGCTTGAGGGTCTAATTCATCATTAATAAAGTGCCCACCTTTTAAAAGAACTTAACAACTCCTAGGGGGACATGCCATGGGGGGTTTTTAAGTTATATTTTATTTTAACTTTATAATATAAAATTATAAAGCTACTTTATTATGGCTTTTAATTATTTCTATAAATAGCCACCATAACATAAAATTACCCGTTTTAGCCATGGATGGCTTTCTATTTTTAGCAAAAAGGTGACTTAGCCATAAATAACATTATTTGCTCAAGGATGAAGACAACCAACTACCAAACTGTAGCGTGTAAGTCCTTCCCTGCCTAGAGTAACATCTCCTATCCATTGGATTTGCCGATGGAGATGGATAATAGGCAAATCTCAACACCTGAGTGATCAACTAGGAAAGAGGGGACATAACAAAATGACAACTGGTATTTTACAATAAAAATTTGACAGAAAGTATTTAAGTTTAAAACAGAGATCGAAAGGCTAATAGCTACCAATTTGACTATCTAGATATGATTTCCTATTGTAAAAAAATTTCTATTAGTAGAAAGAGGTACATAAAGATTTGGTAATACATACGAATATGATTATCTCTGATCATTTAATTAAATATAGTAGCTTATATGTGACTGTCTTATCAAACACACCATCCTTATAGAGAAGAAGCAGAAAATTAAGTCAAGGGCATAAGATAGGCTTTCATGTATACTGCAAGAAAAAGGTTATATATCCAAGCGATATAAACATTAGGGCAGCTGATTTTCTAATAGGTAACAAAAAGAAAATATAGAAAAAAAAATCAATTGACGAAAAGATAATTTATTCTACATAGGTCACATTGTAATTGAATATAGGGAAGCTGTTTGAGAGCAGATCGTACGAACAATATATCAAAAAGGTTCTCTACTTTTCTAATTTTGTTAATGTATATCAAAATCCTTCAATAACATTTATACTTGAATATTTCCATGTTATACTAAAATTATGTAGAAACACAAGATCAGTTTTCCAACAAGCTAAAACATTATCATTACCTGTGCTGCATCATATGAACCTTGTTTCATCAATCCTCTGGCAGCCTGAAAAAAGATACAAGCGTGTTCTGAACCCAAATCAGCACCCAGAAGCCTGGTAGAATTTTCATTGTCTGCATGTTTTCTTACAAGATCTTGAGACTTCTGAATATACAGGAGCCTATTTTGTACAATGTCATCCCAAGCCTCAACATCATCAAACTCAGCTGTGGGCCAACGATTCCGCCACAATGCAAGCAAGCTAAAAGGAAAAAACAGTAATCCAAAACTTAACATTCTGGGAAACACAAACACCAATAATGGAAAACTGATCTCAAGCAAACACCAACAAATTTCAGGCAGCCAGCTTTACTGATAATTTTCAGTTTTAAGTGACAAAGTAAGCCCAAACACATCAACAATAACATCATATTATTATGTATCTCAAAGAACAACTCACTAGATCAAACTAGGACTCAATATAGGAAACTCTAGGCATGACATACAAACCTCTGCAATTGAACCCTTACACTTGTAACTGGGATCACCTCAATGAATTCATCCAGTTCTACGATACGCTGAAGCTGCCTTACTAGTAGATGTCTGCTCACAGTTGCAAGAGGATGAATGGATGACCAATGCCTTATGAAACTGTCAAAACCCTTTTGAATGTAAAATTTGGCAAGGTCAAACTGATCGTTTATTACAGCTAAAGTTGCAAGCTCTACACTGAACTCATCATATAACAACTCTCTTTTTGTAGCATTTTCAAGTGCACCCTGTACAAAATCTGTTAATAATGAACTGTATGTTGGTAACTTAAGAGATCCCTTGATGAAAAGATATAGATAAGGATCTTGTATGCCTGAAGACCACAATATCTGAAAGTCAGGTTCTTCTAATGCCTCTTTATTAATCTGAAGGAGTGTGTCCTCCATTACATCTTGCCACCGATTCAAGTCTACCAAACACTGCAAGCGCTGGTTGTACCACAAATCTTGTTCTACACTAGTGATATCAATACCTGCAAGTATATAGAAATTGACAGTGTTGCTTTACATGAGTTAGAGGTTCGCAAAAGATTGAAAATTCAAGCCAAATAAAAAAGCACGTGCATTCTTTTCCCATTAGGACACAATTTCAGGTGCTTTCCTTCCTTGCCTATAAAGTGAGAGATTTTTCTTCTTATATAGAATGCTTAGCTAATATATAAGTTCTCTGAGGTTATATAATATGCATTAATTTATGAATAAAATAAAGAAACAAAGAATAAGATAATATATGCACACCTTCAGTATTTGCCCCTTCAAATTGATTGATTGCATTGTCATAAAGCTGAAGAGCTTTGTTAGAATCCCCATGCAACTGAGACTCCAAAGCATGTCCAGTTATTGCTGCCTTGGTAAGGCTTGTTTTGTAAATAGAAAGGACCACATCATGTTCTCCAATTGACTCATACAACTTCACAAGCTCTAACCAAGCTTCAATGACAGAATTTTCCTTACGAACTTTTCTTGTTGGTCCACAATGCCTCTTTATACTGGCTTTATGCACCTCATCTGCAGGTGTTTCATGTAAAATTGCATTTTCTAAAAAAAGGATTCCAGTATGAAAATTTCTTGACTTTTGAGAAGCAGAACCAACAATTTTTGGCTGTATCCAAGACTCCTTAGTCTCCAAACAAATATCCATTGCACAGCCAACAAATGATGCTCCATTTCTAGTCCTCTTCAATGCTGCCTCAATGCCATCTCTTACTGTATGTTTCAATTCATGCTCTGCTTTGTGCAGTTCGTCAGGATGTAGAGAATATATAGACTGGCAAAGGACAACAAGGAAGAGCCTAGAAAACACATTATCTTTCTCAGATAAAATTGACAGAGGAATTATAACATCCTTGTATGCAATTTCGATGTCTGGAAGTTCCCCTGAATCAAAAGAAAATGAAGAAATAATTTCATCATGCAATGCATCAAGAATATATCCAACAAACAAATCTTTAATGTGGATATGTCACATACATATGAAAACAAGTAATTTTATGATTTTTTATCTTTTGCACTTATTACAACAGGAGAAAACCTTGAAAGTTTTAAGTATAATAAGTTTAGAACACTAAAATGCAAAACTTCACCCACCTATCCGATATTTCCTCATCATTTGCACCTTGTTTGCTCGTTCCAGAGATTGCTGTGACAACTGGGATTGCCTTCTGCGTGCAGCATTTATTGCATTGATTTTAGCTTGAGAATTTGCAAGGCTGGATTGTAAAATTCGGCGTTTTAGTGTGGTGCCTTTATCAATTAAAGTTCCTCCTTGTTGAAAGCTGTCTACACTACTATTTCCTTCATATTGTGAAAGTGCAAAAAGGGAACTTCCCGCTTGTACATCTCCAGTTATAGAACTCTGTGTCTGTGAAAGTGATAGAAGTTGTGATGGTACATATGTTGCACGTATGATGTTTTGACTTTGGGCCTTGCCTTTGGTATCAACACTACCTGAGCCTTGAATGGTATTATCAAGTGAATTTAGATTAGTTAGCTGTGTTTGTGTTTCTGAAAAGAGAGGAGTCATTGGCAGTGTTCCACCTAACCAAGATGTGTTAATAGTGTACTCAAAGAATTCACAATCAGAAAGCGGAGCATTGAATACTGGACGCCCAAAATCAACTGATTCTTCACAAAGCTGGAAAAGGAAAAAAAAAATAAAAAATAGTGCATCAGAATAAAAATCTGTAAGTCCTGCATCTTAAAATTTTGAAAACCAATACATAGCACTGATGAACAGAGGATCCACACTGATAGACCAGAATATCTACCTTCAGCAAAAGATTAACTGTAATCTGTGACCACTGGTCTTCAACATCTCCATCGTATATGTCATTTACCATCTGAAGGAAGCGTGGACAAAGATCACGAGAAAGCTCTGAATGCCAAAAACTTTGAAGATTATGCTTCACTGCATCTGAATCATCACTGAGGCCTAGTAATAAATGATGATGCAGTAACTCGTTCTTGTCCATCCCCTTCTCTTTGTATAAGAAAATCAGAATGTTGAAATATAATTGCCGACAATCACTATCTTCATGATCGGTGAATGCCTCATATAAAACAGGAAGCACCTTTTCTGTTAACTTTGAATTAGGTAGGTCCTTGACAAGCTCAGAAACCAGTTGAAGAGACTTTAACTGAGCAATTTTATCCCGGTGTGTCAGAAGTTTTGATAGAAAGGGCGCAATTGAGTTGAAAAGATTAGGAATGGAATCTGATCTCCTTAGAAGAATATCCAGAGCAGTTACCTTAAACACACCATGTATGCGTGGCAATAGATCCAGAACCATTGCAGCATAGCTATCAAGAAAAGGAGGAAAATGGATGGTTATTTTGTCGGTAATATTCAAAAAATGCCCAGCATCCCCATCTTTGAAAAGTGACAAAAGAATTTGTTTCAGAGGTGACTGCAGCATGTGTTCCTTGATGCTGAGTTTTCCTTCTTCTGTGTGTTTTAATACCATTCCAATAAGTTCTGCTGCAGCATTGTATACATTTTTCAGTTTGTATCTTACATTAAGAAGAAGAGCCTTACAGAGACCCTCCTCAGACACTGTAAAATTGTCTGATGAACCACACAATGAGATACCTGAAACTGCCATTACCCCAAGAAGTTGCAACCCAACAGATCTGTTCATGCCTACTGATTTGTCATTCATATTTGGGTTTCCTCCACCAATGGTAAGATAGTGAATAACTGCACCTCTATCGAGGCTTATTGAATCTTTCCATGTTTGTATGTAAAGCCTTATTACTTCTAAGTTAGCCTGTAAAACCAACTTTGATGTGTGAGCTGCCACTGAAATTAAATGGTTCACAAAAGAAGAAGCTACAGGAACATCAGGAGGGACAGGCAAATTCCACTCTAATAAAGTGATGCATATGTCTCTAAGCATGTAATGAAAAGTTCTCCCTCCAGAAAGATCAGGATCTCTTAGAATAACTTGTAGATATGGCTTGAACCAGGTGGAAGCAAATGGTGCAAGCACCTTTCGTGCTTTGCTGATAATTTTTGCTATGAACAAACATACATTAATAGGGGCGACAACATTTGCCAATGTTGCATACAGAGATTTCATCCACTCTGGCATTCCATCATTAGGCAATTTCACACTGAATTTTTGTTGGCAATGCTCTATCAACCGTAGGATAATTCCCATAGATGGATGTCGATCAAAATCATCTTGATCTATTTCTTCTTTCTCAATGACCTCCTCCCCATTATTTTGGATGGTATTCAAGTCATTCACTTGAAAGCTTTCTGCTACAGCCTGACCACTACCATTATCTTTAACATCCACATTTACTTCATCTCCAGTTCTTTTTTGGGAATCATTTAAAAACGTGTTTATTAAAGCCGGTTCATCTGTAAGTGTTGCACCAACAATATATTGAGATGAAAGTGAAGAAACCCCACTGCTTCTCTTTGCATGACTTCTTTCTGATCGCATGCTCTTCACAGCAAGATATGAAGTTTTCACCATTGAAGTTTCTACAAGAAAGCTATTATAAACCTTTGAGCAATCAACGATGTTTTGCCAAAGAGGTTTTCCGGGGAAATCTTTAAAAAGAACTGCATACAATTTTTCCTGATCTTGTGTCCGCATAACAATTTCTGCAAGACAGTTGTATGCTGCAATATGCAATTCACGCCACAAAATAATGTTCTCTGGGAAAGGAAAGTCAGCAGGATCATTTTTTGCACGTGAATCACTAGTTGCATGCTGCATCAACAGTTGATTAGAAACAATAGGAGTGATTCTATCTTTAATGGATTTTGCATCCACCCTATTAAAAAGCAGTTCCACCATTTTATAATGGCAGATCCTAACAAGAAGATAATCTTGTTCTGTTTCCAATGTACTTTGAATTCTGTCTGGACGCTTATCAAATATCTGTTTAAACTCAACAATGTTATCTTCATACCACCCAACAATAAAATCAACAGGAGCTCTTTTGATCATTGGGACAAACATGTAATCAAACACAGCACGTCGTAGGCTTGGGACTTTGTCAAAATCATTGAGCATTTTCAGACAATGAACACATGCAATTCCTCTATTTTCATCAACGATTTCTGCATATGATTCCAATATTTCTTGTGCCTTTTTTCTTGCTAGCTTTACATGACTCTGGAAAAGTGGGAAAATAACTTCCAGCAGTTCCAACCTATTGGCCATTAATATTGCATCTTCAAGCCTCTGAAGCATATGAATATAGGCAACCCTTTCATTTGAACCTTGGGGTATGTCTGTTTCCCGAACTAACAAATGATCAGTCACAACTTTTGTTATGGTGTCTACTAGACGGAGTAAAAACTTATTGTTGATTGCATATTTTAAGAAATAAGGAGCAATAACAAGTGCATTACTCTTGACTGTCATTACTGTATTTCTTTGCAGCAGCTTTGTAGCCCCCAAATCAGGAACAAGTTGACCACTATTGAAAAGTAGAAAATAGCTCTCAATGATAAAACAAAAAGATGGCTGGTTCTCTACTAAAACAGTGTCACAACTAGTATCTAGCATAAATAGCTTATGAAGCATCTCCAGAAAGAACAACCTGTCACTAAGGGTAGCCTCAGGATTACAGCATGGATTAAGAAGTTGAACATGTTTAAGGTACTCCCTGAGGAAACTGGACTTTGTAATGCTCTCCCTTTTTAAATAATCATCTAGAACTGCAATTAACAATAGCCTAGCAGTGAAATTTTGTACAGCTTCTTGTAATAAAACTGAGAGGCACTCTTTGTATGAAAACTTTATTTGTTGAACAATGACATTTCTGAAGTTAAAATAAAATTGACTTCCAGTACCGTTCTCTGCTGACTCCTCAGATCCAGACTGACCCAATCTTTTATGGTCTAACACCAATTCTAACAACTGAGAAGCCGTGACACCCAATGCTATGGCCAATATTAAAATCTCCAAAGCAACAGGTTGTAATGCTGGAGGGCATGGCTGTTGTAATGATAACAAACTGTTTAGCAACTTCTGTCCAGTGCTTTTTGTATTCTCTTTACCTAACACAGGCAGCAAAATTCCCACTTGATGTAATTGTTGATATCCTTTCAAAATGTACATTATGTTTACTAAATCTGTGTGTTTGGAGACGCTCAAGAATTTTATCTCGAATTCGATTTTTCCTTCAGATAACAAGCTCCTAAGCAAATGTATGAAACTTTCTTTGAATGTTGATGATGCAGATGACAACATTTTAATAATTTTCATGGTTTGCCTCACAAGATCCTCTGAACTTTGGGACTCCAATGATGAATAAGCAATTTTTTGGGGATGGAAAAGAACTTCATATATCAAGTTTTGAAAATGAGGTTCATTAAAGGGTACAAGTTGATGGATCCTACCATCCTCTTTCAGTAGGGTTTTCATCCTTTCCTGAGATATTTCTACATCCTGCTCCTTTATTCCAAGTTCAACATAAATCATTACTTCTAGAAATTTGAGAAGATCAAGTATTGTCTTTACTCTTAGACATCCGTGATATTCTTTCTGAGAAGGAGTTAAAGGCTCCAATAAATTAAGATATGTGTCCCAACATGAATTTTGAAGGAAACCGGTGATAGCAGAACCAATGCCAAAGATCTCCTCACCAGTCTTCAGAACTATATCATTTAATGATACTAATTGTCCCTTCAAAGCCCATTCAAACCATTGCAGACAACACATAAATTTTTTCATCCATATCTCAAGCATCTCAGCAGTACACTTATCACTGTTTAGGTCAGGAAATCTCAACCCAGTATCAAAAACCTTCAAGGTGTTTTTGACCTCCTGAACATTTTTGACCTTGGACTTGAACCAATTAGCAGATGATCCAACTGCACAAGGAGGAAAAGTATCATCAATTTAGAAAGAGAAAGGAAAAAAATGGCCTACATTTTTTAACCTTCCTCACAGCTTCCTTGATCATATTACAGGACTAAATAAAAAGATAGTATATCTTTAAGCAAAGTAAAACTAATAAGGTATCTAAACATTGTGATCTTCTTCCACATTACTGTTGAAAATGAAGAATTGTAAATATAAATAAATACAGTTACAAATATAACTTGTGAAATGTATCTAATACAAATACAGTTTCAGATATGAATATAACAGATTTTAATCTAGTATATAGACAGAGACAGGATGAAATACATGTAGCCATGCACTCAAAAGAAGTAGATACATCAGAGAACAGAAAACAAATTCAGAGTAAAAAATGAGAGTTACATGAAACTCAAAATCAACTGCTAATATTGAAAAAGAAAAAATACATTTAGTTGTTTTCCTTTTTTTGCTTTAATGTATTTTCTTTCTTTGCAGGGATGAGTATCTCAGATATAACCCATACCATATGCCCAACCCATAGACCAGACCATACCATACTTTAGAGTAACGACTGATAGTAATGAAAATAAACAAAAAATCAAATCTCCATACTGGAAAAGCGAATATATGTTTACATGCCTTTTTTTTAATATATGTTCTTCCTTTGCAAGGCTGAATTTCCCAGATGTAACCTATACCATATCCAAGCCATAGCCTAGATTATATCATACTTCGATCCACAAGAGATACACTGATATAGTGTACCCAAGCCTTTTTAACAGTTTTCAAATTTGTGATATCTTTCTCTATATACCAGGGATAATGTTGTGTGGGAAAAGCCGGAGGAAGGTTGGATTAAGGTAAACTTTGATGGGGCCTCAAGAGGAAACCCAAGACCTAGTGGAGCAAGTTGTATTGCAAGGAATCATGAAGGTAGAACTCTCAAGGAGAGAAGTGAGCATCTGGGTGTGATAACGAATAACAAAGCAAAATTTAGAGCAGGGCTTATGGGCCTGAAATGTTGAAGGGAAGTTGGAGAGTCGAAGATTCATTTGGAAGGAGATTCAATATTGACGATCAATGTGATCAGGCAAAACTTCACTACAAATCGGAAATTGCAAAGGTGGTTAAGACCAATTAGTGGAGTCATTAACTTGTTCGAAGACTTTCAAACTTCTCACATATACCAGGAGGGCAATCAGGATGCAGGCAAGCTTGGAAACCTGGCCATTGAGTTGGATGGTCGACTTGGTCAATATGATATGGCAGATAGGGAACCGAGCTAGGCTGGATTGATGACATCAGATGGTGAGTGATTGACCTCTCCCATAGGCTGGCTGGGTATAATCTCCAATTGGGGCTCGGTGTCATAAGTGAAAAGTTATTAATAAGTAAGGTGGATCACACAAAGAATATATGGCAGCAAGGATGGCAGAATTGGAGATGAGATGGGCTGCAGAGATAAAGACACTTGTGAGGAGCAACGGATATTCTTGGCATCACTCATGTGATGGAGCTGTGACAGTATCACACTTCATTGTTCCAGGAAGGAAAGGTACATGAATTGTGGTGCCGTCTTCATCAGATGACGGGCCACATTATTATCGGAGGTGGGCAAGATTTGTATAAGGATGAGACGGATTTCCTTTTTCACAATCGACCAAGAAAATCTAGGATTGTTGCCATGGATACTCTTGTGATGTTTTAGTGCAGGAAACGACAAATGTCATTTCTAGGTGATGTTTCTGTAAAAAACTGAAGCAAGTTTTTATCTCTAGGCACAAAATGGCAATTCATGCCATCCAGAGGATATTCGGTGAGGATTTCCTGGTGTCCAAGCATCGCTATAGGGTTAACACAGACATCTTTGAGATGTTTGTGGTGAGCATTTTGGATGCTGGTGAGGGGAAGGAGATGGTAGGAGATTTGTGCAGGAAGGTGATTAGGAAATGCTATTTGGGTGAGCTTGATGACATCGCAAACCCTTTTCTCCTGAAAAAGATGGTGGACCCAACGAAGGAAGGGGGTGCGGGATAGCTGCAGAGGTATGTGCCTTGTCACATCTCGATCCTATGCTTACATTTATTATTAGTATAACTGATGAGACTATTGGACATCATTCATGTTGTTTGGTTATTTTAATTTTAACATGATTGATAAAATTAGATGGTTAAATAAAAATGCCTAAAAATGAAATTAAAATTGAAATTGAAATGATCTTAAGTTATGATTATGAGTTTTATCTTTCGCATGTGCTTTAATTATGGTTTATGGTACTGACCTACTGATGTAAATTTGAGTGTAAATTAGTGCAGGTACCCGTCGACAACGAGAATTTGGCTGAGGTAGAAGTGCCCTAGCCACTTGGCAAGAATATGCATGATGGAACCTGGAGTACTTGCACACACTCACGTAGTATATTCATATTGCATTTGTGATGTTTAAGTTTTGCATTCATGGTAATCTTGATGTGTAGTTTAGACATAGAGTGCGAATGACTTTTATGAAGATGCATTGCTTACATTGTGTTTGTTTAAAAATAAAATGTTAGGAAAACTAAAATCGCCACCCTTGTTGGTTTTTTTAATGATTACGTACTTACTTTTATTAGAAAAATAAAATGCCTAATTTGTTCTAAATGCCTCTAATATTTTCAATTAAGAAATTTTCTTTACTTCTACATATTTAATTAATTTATTGATATATTTTAATATAAATAAGAATATATTTCAAATAATAAATAAATATTTTTAATATTTTATTTTAATATAAAACAATGATTCATTTGTTTATATAAATATTTATTTTTAAAAAATAATTGTTAAAGAAATACTTTTATTTCACTAAATAAATATATTTCATGCATTTAATAATGCATGATTCCGGTACCTTGGAATGGAAAGCAATAATATAGCTGAATTTTCATCGCTTGAAAGAGGGCTGAGATTGTGTGTGGAGAAAAAAATTTAGCCGTTGGAGATCAAAGGCAACTCACAAATTGCAATTAATGCAGTCCAAAATGGTCACATACACAATTGGAAACTGGGAAGAATTCTAAAATCCATTTTAGAACTTTTAAAACAAATACCGGAGTACAAGTTAAACCACATCTTTCGGGAAGCTAATCATGGCGCGGACTATTTGGTGAATGCGGGTGTCAAGTCAAAGTGTGAAAAAGAAAATATCATTCACGAAGCACAGGGAGAGGATCTTGTGAGGATTCTAAGGAATGACATGGCACGTGAACAGCAGAACAGCAGAACTGGCATCGGATAAGGGTGATGGAACAACTCACTGTCGATCGTAGGGGAAATACGATTGATCCATGCCCAAAATCTTTCCTTTTCATCTCGAACTTAGAGAGGAAGCAGTTTTAAGCTTTTACAAATGAAATCACATGCCAAAGTACAATGCAGTGGCTCAAGGAAGATCAAGTTATGGATTTGTTTGAGAGAGATAGTACTGGAACAGACTGGATGCCAGAGTTTGAGAAAAAAGCAGAATCGGTCTTTATAAAGGGAGGCTCGATAGAAGAAAGAAGGCATGCAAGGTGTATAACTTTAGTTGCAGGCATGGTGCATCATTTTGGCTTAATCTGCATGTGCAGAGATGAGACCTTCCAAGTGCAATGTAGGAGGTTATTTCACGCAGACAAGAGAGTCAGGGATGCGGTATGGAGGCTGGCTCTCGCCAGCCTTGGTGGTGGTGGCAGGCGATTGGTGCGATGGTTTCATATACGAGGCAGTGATCTGCCCTATGGTGGATATCTTGGCTTCTAAGGAGACGTGTATTCAGAAGATCGATGGATTTATTCGCACTATAGATGGGCAGCGGTTGCAAATGAAATTCTAAATCTAGATTCGGATAAGTGGGCAAGTTTATTTGGCTTGTATTTCAATGCCGCCAACTACATCCCCTCGGAGTCTGATGAGGTATCTGACCAGGAGAATATGGGGGACGACCGAAAGAAGACAGAAAAGGAGAAGAAGAAGACTTTCATCGAGGAGGCCTGGGAGGTGTACCGAATCAGGGTCATCAATAGGGATCTAGCCCCTTTCCAAAGGCTGCTAAACTCGGAAGAATGCTGGCTCTCGGATGCCTCCGCGATGAAAGTAATGGAAATCGGAGAGAGGCTGGCGGCAATCCTTCAGGCACTCTAGGTTTAGTCTATCCATTAAGGTTTCTGCAAAAGTGTATTGGACCAGTACTTTCTCTGGTATAGCTAAATGTAAGGGAGCTAACCCTCTTCTGGTTAGTACTTATCAATAAAAATAAATAAAAAAATAATGCATGATTCCTAACATAAATAAAGTAACTAATAAATAAGATAAAAACAAAAGAGAACAAATAATTCATGATTTTTTGTTTAAAGTAAGAGTATCTTATTTAAAGAAAACTCTTTTAAGAAAAAGTTAATGTCTAAATAATTATTTTCTAAAGAGATAGTTTATTTTGACATTAATAAGTCAAACTTGAACTTGACTATCCCAAAGTTAATGGGAAGTAAAAGATTCGATGCTTTTTAATAAGAGATAAGTTTAAACACATTTTACAGTGCATTTTTTAGAGTTCATGAAAAAAAAGGAACAACCCAAATCGAATGCATGTTGAAGTGTGTAAACAAAAGCGTTTTATATTAAGCTTTTTAATATTGAAAGTAATGCAATCAGAAGATTTACATAGCACCATTACTGCAGTTAGGCTTACGGTATTTTTGGAGGGACTATTGTGAAAACTACAAAATTAAAAGAAATAAAAAGAAAAGCAAGATTTGGTTAAAAAGGAAGCACACAAATCTTTATGAGTGAACAGGGTAGCCATTATACAGGATCAGCGATATCGGGCAGCAATATCGGGGAGCAATATCTTTTGTGCAGGTTGACCAACTACTGAGCAATAATTACTGAGAACAGTTCGATACTTCGGTGGGAGAAGGTATTAAATAGAAACAAAGTATTTTGGGGCTTAATCTGTAAGCAGATCTCTTGGGAATTTCACCAGCTTTCAGCATAATTATTTCTTGGGTGAACAGTATGTACATCTAACCATTGATATTCTTGCACTTTGTTCAAACAAATTGAAGTAAATATGCTATTTTCTGTATATAAGATGACGTTTTAGCAAATCCATGTGCAATATATATGTGTTTATTATATAATATGTAATACATATATATATATATATAAGAGTGTATATATGTGTTTACAATGTACATATTATATATACAAAATCTACATGTGTTTTTTTTAAATACAAAAAACACTTGTGCTTGCTATTCATTCACTTCGATCTTGAGATTTATGAATTTTATCTCGTTCATGTAGATCTAATTAATGAATCTGTTTCAAAGCCTATGTAGAATAATGAAATTTATAATTATTTATAAACCTGCAATTATATATATAAAATGAATAGAAAATGATCTTGTAAACTCTATTTTTAGATTTATGTGACTGTATTTTAGAAATCAGAATTGCTTATGAACGAGAAAATTAGTTGATTTGATGTAGTTGAGCATGAAAGAATTTAGATAATTTCTTTAACGTGTAAAAATATATCCATGTGCATATATGAAGACAATTATATATATATATATATATATATATAGATATATATAATGTTTGTTTGGCAGATGCTAGTTTCCTTACTCTACGGTTGCATACTTTTAGTAGAAATTAAAATCATCATGCATGTGTACATGCATCTTGATTGACTTATGCATATAGAAATAGATTAATATGTCATTTTTTTGTAAATAATTAGATGCATGCAACCATGTAGATTTCTTGAATGTACGAAGATAGTAAGATGAGTTTTTCCTCTTGTGCATGGAAAGAGATATTTAGATTAATAAATTTTGCATGAATTACAATAGGGAAAAGAATGCATGTAGCTCCATAATATTATCAATTGCATGAAAAGGGAATGTTAGTTTTTAGAATGCATGCATGTTGTTTACTATGGATGCATTTAGGCATTTGCATGTCTGCAAGAGTGTTTTCTTTTAAGAAATAAGATAGTTTTATTTGTGAGTTATGGGTTTATGCTTTTGGGAATGGGTGCCGAATATGGAATAACAGAAAAGGTTGATCAGCTCCTATTGTATTATGTCTCTCTTCCATATCCTGATAGTAGGACATGTATTTCATACAAACAAATGCATGTAGATATGTCAGGCTGCACTACGTTTCCCTCTTGCCTATTGTTTCCAGGTAGCTAGGCATTTCGTGCAGGGTCGGGTATCTTTCATGTTATGAAAGATTCTGAGGGAGCGTAAGCTTTGTGGTTGGGTGGAAAAGCACTTGAGCCATGTTCTCGTCTCTCGAGTTGTGGATGACAGATGCGGTCGATGGCACTCAGAGGCACATAACTACTTTTCATATCTATGCTATTCATTGTATATGCTTGTATATTGTACATTGTTCTTGTATAGATTTATCTCTCAAGCATGAGGGCCTAGGATGTAATTATTATTTATCTCATGTATATGTGCTAACACCTAGATTAAGCACTACATCATTGAGATGTATTGACATTTATGGAAATTGAGATATTATCTTTTATTTTTATATTATTGAAATTATAAGATTTGAAGGTCTTACCTTACATGCCTACTTGGTATTTGAAGGTCTGGTGAGTGAAGACGAGGAGGAATTGATTGCGGTGGCTGTTATGTAATCTGCTCCTAGGGAAACTCTTCTGGAGGAGGTGGTAATGGCAGATCACAGTGCGTGTGGACTTGAGTGTCTAGTGAAGGCAGCTCACGGCTAGGTATAGTTTGGATTTGGTGGTTGAAAACAATATGGTTTTGGTACTTTTTTGCGATAGACTTAGGGTATATGGGCTAGGCTGCCCCAATTTTGGACAATATTTTTGTTGTTGTTATAAGGATGTATACAGTATGAATTACAGAGGATGGGATGTGGGTATGAAGGTAGAATGTACATGCAGAAAGCCTGTAGATTGTCCCAATGATATGAAATCAAGTCAATAGGAAGTAGAATTTGAAGCATGTATGAACTTGATATAGATGTAATGCAGTTTTTTGAATTAATACAAGGGTGCAGCCCCATAATGCCGTAATTTATTGATAAAAAAAAAATCAGATTTGTGATAATAAAATTTGAACTTTAATTATGGGTTTACATGATTTAATTGGTTTCTTTACTACGATCCATGGTATTTCTGGGATAAGGATGGCAGAATGGCAGGGGATGCAGTAGGGGATGGCAATCCAGGGCCGCTTTTTGGGGACGGCGGAGCAATGGCAATATATATCAACACACACGTGTGCGCGCACACACACACACAGAGTCAAATTTCTTCAAGATAATGAAGAGCGATTTAACATCAGCAGTATAACAGGAAAATGTTAAAATGATGTGAGATGATGTCTAGAGAAACCTGCGTGCCAACCACATTCCAAAACTAAATTTTGCTTGTACTTCTCACACAATATCAATGTACCAGACCATATCAAACGCACCTTTAACAGACAATAATAACCGACTCTAATACCATATAAAAAAATTTGAGGTTTGAAATTTTTTGAACAGTGAAATCAGAAATCCAATATATTACTTTGTGTTAACTCTTATATAACTTATATCATTAGCTATGAATCTAAATCATGATATATTTATTGTTGTTATACTACACTTAATGCCATAACTGCTGTCATGATTAATCTAATTGCTGTTATACTGCTGTCATGGTATATTTATCAGTCATTTTTAAAATTTATAAATTACTTCTTTTTAAAACATTATAAAAAATGCCTTTTCCTTAAGAGGATGCCTGACTGTCCCTGAGACGGATGACGAATGTCTGAAACGTCTCCAACCACCTTGGGGATCACCAGGCATTCCCTATGTCAGACGTCCTTCAAATGTCCCAGGACGACCAGGCATCACCTAGGCTTTTCCTGACATCCCCAATTTTAGGGACATGTTCCGAAACATTTTCGAATTTTCTCAGTTTTGGGGGAATGGCTAGGGGATGTCCCCTAAAGTCCCCCCATCCTCGAAACACCTTAAAGGGACAGGGATGGGAGTTTGAAGGGTGGGGATGCATCCCCATGTAGCACAATTTCTTTATCATTTTGGCACAAATAGAAAGAAAGAAAACATATCAGTGCCTATGAATGACAAAAAAGAGATCAAAGGTAGTCGAACATATGGCAGGTATGATAGAAAAGGATTAAGCTGATAGGGGCCCTGGACACAAAGCAAGAAACTACAGAAAAATGAGAATAGCTGGAATATGGGATAACTAAAAAGAGTAACAACCAAACAAGTACAATTATAAATAGACAAATGAGTGGAGATCTCTGCAAATCAATAAAAGAACACCGGCCAGTTGTTGAACACATATCCCAAAGTGTTAAAGTTCAATGAGACATTGTAGAAGCCAATGATCTTATAATCTATCACTGTGGGAATACCAATGCCAATTTTGAGAGTGTTCATTGCATAAAGTCCAGAACCAAGGAGGCAATAATCATTTTCATCCTGCACTTGATGTGAGCATAAGATTGCATACACTTTCCCAAATTAATCCCCATAAAATCCTAATTAATTGATTCTGCATCTGTATTAATGTAAATAGAAACGCCCACAAAACATTTCCTGAAAAACTAAAGAGTTAAGAGAAACGCTACAATTTGAAATAAATCATATTTAGTAGATACAATCTATAGTTAAAAATCTCTTTCACAGAAATTACCAGTTCAAATAGTATGAATACCAAGTTAAAAGAAATGGTATCCTCCTATATAAAAAATTGAATGCATAGAAAAGAATGACAGATTAAGTAAATTTTAAAATGCATGTGTTGCAAACTTCACAGCTGAGAAATACATTAAACAAAAAGTAAAAACTTGTTATATTTACAGTTTGAATAGAATCGAATTGAATAATCCAAGTGTGGAACAAAGCACTTTCATTCTACCTAAAATAGAGCATGGTGAGATCTAATCAGTAGTACTGCTGAAAAAATCACTTGGCACAACATTTCCAAATGATCAAATTTTCTACTCACCAGGCAAAACTTCACACAGAGAATTGAACAACCACATACATTTCTTTCTACATTTTTCTTCAGATCGACCAGTTTGCAAAAACAGCCAATCTAGGAAATCCTCAATGTTCAAGAACATCCTCCTATCTTTCCTATTCTTCAGCAATATAGAGATATTCTTTCTTATCAGTCTTTGTATTCCTTCAAGCACTTTGCCCATTTGTTTCACGGTACCTGACAAAATTAAAAAAGAGTACATAAAGTACTCCTAATAATCCTCTATGATTATACTATGGCAATGTGAATCAAATACAAGAATTATTCGATGACAACATTAATATCATTGTCATTAGAGTTACATAAAGAATGCTAGAAGTTATCATCATCATCATCAAACATTCAAATAGAGGAAGTTCAATTAGAAATTTTCAAACCTAAAAAACAAGTAATGACAAGTATTACTTACAAAACCAGGTTTGCGCTACAGAACTTCCCAACTTCAAATTTTCTAAATTATGTTAACTTGTTAAGTATTCATTATCATAGTTTGCAAACTTGAACAATTTGGCAAGTCACCAAGTACTCAAAGAAAATTTCTCATGATGAGTTTTCATAAGGTTAATACTTAATAGAGACTCACTGAAACATAAGAAAAATTTAGTAAGAATAAAAAAGGCCCAAAAACACTGCATATACTGGTATTTTCGCCAGCTCTGTCACATGCCCTAAAAAACACCTGCACACCAAAAACATGCCATAAAATGTACTGAAGACCGAATAACACAACTGTAGACTGAAAATCATCCCTAAAATGCAAGCATACAACAAAATGTGCCCTAAAAGCACTTGCCTACTGAAAAACATGCCCTAAAACATTAGTGTAGACTGAAAACGTGACTGTAGGCTGAAAAGCTTCCATTTTTTAGCCTGAAGTATTTTTAAAGTTTCGGAGTTTTTTACTTTGGGATCCGTCATGTCCTCATTGACTCCAAGTTTGCAAACTATGTTCACAACAGTTGTTTCTATGTGAACTACTATATAGGAATATAGAAGATATCTTTAAAGGCCACATCAGACACAGAAATCAGAAAAGCACAACAGTTGTTTCTATGTGAACTACTATATAGGAATATAGAAGATATCTTTAAAGGCCACATCAGACACAGAAATCAGAAAAGCAACGAATGGCAATATCAAAAAATTGAAACTTGTTTCTTTTTTTTTTCAAAATATATTGTTTTAAAGCTTCAAAAAAATCATCAAAAACTATTAAAAAAATTGTTTAAGAACTAAAGAATCAATTAAAATGCTTACCTTAGATGATTAGACCTCCTTTGAGCAAGTTACCTTAACCCCTTTGGCACTTTGTGAACAATCCCCTTCAAAAAAACCAGCTACCTTTCAAAATGCAAAAATGAAGAAAAATGACTGAGCAAGGTGTAAGGAGAGAAAACAGGTTTCAAATGAGCAAATTTAGGTATAGTGAGCATCTTAGGGCTTTTCTGTACATTTTACATTTGAAAACAAATCTTGTCTTACGTACCCACAACATGTTGGTGCCTACGAGAGTGTTTGGAAGCATCCAAGGAGTGCTCGACATGTCCTAGATTCCTTGTTGGTGTATGGCAGGGTGCTCCATAAGGACTCCAATCACCACTCTCAAAACCATGTTGTTTTGAAGCAAGTACGGGGTACTTGAGAGAAGAACCCAATCGTTGAATGGTGTCATTGATGTCAAGTACACATTGTTTTTCCTTGTTCGATTTCCTTTGTTCTGTATGAGTCTGTGACATGTGTTCAGAATGATCTTGATTGATGCAGAGCAGTGTTCTCTTCTCTTCCGCTTGTGCCACCTGTTTGGCAGAATTTGTTTGTTGTGTCAGAGGTTTCTGAGGGGCAGTGTCGTCTTTTATTCTCTGGAACTTCTGAGTTCTCTTTCAAACTCGCTTCAGTTTCTGTGTCCCTGTGCTGAATCGTGACAAGTGACAGTGTAATACGTTTTTTATGGATTCTTCAGGTGTGGCAGTGTCAGAACTGCAAGTTGGTATCAATCTTGCAGGTGCTCTTTCGCATTCCAGGATCTGAAGGTTTGCAGCTGTTACTTATCTGCTATAGAGGCTTTTATTTTTTTTACAAGCTTGCTGCCGTGTTTCTAGAGATAGTTCGACACTTGTTTTGAATGTATTAGTCTTTATTCAGAGTGTGGTTATGTGCAGTCAGGAGTTTGGATGTGTTCGATTGGGTAATTGAAGTTTTTCTTCTCTTAGGGCTTTTGCATTACGTTTTCTCAATGATTGACTGAGTTCTATGTACATGGTGTAGTGAAACGGTTCACTTCTTTCAACGATTCTTGACTGAAAAAGTATGTCTCCTTTATGATTTGGGTGGTTGTTCTTTGAAAGTAGAAGTGTGGAGTTATTTAGAAGTTGTAAAAAGGAAAATTCGAGCTGCTGAAGATAATCTTTTTGAGTAATATAACAGCTACGTAAGGGAGATGAAGCGAAAATGCAGAGCCTGTTTGGTATTCTGATTTTCTTGCCTAGACGAAGATGGAATAATGCGGCCAGTGTATAGAGGATTAACAAGTTTTCATCTTGATCTGAAATTGGGTTTGTTTAGTGATCTTGATGCTGCATGTGAGTGTAGTGACTTGGCAAAGCTATGACAGTAGAGTTGATACCTTTGAACCAGGTGTATCTAGTTGTAAAATGACAGAATAGATACCATGCTAAAGATTTCCAAACTGCAGAGTAATTTTTGTATTTTTGGTACACCGAAATGTGCCTTGCTGAAAGCGTTATGATTTAAGTAGTAAGTCTCCGAGATCATAGAATAATCTCGTGTGGAAGAGTAATGATCAATGTTATAGACAGTAAATTTTCAGTATTCTCATTTCTGCAGATGATAACTTTCTGAGAAGATTTTGAAAAAGAGTGTCTTTTGATGTAATTAAAAATTTATGATAAGGAGAGATTGCAGGTGCTTAACTGAGAAAACCAACAGCTATCAAAGAGATGTATCATTTCTCAAATCTGAAAAACTTTATTTTGTAAAGGTTGATGACTCAGTTGCTTAAGGTTGATAGCCTTGTAATTTCTTGTAATCAGAGGTTGGTGCCTCTGTCTTTGAAGAGTTGGAGCTCTTTCTTGTGTATGGGTGGGTGCCCTTGATTTTAAATTGAAAACTTTAATGCCGTGGTTTTTTACCCGAAAGGGTTTTCCACGAGATAAAAAATCTGGGGTCAAGCTTATTCTTGTCTTCATAACTTTTGTTTGCTAAAGTCTGATTTAAATGTGTGAAATACTGATTCACCCCCCTCTCAGTATTTCTAGTTTTGTTCTCACCAATAACATATGTTTTTTACATTATCTTCAAGCACTAACATAAGTAAAAAAGAGCTAGGTACTCATGTTATTAGTTAAGGTGTGAGCAATTGCATAATACACCATTTTACAAAGCACACATCCATCTCTTATGCGGAAAGCAAATATGGAATGTAAAACAGCAAATGTCAACTCCAATAAATGTTGATCAACACTAATTAATAGCAAAATTAAATAAGTGAAACCCTCAAAACATCGAAACAATATGGATATTACAAAAGATATAGCAATAAATAATGCTAATAAAATATGGAAATCCTCAAGACAAAGAACTTTGAAGGATTTGGTGTTATGTTGGTTGATGAGTTCACCATCCATTTCTCTAAGAAGATCTACCCAGTAATCTTAACCTGAGAGGATACAAAACCAATAAGGACTTCTATGTTCTCAACATCTGAGACACAAATATAGTCCTAGGTGTCTTGTGTTTGCACTCATTAAGAGAACACAAAACTCGTAGACCATGGAGTTGAAATTTTAGTCAAAGTGAGAAGTGGTACTGCAAATAATGACAAATGAGGTGCCAAGGATTGTACTGGCTAAGAGAATATATAAGGTTTTCAATCACGGGAAGCTATATGGGTAAGTCAATGTTTGGTAACTACAAGAAAACCAACCAAAGGAAAGAAGCCATATCATATAGTTGTACAAAGAATCTTGGACAAGCACAACAAGGTAGTCAACAACATTCCTCCAAGGAAACTACCAAAGAAAGGCTCTGAGCAAATCATTGAGTTGGATGAGGGCGCTAAGCTTGTCATAACTACTGCCTACCACCACCCTAGGCAACATAAGGAGGAGATCAAAAAGAACTTAAGGAAATACTAGAAATGGCACACATCAGAACTAGCTCAAGTCCCTTTGCTTCCTATGTGGTTTCGATAAACAAGAAAGATGGCACAATTTGAATGAAAATCAATTACAAAGCACTATACAAGAAAAGTATTAAGAACCAATATCCCATTTGCAAGATGGATGAATTGATAGATGACATTCAAGGAGTAGTCAATTTTTCAAAACTAGATCTCAAACTAGGCTACAATCAATTCAAGGTCTGAGAGAAGAATATTCACATGAATTTTTTTATGTCGTTACAAACTCTATAATTTTCTAGTAATCTTGTTTGGTTTGAAAAACTCTCCAACAACATACCAGTCATGCAAGATTCATCAGTCCTTGGTTCCTTTGATGACATTTTTATCGATAGAAAAATGTGGGAGAAGCACCTATGGCACATTGATGAAGTGCTGCAAATTTTGAAGGCACAATCAATGTTTGCCAAGAAGTCAAAGTGTGTATTTGCAATGACTAAGATCTTGTATCTAGGTACATTATCAACACAAGGAGTGCAAGTGTACATGGAAAAGATTTAAGTAATTTGGGACAGGCATCCCCTAGGAAACTTGATAGAAGTGCAAGGATTCATCCTTTGCAACTACCATAAGCAATTTGTTAAGGGTTTCTCCAAATTCGTGGCACTCTTAATTGACATAACAAAAGACGAAACTTCCATGTGGACTAAGGATGCACAACAATTTGATAGACTAACGGAGGTAATGAGCTCATGTCCTATGTTAGCAATTTTGGATTTCACTCTTCCTCTCAAATTGGAATGTGATGCATTAGGAGAAGGGGTTGGGATCATGGTTGCGTAGAACAAGCACCCGATTGCTTTAGAGTGTTGAAAGCTCAAAAAGATGGAAAGACATATCTGTTAGGGTTTCAAGCAGATCCGAAGCAAATATGAACTAACAATTATATGCAGATTTAAATACAAAAGATAAAGAAATAAAATAGGACACAGATAACACAGAGATTTAACGTGGTTCACCCAGAATGGGTTACGTCCACCATACACAGCCGTCCAATCTTTCTTATTATCCAGCAAAAACAGTACATCAACCTTACAATGCCTTAAGCATCCCAGCCGCTTATAACATGCGTTTTTTAGGGCAAAAACAAAGTCGGCCTTTTTAGGGTTTTATTACAATGTCGGTTTTCATCAACAAAAAAAACGGCAAAAAATTTTCTCGGGGGCTGCCGCCCCCGGACCCCGGCGAGGATACGTGCTAAGTGTACAGTACTTTGCTGATCAATCACCACATTTCAAAAATCTCCCACTTGGAGACTGATACTACACAACACCACTGTACATGCAACATCTGCTGGATAAAACACTAGGACTCGACTGGTATAAATTCCACAATTATCAATCAAGAAGACCAACAAAAACTGATGAAGAAATCAGCTTCTCCTGTGGAACTGCCTTTGTGAACATATCGGCAGGATTCTCACTTGTGTGAATCTTCTCAAGCCGTAACTGACCCTCCTCCAAAACAGTCCGGATGAAGTGGTACCTGAGCTGAATGAGCTTTGTCCTTGAATGAAAAGCAGAGTTCTTCACAAGATGAATGGCACTCTGGCTATCAGTATACAATGGGCTATCCTCTTGTGTCTGACCCAATTCCTCTAGAAAACATTGCAACCAAATCATCTCCTTGCTAGCTTCTGTAGCAGCAACATACTCAGCTTCAATGGTTGAAAGTGCAACAACCTTTTGTAGCCTAGAAATCCAACTGACTGCAGTTCCCCCTATAGTAAAAACATACCTTGTAGTACTCCGTGAATCAATATCACCCGCCAGATCAAAGTCAACAAATCCACTTAGAGCAACATTAGATCCTTTGAAACATAATGCCTTCATAGTAGTTCCTTTCAAATATCGAAGAATCCATTTCACAGCATTCCAATGTTCCATACCCGGATTACTCATAAACCTGCTCACAACTCCCACCGCATGTGCAATATCTAGCCTTGTGCATACCATTGCATACATCAGACTGCCAATAGCTGATGAATACGAGATGTTAGACATTTTATTAACCTCTTCCTGTGTCTTTGGGCACATCTCCTTAGTCAATTTGAAATGACTAGCCAAAAGTGTACTAACTACTTTTGCATCCTGCATGTTAAATCTTTTCAACACCTTCTTTATATACTCACTTTGGGACAAATTCAAGGTTCTATTTTTCCTGTCCCGTGTAATCCTCATACCGAGAATTTGCTTAGTTGCACCCAAATCCTTCATAGCAAATGACCTAGCTAATTTCTGTTTAAGATCATTTATATGTTGCATGTTAGACCCAGCAACAACCATGTCATCAACATAAAGCAACAGGATAATATAACTGCCATTATCAAATCTCTTAAAATATACACAATGATCAGAATGACATCTATGATAACTGTGTTCAGCCATGAAACTATCAAATTTTAAATACCATTGTCGGGGTGCTTGCTTTAGGCCATACAAACTTTTCTTCAACCTGCACACCAAGTTCT